>NC_139632.1:11028101-11043101 GCF_964638095.1 Poromitra crassiceps | reverse complement strand
CGGCAGACCATCATAAGCCTCTGGAAGCTTCTTCACACACACACACACACACACACACACACACACACACACACACACACACACACACACCTTCTTCCTAGAGCCCCCGATACTATTGAATAGGTGTGGTGGGGAGCTGCTAACCCACCTAAAAGTATTCTGGGTTAGGGCTGAGTATCGTTAAAAAGATTACCAGTACCAGTGCCCTTAAAGTGATACTGATACTAAGAGAGTTCTCCACCCGTTATCAAATCCGTCACATACACCACCCTCCACTTCATATGAGGATCACATAGGGCTTCTACTCCACCACAGACTGTATGGCTCGTAGCTGCTGCGGTGACATTAGTGGACCCATTTCCATTGACTGTGAGCAAAACCAAAGAAATGGTATTTTTTTTATAGATCTGTGTAGAAAAAGGATCGAATGCAGGTATTGTTTGACTGGAGACATTTTGATACTACGTACTGGCTTATTTCAGTCGATGGCAAGGTATTGATTACCGATATCCAGCCCTATAGTCTGTGTTTCAGACACACACACACACGCACGCACGCGCGCGCACACACACGCACGCACGCACGCACACACAATTTTGGATCCAGTCAAAGCTGTTACACTACATTTGACTCGGGCGTGAATGATTCAATGTAATGTGACAAGTTGACTTTGGTCGAACGTATCAGATGGCGTACAGTCAAATCTGTGCCCTACATCCTGCTGCGAAACAAAAGGGACGATGACATCACATCCTGTGTCTTTACGCACCTCGTATTCACCTTATTCACCACGCCCACTTTTTCTCTCTTCCGCGTTCGACGCAACGTATTTGTTCTCCCGGTTCAGCGCTAGTTGCCGGCCATTTTCAAAATAAAACGTCGGTATGAATGAAGTTTGGCAACATTCAGAATTAAGCTACACTGCGGCCAACTTCAGTTACACGTTCATAGCGTTACTGCTGCGAGGAGCCGATGGCTGTACCCGGTCGGCATTTAACGTTAGTTACAAAAGCACGTCGACAGTGTTTTCTCACTGCCAGTAAGCCTACAGTAGGGTTTGACAGATAGCTAGTCCGACCGGTGTCAGCACAGTCAGCGCTCCCGGTCCTCCTCGCTGCTCATTAAAGATCTCCAATAGACGTTATTCTGATAAACTGGTCACATATATGTTACGTTCTCACCCGCCCAAATATTAAAACTTTAAAACAGTTTGGGGTTTTTTTGCTTGAAAACAGCTTTTTGGCAAGTCTAAATGACTGCGGTAGGCGTACTCTACGTCCGTGTTTAACACCGGAAAGACGATTACGAAATGACGTCATGCAGAAGCCTCCTTGTATGGGCAAAGAATAAGGTGAATAGATTTGAGTTCTCTCTCGTCTCTCGAAAACAACAAGATGGGGAAATGCCATCGCCTCTCAGCCAGTGCCTTGCTGCTTCCATGCGTATACCCACCCAGCAAACTGCACAGTTGTGAAGCCCTCCCGTCTCCCTGCTGTCACACATCAGCCAGCTCAGTCAGCTATCTGTTACGGCACGCTGCTGCTGCTCTGCCCGCAAAAAGCCACCAAAGCCACAGAAGCGTGCATCTACACAGCCGGCAGCACACCGCGCCGCCATTTGTTTGCAAAACTCTCTCCGAGTGATCTTCCTCTCAAAGCTCAGCCCACACGGTGCCACCTATTCAATCTGCATGGTGTGTGTGTCGTCTAAAGAGAAGTCTGATGTGATATGGTGCCTGATGCATCTCTAAACACTCCCGCAACAAATCTCAAGATTTCAACATGTTTGTTGTCACACTGGTTGTACAAGTACACTCGAGTGACACTCTTAGGCCGGGAGGCTCCACAGGACATAAAATGTGCGGAAAGGTGCAAAAACCAATATACAGTTATAAATAAGAAACATTGCATCAAATAAAGAGAACACACACAAGAGTAATAGGAATATAAATGTGAAATAGAGTCAGAAGGAGAAAAAAGCAATGAAAAAGATTCAATAGCAAATGGCAGTGCAGGGTGCTGCGATTGCAATGAGGGCACAAGAGTCTAGTGTGGAATCTAAATCTAGTGTCTAATCTAAGTCTAGTGTCTAATCTAAATCTAGTGTATACTCTAAATCTAGTGTATAATCTAAATCTAGTGTATAATCTAAATCTAGTGTCTAATCTAAATCTAGTCAGTGTATACTCTAAATCTAGTGTCTAATCTAAATCTAGTGTCTAATCTAAGTCTAGTGTATAATCTAAATCTAGTGTCTAATCTAAATCTAGTGTCTAATCTAAATCTAGTGTCTAATCTAAATCTAGTGTCTAATCTAAGTCTAGTGTATAATCTAAATGTAGTGTCTAATCTAAGTCTAGTGTATACTCTAAATCTAGTGTCTAGTCTAGTGTATACTCTAAATCTAGTGTCTAATCTAAATCTAGTGTCTAATCTAAATCTAGTGTATACTCTAAATCTAGTGTCTAATCTAAATTTAGTGTCTAATCTAAGTCTAGTAGTGTCTAATCTAAATCTAGTGTATAATCTAAATCTAGTGTCTAATCTAAATCTAGTGTCTAATCTAAGTCTAGTGTATACTCTAAGTCTAGTGTCTAATCTAAATCTAGTGTCTAATCTAAGTCTAGTGTCTAATCTAAGTCTACTGTATAATCTAAATCTAGTGTCTAATCTAAATTTAGTGTCTAATCTAAGTCTAGTGTCTAATCTAAATCTAGTGTATACTCTAAATCTAGTGTCTAATCTAAATCTAGTGTATAGTCTAAGTCTAGTGTATACTCTAAATCTAGTGTCTAATCTAAATATAGTGTCTAATCTAAACCTAGTGTCTAATCTAAGCCTAGTGTCTAATCTAAATCTAGTGTCTAATCTAAACCTAGTGTCTCAGTTTGATGGCAAATAACTGCTCAGCGTGTGTGCGTGCTCACCCCGTCTCCCCCACACCCCACCTTGGGGTGTGGGGGAGACGCACACACACACACACACACACACACACACACACACTGCCCTCCCCACTCTCTCACCTGTATATCTTGTACTTGGTGGTGAATCCTTGCTGGTAGCGCTCCGTGAAATCGGCAAACTCCTGCGAGCGGTGAAAAGGACCCTTGTCCGAGAGGAGCCAGGCCAGGGGCCCGGTGCTGAAGCCAGCCCCCGCGGGGTCGGCCCCCACTGACACCCAGCTCTGGAGCAGGCTTAGTGTCAACCACTTCCATAGAAACATGAGGGCCACCAGTCTAACGGAGATGCACGGGCCGCTCATGCTTCCCCCGGCCCCGGTGACTCCTCATTCTCCCTGCACTTTGGATGGCTCCTGGTGACGACAGGATAGGAGAAGAGAGGAAGAGAGAGGAGAGCAGAGGAGAGGAGAGGAGGAGGGAAGAGGAGAGTAAAGGAGAGGAAGAGAGCAGAGGAGAGGAGAGCAGAGGAGAGGAGAGCAGAGCAGAGCAGAGCACAGGAGAGGAGAGGAGAGGAGAGTAAAGGAGAGGAAGAGAGCAGAGGAGAGCAGAGCAGAGGAGAGGAGAGGAGAGGAGAGGAGAGGAGAGGAGAGGAGAGGAGAGGAGAGGAGAGGAGAGGAGAGGAGTGCAGAGCAGAGGAATCAAGCAAGGTAGGGTTGGTTATATGGACCAAAAATCATGTCTCAGTATTTTTAGGCTATATGACGATACACAATATACATCTCAGTATTTTCTACCAAGTGGGCTAAATGTTCAGTTGTAACTTGGTGCTTTCATAAAATATTTACACAATGATATTTTTGATAAATAATCATCAGAAATGTGGATATAATGACTAAGTAGGTAAAGCCAAACAATACAACTAGAACAGTCTGGTAAGTTTAGAAAATGACATCACTTTACTGTAATGCAGCCTTTAAAACGAGGAAAAGACAACACTTATGTCATATCACAATTACGATGCAAAATCTAACATTAATATCTAGTCTCATATGACGATATCGATATATTGCCCAGCTGAATTGCTGTGCCCAGATAGGACAAGGTGGTGCTGGGGGTGTGGGTGGTGTATAGAGAGGGGTGAGCTGAGAGAGCTGCATCAGTCTATGATTGTTGAGTTAGAAAAAAATGGCACATGCATGATCACTAATTTCACATTGATTATAGAATATCTATAATCGATTCACTGTGCCAAATTATACAAATAATCCACCCATTAAGGATGATGTCTAACCCCACAGTAGTTAACCCCGATTAATTGAATTGGAACGTCACATCTCTCTAACCTTAAAAATGCGTCTATAATGCAGCTTTTTTTACCTGAGTGCTGTGTGGCCGGTGACTGATCGGAATGACTCCCCGCAAAATGCCCAGACAGCAGCGTGAAGTTGAGACGGGCTCGGCGCTCGGCAGGGGCGGCATGAGACAGGACTTTCTCTCTCTCTCTCTCTCTTTCTCTTTTCGGGAGGTTGATGTGATATGATATCGCCACAAATGCGAACAGACGCGCAATTACGCGCAGCGCAACTTGAGCAGAACCAAAGCTGACGTCCAAAAAGAAAACCCAGCCAAACCTCCAGCAGCAGCAGCAGCACGCCGGACAGCGCTCTCCTCTCTCCGCGTCACCGCCGCATATTATCCAGAGGAGAGAAGTCCGGTGGTGATGATGATGATGATGCGCAGGTATAGGTCCAAATCCAATCCAGCAGAATGACGCGCAGCGGCCGCGAAGAAGGGTCACCAATCTTCCAAGGTAATTATTTGAACGCACTTCTGTTCTTCTGAGTTGTGGATAGCGTGTATTTGCGGGTGCGTGTCTCACTCATCTCTGCTGGAGAGAGGCGCTCAGGACGCACGGAGAGACTGTGTGGTGACTGGCTTCCCGGGCGCACGGCGGCATATGTGTGAATGGCGTTCAGCCCCGCCCGCTCAAGCCCCCGCCGCACCACCCGCCACGATTTAATTTATTCCAGCAGCGAGCGCACTCCTGATTGGCTGGGAGGGAGGATGTGGGAGTGGGAGGTGTTCAGGAGCCCGGGGCAGGCTGGGATGGGATGAGGCGATGCTGGTCACAGAGGATTGAGATGTGCAAATGTGTGCATGACTCAGTTTGCAGCTCGTTTTAGAAGCCCGAGCAGAGTCAACCGCAATTCACATGATTAGCTGGAGATTCCAGCCTGAGCCTGGAATAGGCAAAGAAGAGAGGGGGGGCGGGGGTCACCACTGCAAGCAACAACAAAAAAAAAGTCTTAATTGCTCTCAGTCACGTTCAGTCTAACAGTATTATTTATAGAGTGACATTAACTCAAATGTCAACTTATTTGCAATGCAAACGAGGCCGAATAAGCACAGCTCAACAGCCAATAGCCTACACTAATTCTCAGCCTTTTTCACCAATTTAATGACCCCTAATTTAATCCATATTAGGACATTTGATGAGATTTATTTTCTTCTCACACTAAATCTTAGAATCATATTTATTGTAAGATATGATTTTGTCCATTATAATTCTGCATTGTAGAGAACACTGAAACTATATCAAAAGAGTCATTCTTCTACATTCTCCAATGGTGTTAACTTCTTGAAATAATGGTGAAGTTGAACAATTCATCAATTTCCTGGGAACCTCCTCAAAGACTGGTCCCCGGACAACAAGGTGCGAACCACTGCTCTAATATCAGGAAAATAACACTTGAGTGAAGAAAATGCTGGGAAAAAAGTTGATTTGCACTGGAAACACCCAGTGAGATCATCTCAGCCCAATAAATTATATCACTTTTCATCACTTTTTGAGAAAAAGGACATTTTTAAGACCCAATAGATGTAGATTGTTGAGATGGATTTTCTCATTTTTTATGAATCCTAATAAAACGTGGATTATTTGAATAGTGATGACTGCAATGATGGTCTTAATGATGATGATGATGGTGGTGGTGCTGGTGATATAAAGGGCTTTATTTGGGCCCCCTGCAGTTATCCTCGTTATGGTCCTTGCCCTCTGCCTCCCTCTCCTTTCTTCCCGCAGAATAATCATCACTCCCAGCATCGCCAAACTTAATGAGATTTGCTCTCTCCCGGCCGGCGCTGGTGCGTTGGACCCCGCGCGCCGGATCAGAGAGGCAAGAGAGCAGCCGAGCGGAGGGGCAGACGGAGAGGGATGTGCAGCCTTTTCTGTAGACGTTCAAAGGCAGCGGGGCTTTAAACAGGGGGTGGATTAGAGAAATGAACACCATTGAGTCGCTAGATTCTCTGGCTCTCCAACTCAAAAGAGGAGCTCAGGATCCTGTGTGCCACAGCGACGTGCCGAATCCCCAGTTGAAAGAACGAGACGATTTGTCACAGTTTCGTCACCATGTCTTAGGATCAGGCTCCTTTTTCTTCCAGGCTCGTCCTGACGGCCACGATGACACGTGGAGGACAATTAAGCCCACCTCACAGACATATGGGTCACCACCATTATGTGAGACATTCATGGTCTCCCTCTTGTCTCTTTGGTTTTTGTTTGTTTGTTTTTCATGCTGTGTGTGTGTGTGTGTGTGTGTGTGTGTGTGTGTGTGTGTGTGTGTGTGTGTGTGTGTGTGTGTGTGTGTGTGTGTGTGTGTGTGTGTGTGTGTGTACGGTCAGGTTCAGCTTTTTTTAAAGTTTGAGTAAAAGCCTACTTTTAGTGGAGAAAGTATCATCATGGCTCATTATTACTTCCCTGGATTCCCTTTGCATTTAAACAATGCAGATTTATTTTGTACATGATCTCACACATTATCTAAAAAAAAAAATGTTATCCTTATTTTTACAATAAGGGTCACTAAAACAATGGTTAGTTAATGCTTCATAAGCATTAGTAAGAATGAACTAACTGTTAGTTAATGTTTATTAACTCTAACCTAACCGGGAACATTTACAGCGACACACAGGGAGGAGGGAGCGGAAGCCGCTCTGATTGACATGGTCGGAGCCAATGACAGCGCTTGTGTAAGCGGGGAGCGGAAATCCGGCGGCGACTGAAATGGTCGCCTCCAATGGGAGAGCAGCTGTAGCGCAGGGGAGGGCTTAATATGCCAGCAGCCTGTTTCCATGCAGCCAGACTCCTCTCACGGAAGTGAGGGGAGGCATGGCCAGCGAGACTAGTGCATGAATGACATCACTGGTCCACAACTTAACGCAAGTCAACTCTCAATAATAGTCAAAATAAATGAATGCCTGCAAAACGGTTTACAGTTTGGGGATACGTGTGAGATCACGTGCAAAATAAATCAGCATTGTTTTTCAGTCAAGTTCTCCTTTAAGACCGTTTTTAGAGTGTGTTCAGGTTTTATCAGAGGTCCAACCCCCTACTGGTCGATCGCTGGAGAGTCCCCACAGCTCATATGCACAGTGACAATTCAAATAAATCATTCATCACTGTCTTTGTGTGTGGTTAGAGACGTCTATTGTGTGTCTTTGCGTGTGCTTAGAGACGTCTATGTGTCTTTGTGTGTAGTTAGAGACATCTATGTGTGTCTTTGTGTGTGCTCACAGACGTCTATGTGTGCACACAGGCAAGCGAGCGTGCTCGTGGTTGTTTAGTTGCCTTTTTTGAGGAGAAAGGGGCAAGAAAACGCTGCAATTGATTGTCAATTGATTGCATGCAGGATGTCCCTGCGAGCAGAGCAGGATGTAAAGGGAGAGAGGCTCCCGGGGAAAATCAAAGAGACTGTCACAGCGCAGGGCTCATTATAGTGCTATATGGCGAGGCGCAGGCGGTGTGTAGGTCACAGTGGCTGAGCGCTGACCTAACAAGGACTTGTCTTTAGCCTGCTCTGGGGCTACGGAGAGCAAAGATTACAATAACAGTATATATAGGCTACCTTACCTCGGCAACTGCATTCCAGTCAGATTCCTGGCATGAAGAGAGACCAAGGGTTTGTAAAGCAGGGCGAAATGCAGCTTGAGCTATGTTATGTAAGCCAGCGGTTCTCAACATGGGGTCGGGGGGGTCACCACGGGGCCTTGAGGGGGATCCAGGGGGTCCCCAGCAAATTGATGACTTGTTAAACGTCAGCATTATTTCATTTACAAGAAGGTTATAACACAAATTACTGTAGAGAATGTAGAAGAATGACTGTTTTGACCTAGTCTCTCTGTTATCTCATACAGTACAGGTAGTCATGGAATTATGGGTAATATTCTCAGATTTGGGTCAGAGAGACAAAATATGGAGGGAGGGGGTGATCTGTGGCTCTAATGTGGACTAAGTTAGGGGTCCTTGATATGAAAAAGATTGAGGATCACTGGTGTAAACTATGCAGTGATGAATGCATTTGATTTGAAGCTTTCAATTCTTTCATTATCTTTATTCCTATTTGGGGTGCTGCGGGTGGGGCTGGAATCTATCCCAGCCAGCGTGCATTGGGAGGATATTGAGATATACCAAAGACGATGGGATTTCAAGCAAGACGGCCCACCTTCAACTCACTTCCTGTCATTTTGTCACGTGGGTTTTGCCCATGGTTTTCCACGGACACGCCCACTTAGGAGACTTCCGGCATGGTCTGAGTCAATTGTTGACCACGCCCATTATAGGAGACTTGCTGCTACCATTTTGTTAGAGTTGGTGGAGCCTGCGGTGACCCATCTATTAGTAATATAATATCTATGGATATACTAATGTATTGCAGAAAGGTACAATGCCTAATACATTTTTGTTCTTGTGATTGGGTTGAACCGGCATCCGCTAGATCCACTCAGCGCTAACCCCTGCTGCCCCGCCGCTGCCGCCGCGCACAAATAATCACACGCAGCACAATAATAACAACCCTGCAAATGGGCTTTTGTTGGCAAACAGCAGCTGGTAGACAGACTTCGGGCTGGGGGTCTCGCCTCGACGTGTGTGTGTGTTTGTGTGTGTGTGCGTGTGTGTGTGTGTGTGTGTGTAACCCGGGCGAGTGGCATTGAGGGCGAGGCAGCAGCGTTTGCTCAGCAGCGAGACAGATAGTGATTAGGCGGAGGTAAACATTCACTTAAGCCTGAGCGTGCTCATTGATGCCACTCAAGGCTCTCTGTGAGGAGTGATCAGGGAACGGAGTGAAGCCCGGCTCTTAATTAGCCCGCAACGCTGACAGCCTTTGTCAGTGTTTTTATCAGAGCGCTACCACGTGCTAGCTTTTACTCGCGCACACACACGCGTCCTTTTCGACCCCTCACTCCTCCTCCTCGACCGGCTCCAGGACGTCGGGAACGTATTCGCCCCGACACTTCCAGATGGCGTCTCCTTCCTTCGCCCCCTTCCTCCCACGCTACTACACTGATGTGTTCATCCGCAAAATAAATCTTCAAAGTTATCTCGGCGCAGCCCTCGACCCGCGCGCTGCCGTGATGGATACGCCGCCGCGTCTGTTTTTGTTCGGATAATTAGCAAAGTGGCGCCGAGTGTGCCGTCGCCACGTCTCGCCCGTTATAAATGGCCACCAGTCACTCATGAAAGAGGAGAATCCGTCTCACTTAATGTTGTCTGCGATACATATCTCAGCGGGGTCAGACACATACATAATGTGGTGATTACAAAAGCCAATAAGGCTGACAAAGCTTTCATCAGAATTTGCATTACTTATTGCACATTTGGGTCACCGAACACGCCATTAATCAACTTGAGGGAATGCTTAGCCTCTCTCAAGTCCTCTGGCTGTATCATCGCCATGCCTTGTTTCCTCGGGGCTATACAAGCATGCACACCATGAGGATTGGATTTTTTTTTTTTTGTTCCACTACAATAAAAAGCCTGTTTCCAATTAACTGGCTGGTTCATTGTGAGGTCTTGTGTTGTGCTGTGACCGCGGGAGACAGCATTGTACTGCTGCACACAGGAGGAGAGGACACAGCGGTAGCGATAGCGGCTTCGCCGCTCAGGCTATAGAGGCGAGGATGCTGGCCATGGCCTTAGCACTGCGTTTGCCCCGTCTTTGCGTGTCATTCATGCGTCGTTGTTGTTTTTTTTTTTCAATATGAATTGAAAATTGGCCAGTTACTCCGTTCACAGCACATCATCACTGTTTACCGTTGTATTACTCAAGAGTTTAAGAATACAAACAAGGAGGCAGGGGCGGACTGCATAATCGGGCACGTCGGGCAAATGCCCGGTGGCCTGGCCTGGCCTGGCCTGGCCTGGCCTGCAAAAAAAAAAAAAAAAAAAAAAGTATTTTTTGCAGGCCAGGCCAGGCCACTCACTGAACAGCAGGCCAGGCGCCGCCTACTGGTTTACTAGTGGTTTTATTACTTTATTCAGGGTTGAAGTGGGTGCATCTCATTGTAAAATTGGACTTGGCCCAAATTGGGCTTCAAACGGCCCAAATCGGGCTTCAAACGGCCCAAATCTGGCTTTAAACGGCCCAAATTGGGCTTCAAACGGCCCAAATCTGTTTTTTTTCTCGCGTTTAACGCGCATCGGCCCGTAACAGCCTGGCCTGCTTGGTATCTGATGCCCGGCCTGAATTATGATCCCAGTCCGCCCCTGCAAGGAGGAATAAAGCAGAGTTCATCTCTAATATCAGGGAAATTATACTGAAAGCGCTTGTATATTTGCATTGGAAACAAGTTCAAGCATCTTGCCACAGTGGTAGATTGTATCACGTTGTACTTGTATCACATGCATCACTAATTTAAGAATCATTTAATTTCAAGAGCCAATACTAGATGACCCGTCCAAAACTTGGATTATTTGAATAGTGATTACTATAATGATGGTCTTAATGATGATGGTGATGGGCAGAGGTTTGTTCAGGCCCCTATTGTTTTTTTTAAGTATTTTATACCGTATCAAATTGAGCATAATTATGTTTTGCAGAGAAAATTAGCATAATAAAATGACTTACCTTCCCATTATCTCCTTTTTTAATAGGTTAGGTGGGTGTTCTGTCAACAACCAATTAATAAGCAATCAATCAATACTTTTGCTCTCACAATTCCTCTCTGTATGGACATAAATTAGATTACCAGGTCTGTTTTCTCATCCTGACCAGGCACCTTTAAGTTTGAGTGTGCATGTGCGTGTGCGTGCGTGCGTGTGTGTGTGTGTTGTGGTTGTTTTGTCTGTGTGTGTGTGTGTGTGTGTGTGTGTGTGTGTGTGCGACTGAGAGAATAATGAGATGTGTCAGTCCAGCTACAGAGGGAGAAGCTCATACCTCTCCTTACACCCTCCCCAGATGCTAAGCCTCTCCCTGTTGTCGGCTCTCATACTGAACGATTCTGACACTCACATACTCAGTCAAGAATGCAGTTAGAGTCAGTGTGTCTGGGTGTGTTCACAATGTGTGTGTGTGTGTGTGTGTGTGTGTGTGTGTGTGTGTGTGTGTGTGTGTGTGTGTGTGTGTGTGTGTGTGTGTGTGTGTGTGTTCACACAGGTGTGTGTGTGTGTGTGTGTGTGTGTGTGTGTGTGTGTTACTGTCAATGGTGTGTGTGTGTGCGTGTGTGTTTTTGAGTGTGTGTTCACGTGCATGCATGTGTGCTTGTGTAGCTTATAATATGATAACAACCCGCAGTGAAAACACTCACTTCAGTTAAGTGAGGAAAGCTATAGATGTTTCACTTCACCAGGGAGTTGGGTTCATTTGCAGTAGCAAAATTGTTATTATCAAATGTGGCCCTCCAGTCGAAAAACCATTAAATTCAGAGATTGAAATAGCCTATATTATATAGCATGTATATATATATCATGTTGCATAGTAAAGAGTTAACATTATTTCATTGTTATTGACTGGGAGAACACCGGGCTAACAAGCAGATGGCAAACTGAAGCTTGGAACCCCAAGATGCCATGTTAGCAATAATACACGATTCTGGCGTTCCTGAGTGATTCTGGGTACAGCACTGAGGCAGCTTGACAGCACCATTCAAGGAGCTAAAATGGGATAAATGTGATAGCCAACACTGTAGTGTAGGCTATCAGTGTATGGCACAACTTCACCCACTAGAAAGGGGGACGGACTGGTCAGAAGCCGCTGAGAAAGAAGACATTCCTATTGCTGACACAATGATTTGATAGTATTAGTAAAACCACATCATTGTCACCCAATTCATAGAAAAGCAGAGAACAATATAACAGAAACAAGAGAAAGGGGGGGGGGGCATCGGAATTCCAAGTAGGAAACTCAAGATTTCTTAAACCTGAGTTTTCTGAGATTGCAGATCTACAGTACTGTCACGTCAAAATGGCAACCACACAGCATTACTTTTAACAGTTTTATCATCCAAATGATACATTTAGGTAATTTTCAGTGTCAGTTGTGTATCAAAACAAATTAACAAGCAAAACAAATACATTTGAAATTGAAGATGCACTTACACGGCTAATATTGCTATATGATTGACGCAACATTAGCCGTTGTATATGGGGGAAAGTATTTTATGTTTGGCATAGAACATCTTAGCTGGACATCATGGAAATCTGTTCCGAAGAGACCAGTCCGAACATGTGGACTGGTAGCTTGAATTGTAGCCGCATTATAGCTAGGATACTATCTCCACTTTGGAAATGGAAAATGTAAGAGCACAAATTATTTTTCAGTTCACTAGGACCCCAGTAAATATTTCCCTTTTACCACTTGCCTATATATACAATACACAACATGATTTGACTGACATTATCTAACATTGGTATCAACTATCTGCAGTGCGGCCAGGAGGAGCTTTGGCTACAAAAGTTAGAGGGGCTATATAAATAAGTTTGAGTTGAGTTGAATGCACTCTGAAAATATAGACTGCATAACACTTCTGGCAGCACGTCCACTTCATCAAAAATAGCTCTCACTGTAATTTCCATGGCAGGTCTTTGTGCATCACACACTTTATCCATGATGTGGGTTGGCAATTCAAAATTCAAGTTGGAAGTTTTGCTCAGTCGTAAAGCTAGCGAGAAGCTAACCTGCGCTAACACATCACACAGCCTATCCTGGCCCGACCTGGTCGCTTTAGTTGCAAACACATGTAATTGGCACGTCCCTTCAAGGACCTTTCTCCTTTTTTAACTGTTTTATCCTCTCCTCTCTCTATCTTTTCTCTTTTTTTGACCGTGAGTCTTCTTATACTAGCCTACACTCTGTCAGCCCATCTGCATGGCATGGCATGGACTGATGAAGGAAGAAAAACAAATTATGTCTGGTAATTGGCTATACACATCGGGGGGGTTTGTACAAAGATCAGACTGGCTTGAAAATATGACATTTTGCATTTTAATTCCGATGGCTGACGTGCTTTTTCTGAGCTGGACCACTGTGATGCACAGATGTGGTAATTACTTTCTCTCTTCCCCTCGTTAAATGGAGCACGGCATTTGGTCTGTCACATGACCACCGCATCCTCCGTTGATCCTGTCACTCAGTTACACTGTGGTTTACTTTACTTTACTTTACTTTACTTTACTTTATTTCATTTAGCAGACGCCTTTCTCCAAAGCGACGTACAGAGGAATAAAAGCATAGAATCAGGTAAACAGACATTGTAGCCAGCAATAGCAATAGATAATTAGCTGCTGCGCAAAACAAAGAGTCGTGGCCGGGCAAGTCTCAAGGCTTTGAGCTATTATGACAGCAAAATTGCTCGAGTGACATCAGTGATGGCATCACAATTGCTTGAGTGACTGATGACATCACAAATACAACCTAATTGCCCTAGGTAATTAAGGCAATTAGGCTATACATGGGGGCAGAATTCTACGTTTTGATGCACTGTGGGCTCAATTTTTGACCAATCGAAAATCTGTTATATACTTTTGTGTAGGACAGTCTAACGATGCAGATGCTGAAGTTTGGTGTCGTTTGAAGAAAAAATTTGGGAGGAGTAGGGTTTAATTAGTTTTACAGTTTTTGCAGTTTTGCGTTCTTTAGACTTCATAATTGGCCATAGGTTGCATTGTACAAAAGTTTCTCCTCATTTGGGCCCACATTTCGGTGAAAGTTGCAAAGCTGTAGCGCGTATGCCTGATTTTTTATGAATTTTCAAAGTTTGAAACTTTAGAGACGGTCGCTGTAGTGCCACCGTTAGGACTATTGGCGCCAAATTTGCGTCAAAGACGTTTGGCATGGGACCGGACCTTTGTGCAAAGCTTGGTGAGTTTTCATGCATGGGAAGTCAAACTTCCTGGGAAAAGAAGAATAATAATACAGGCAAATACAATAAGTGGCCCTGCCGCTTCGCTGGCCTGGCCACTAATAAATACAAACAAGGTGAACATTGATGCCACACAAGGTAAAAACCACAGTAAAAAGTGCAAGAATCAGCAAGGTTGGTGATATAGGCTACTATATCTATATCTATTATCTCCAGTAGCCTAACTGTCTGAGAGGTTTTCTTCAAAGTAGTGCTCATATGAAACTTTGAACAAAAATATGGATGCAGATCATGGTTACCTAGCTTCCTGGTAACCACTTTTTTTTTTTTTTTTTTAAGCTTAGATTAGGAGCCAGTTTCAGCTTTTTGTCCAGCCTGGCTGAAAGTGGTTTAAAGGTGTCATAAAGCACAGTAGGGATCCTTATCTGACCAAGCAGATTGCTTGGCAGGAAGTCCCCCTTCTATAAACCTTGTTAGGGTTATAACCCCCCCCCCCCCCCCCCCCCCACACACACACACACACACACACACATACACACACACACACACACACACTTCTTCTCTCTTTTTTTAACCTCTTCAGAGCGACTCCCCTTGATGCTGGCCTGCATTCGGAGGGGCCAAGGACAATTCATTTCCACAGGGGATAAAAAAGCAAACAATTCAGCAGTGATAGAGAGAGAATAAAGTCCAGAGTTAGTAGGACGTTGTTGGGCTTTATAGAGCACATAGGTCAGGGATAGACAGTGGCCAGCCTCTGTCGGTGGTGCTGGCTGCTGATAAATGACCTTAGCCAACCGCCCCAAGCCTTGTACAGTGTCCAGCTCAAATACCCCGAGAGCTCTGCTCCACTCCTCTCCGTGTGCTGCACATATTGTATATAACAGAGTTGGTTCTCAACCGTTTTACACCAAGTACCACCTCAGAAATTGCCACCATAAACTATAGTAAACTATAGTAAACACTAT
>NC_139632.1:10868101-11023101 GCF_964638095.1 Poromitra crassiceps | reverse complement strand
CATACATACATACATACATTACATACATGTATGTACGTGCATACATACATACATACATACATACATACATACATACATACATACATACATACATGTATGTACGTGCATACATACATACATACATACATGTATGTATGTACGTGCATACATACATACATACATACATGTATGTACAGTACGTGCATACATACATAGATACTATACATGTCCATGTGGGTCAATGGTAGAAAATAATTCATTAGGGCATCCGGGTAGTGCAGCGCTAGATTCCCTGGCTGCCTACCAACACGAGGGTCGTAGGTTCGAGCCCCCGTGTTACCTCCGGCTTGGTGAAGCATCCATACAGGCACAATTGGCCGTGTCTGCGGGTGGGAAGCTGGATGAAGGGTACGTGTCCTGGTCACTGCACTATTAGTGCCTCCTCTGTTTGGTCGGGGCGCCTATTTGGGGGGAGGGGAACTGGGGGTAAATAGCGCTATACCACGTCCTGCCATGCGACTAGGTCCTGCCGGTGAAACTCCGCGCTGTCAGGTGAAAAGGCGACTGCAGATGTATCGGAGGAAGCATGTGCTCGTCTACAACTCTCAGATCGGCAGAGGGGCTGGTGCACCGCAGGGGGAAATAGTCACGCCCACTTTCGGTCTAGGCATATACGAATCAAGGGATTTCTAGCGCAGAGGGATTTATTTTCCCATAGACATTTCGTAAAATGCTTATAAAATAGTTTTAGCGATTCAGCTATATTTAGAGTCAGGTAAAAAAAAATATATATATATATATATATATATATATATATGTAACCCCTCCTTCTGGTTCACCCACAGCAGACTGAAGAACCACGCTACAACTTCTCTCAGGTTCACAGCATTTATTTTCCAGCCGAGCTGTAACAAACACACGATTGTGGATGGTGATGACTGTGACATTTACACACACAGCTCCATGCCCCATAGGTGAAGACGTCAGCTAGCAAAGGGGCTACTGTACAACTCTCTCACATAGTGATCGTATAGTTTTTCCTCTTACAAAATAAAATAAAACATCTTCAAATAAAACATACAAAATATGTATTTTGTGTTCTCTCATAAACTACCATGAACCCATTTTTTCTATATTTATATGAAAAGATAAATAACAAAATAATTCTATGCAGTTTTTACAGTGTTCATAAAATAGTGCAAAACATACCTGTAACAAACACACGATTGTGGATGGTGATGACTGTGACATTTACACACACAGCTCCATGCCCCTGCACACCAGAATAGGAATACATTCAACACACTGAAGCAGTCGCAATGTTGCATTAGTTGCGCAATACTTCGTTAGAACGATAGGGCATGACACAGTAGCAGCTAACCACTACACAAGCTAACACACTTCACTGATCAAAACAACAGCATTGACGGTGGAACTACAACTTACAGACAGTCACATAGCGTGACCAGACTATTCATGTCACTTCCTATACACTTTGATCTGAGTGAAGTTAGATTTATAACTTAGCATTTGACAAAAGTCACGGAGCTGTTTCAGTACGTACCATAGGTGAAGACGTCAGCTAGCAAAGGGGGCGAGCTGACGACTTCCGGGTTGCTATGTTTACCACCATCCACCAGAAGCCACAAGAGGGCGCTAAGTGCAACAAATAAAAAGAGAACCCTTGCATAGATTAACAAAATGTAAAACCAAAGAAAGTAATAAACCTGCAAGACTAGCTTGCCAGATAAAAAATAATAAAGAATTTTGTCGAACTTCAACAAACTATAACAACCCTGTTACATTCTCCTCCCCTGAATTCGTCAAAATTCCAAAACACCTTCAAATGCATCCCTCCATACCTCACAACCAACACTTTGAATGAACAACACACAACAATGTGTCCCGTCAAGCCATAAAGCTGTTCAGTAAAGAACTCAGGAGGGCAGTGCAGCGCTTATCACAAACCCTTCACAGATGACATAAAAAGTGCCAGTATACACTTCTCACATTCAATTCAAACTCAGATTAGCCATCTACAATGGCGTGGCACAGAGGTATGGAAGAAAGCAACGGTGAATTGGAAAAAAAACGGAAAGGAATCTAACACACTGTGTTCACACTAAACAAGGAACTAGCCCATGTCCTCAGCTTATCAGTCTGTGTGTGCAGTTTCTGACCGTTCATAGCCTGGATAAGCCTACTGACAGGTCTAACGACACGGCCAGCCCTGCTCCTGACAGCTGTTACACTTTCAGGGCATAGATCAGATGCAACTGTTCTAGAAGTGTCAGGCCCAACTCGCTCTGTGTTACTCTGGCAGCTCTGGCCATTATCAGAGTCTGAAACACTTAAAGGAACGCCTCCAGCCGGAGACGAACCCGCCAGACACACATCTACTTGGACATCATCCACGACCTGACTCTCTGACGGTGGCACAAGAACTTTGAGCGTGTGATCAGTGCCTTCCATAGGAATCTGAGAAACCCAATGCTGGGTACGGGCGGTATGATCTGCTGCACCGTCAGGCTGTGCAAGGCGTTCAGTGGAGAGATCCAGAACTTCATTCCCATCTGAAGCACGGGAAGAGATCAGAGAGGGACAGTCAGGTTGTGTAGGCTGTCCAGTGGAGAGATCCACCGACTCATCATCCGAAGCACAGGTAGAGACTAGGGAGTCACACTCATCAGCTTCGGGCAAGGCTGGCAAGAAATTCACACAGAGCATCAAGTTACGGTGGACAACCTTCGACTGGCCTGAGATGGGATGACGAACCTCAAAGGTGTGGGTTCTGGGGTTGCTGTTGACCACGGTATAAACCACATCACCCCATCGGTCCGCCAACTTCTTGCGCCCTCTCTCTCCCTTGTTTGCTAGGAGAACTCTGTCACCGGGCTCGATCTCCACCCCCTTGACCCTCCGGTTGTATATGTCGGCCTGTCGCCTCTGCTCATTACCAGCATGCTTCTCCGCCAGCACCATGGCCTCTCGCAGATCTTTCTTCAGCCCCTCAACGTACTGTGGGAACGAGACCTCACCATCATCTCTCAGAGCAGACTTGAACAGAACATCGACTGGCAGACGAGGTACCCGACCAAACATAAGGTAGAATGGAGGGAAACCAGTAGTCTCATGGGTGGTGCTGTTGTACATAAACGTCAAGGTGTGTAACATCTGAGGCCAGCTCTGCTTTGCACGTGGTGGGAGCGTCCTAATCATATTTCCCAATGTACGATTGAAACGCTCAGCTGACCCGTTCCCCATCGGGTGATAAGCTGTGGTGTGGGACTTCTTGACGCCTGAGAGCTGAAGAAGGGCCGCTATCAACTCGCTCTCGAAGTTGGCGCCCTGGTCTGAGTGTATTCGCTGGGGGAAGCCGTAGTAGCAGAAGAAATTATCCCACAATTTCCTTGCCACCTGCTTGGCTGTCTGGTCAGGGCAGTGGAATGCGTGCGCCAGTTTGGTGAAGTGGTCCGTCACGACCAAGACATCAACACCGCGGTTCTTGGAATCCTCTGCTGTCCAGAAGTCTATGCATACTAATTCCAAGGGCGCTGTCGTTTTGATGCTCTCAAGCGGCGCACGGCCATCCGGCTCTGGCGTCTTTCCCATCACACACCTGGCACAGCACTTCACGTGGTCTCTAACATCCCGCTCCATAGAGCTCCAGTAGAACCTCTGCTTCACAAGGGAGAAGGTCCTGTCTTGACCCTGGTGACCTGCGTCCTCATGACACCCACACACAGCAGCCTCCCTCAGTGACATACTGACATACTGGTGTCTCTTCTTCCTGGTGATGGGATCTTTGGACACACGATACAGGATGCCATCCTCTAGCACCAACTTCTCCCACTGCCTCATCAGTCTCAAAGCACTCACAGCCTCGTTGGGTCTCTCCCTCCTTGAAGGTCTGCGATGCCGCTCGACATAGAACATCACTCTCATTAAGTCGGCATCTTCCCGCTGCTTGTCTCTGAGATCTTGCTTCGAGATAGACGGCAATGCATCTTGGCCAACAGACATGACACTCTGGACGTGGCCAACCAGGACTGTGGATCTGATTCTCGCAGCTGTGTCCCAGTTATTATGAGAGTCTAGGAGAGCCGACACTTCAGCTCCAGACAGGGAGCCAACTGAGTGTGCTGCTGCAACAGGCGCTGCCTTCTTGCCTCTTCTCTCAGCTTTCTGAGTAGATTGGCGGACATTCGACCACCTGAAGGCCTCCTGAACATCACCTCCAGACAGCCCCTCTGACTCCTCCAGTAGACATCCATATGGCTCACTGATCAGACGTTCACCGATCCTCTTCCCCGCAAAAGGCTTTCTACTGAGGGCATCTGCTACAACATTCTTCGGCCCAGGCACGTATTTGATGTCAAACTCGTAAGCAGCCAACTTTGCAACCCAGCGTTGCTCGCACGCATCTAGCTTTGGCTTGGTGAGAATATGGGCGAGCGGGTTGTTGTCTGTCCAAGCGGTGAAAACATGACCTTTGAGCCAGTGGCTGAATTTCTCGCAGACCGCCCATCTTAGCGCCAGAAACTCCAAGCGGTGAGCGGGATAATTGCTCTGGGCCTTGTTCAAGGACTTACTAGCAAACGCTATAGGCCGAGCCCGCTCATCACCTGGAGCTACCTGGGACAGGACAGCACCTAAGCCGTCAGATGACGCGTCAGTGGAAAGGACGAAGGGCTTGGAGAAATCGGGGTGAGCCAGTATGACATTATTGAGCAGGGCGTCTTTCAGGTTCTGCAGTGCCTGGTCGCACTCTGGCGTCCAGTCCGCAGCTGTCAGCTTCCTGTAAGCTGTCACGCGCTTTCGCCCCTTCCCTTTCTTTGAATTGTTGACCTTTGACTCGGCTGTCAACCGGTTTAGAGGTTTCGCCACAGCAGAGCAGCCTGGGATAAAGCGTTGGTACCACATGACTAACCCCAAGAATGACTTGACCTTTTTGGGGCACGGGGTCTGACCATCTGGAAGCATCAAGTCTGACTTAGACACTTTATGTATGGCCTCCACCTTATCGGGATCTGTCGATACACCACTACTGTCTACAATGTGGCCCAAGAAGCGGACTGATCGGCGCAGAAGATGACACTTCTTGGGGGCCAACTTAAGGTTGTGCACCCGCAACCGCTCAAAGACCATCTCGAGCCTCCTCACCGCCTCCTCTTCACTTGGCGCAAAGACCAGTAGGTCATCAAGATAACAGAGCAAGTTCATGAAGTTTTGATCACCAAAAATTATCATCATCATACGCATGAAACTTGCCGGGCTGTTACACAGACCTTGCGGGAGTCTGTTATACTCATGAAGGCCAACAGGTGAGGAAAAGGCTGTGAACTTCTTGTGGTCTTCGTGAAGAGGGACATTGTAAAATCCGGACGTGAGGTCCATGGTACTGAACAGCGCGTTACCCCCCAGAGCAGCAAGGCAGTCTGCTTGATGTGGAAGGGGGTAAGCGTCCTTCACCGTCCGGGCGTTGAGCCAACGGAAGTCAGTACAGATGCGCAGGTCACCGTTCCTCTTCCAGACTAAGACGAGTGGCGAGGCAAACTCACTGGTTGACTTTCTGATGATTCCTTTCTCCTCCATTTCATTCAGCGTCACTCTGAGTATCTGGTAGTGAGCAGGTGGTACACGTCTGTAAGGGAGCTTGAAAGGTCTTTCATCCACTAGATGGATCTTGTGAACAAAGTCTTTCACCTCGCCACAGTCAAGTCTGTGCTTGGAGAAGATGTCAGAGTATTTGAGGGCGAGCTCGCACATCTTTGTCTTGCATTGATCTGAGACCTCGCACGAGTCGAGATCCAAGTCACTCAAGCCATGTTCCCTCAAGGCTTCTGCCACGTCAGGCAACTCTGAGGCTCGTTCAGCTGTGACATGTTGGCTGTTGGACTTGACACACGAACCCTCAGCAGGCTGGATTTCCTCAACAGCTAGGCATGGGTACACATCCGCCAATTTAGCATTCCTCTTGATCGTTATTGGCCTGTTTGTGGGGTTTATGACCTTCATAGGGATCCATCCATCTCCCCACAAGGGAGTCACCACCCTGCCAACAAGAACATTTCTTGGGATGGAATGAGACTGTGTTGGCTCAACCACCACGGTGCAGCCTGGGGATCCGCGTGATTTCCCCGGGAGCTTTCCCCACACCAGGTGTTCATGTCCAGGCAAGAGTGTTACAGCACTGTTGAGTTTGACTGTCCCTACGATGTCGGGCACATCTTCGCCTTTCCACCGGTGGATACCAGCAAGCATGGCAAGGAAGTCATCACGCCCTCCAATATCAGGACCAGTCGTCTCAGAAACCATCTTCCAGTATTTGTCTGATTCTTTGAATCTGCGTGTCAGATGCTTGATTACATTTGTCCCTATGATGAGGTCATCCACCTGACCGGGAACAACCAGTGTGGGCACACTCACTGTACATCCATATACTTCAAGCTGCAGATCGCAAACTCTCTTCGGATTGACCCTCTGCCCCCCACATCCGATCAGGACAATATCTAAGTCTTGCTGAACATCACTGTTCAGGACGCCAGCAGCAATGAGATTCTCTTCTACAGCCTCACTAACAGAACATGCCATAGAACCTGTGTCTAGCATGGCGTTTACTGTTTCACACCCATTGACAACCACAGGCGTGTAAAACAAACTATCGCTGCCTCTCAAACGCTGTGTGTTCTGTAGAACGACTGTTTGGTGACTGGGGAGACTCTCGCGTACTGATTTATATATTGACTGTAGATCATCACTGAGGGAGTTATCACTAAAGCCCACACCGCCCCTCTCAAAATGCAGGCTGTCTAGTTTCCCTGATGCAAAGGGGAGGCAGGGACAGGTTGGGGTGTATCAGAGGACGCGCTAGGGCACTGAAGCTTCATGTGGCCTGGCTGGTGACACAGGAAACACAGGTTGTGCAACTGACAGTGGGCAATGGTAGAATGAGAGCTGTCACTGCAAATGCTGCAGCTTCTAGACCCAGAAACCCTGCCCTTCCTAAATGACAGGTTGTGGCCCCGGAAGGCAGGAGGTCTTGTAGGGGCAGCTAAACTACTCAACACCTCGCCAAGCATCTCGGCCATCTTGTCCATGCTGTTTTGTATTGAAGCAAGATCCACGCCTTGCTGGGGCTGGCTTGCACTCTGCTTGTGGCAATGCAACACACTAACCTCAGGCTCAGGTCTCCCTACCTCCTGTGTATCCCTACCCACCACAGCAACAGCCTGTCTGGCAGAGCGTTCTGCTGTAGGTTTACTGGGTCTGGACTTTGACTCTCTGTGGTATTCATCAATCCTCTCTTGGACCTCTTTTGCTGTCCAGCTGTCAGCTAGCTTGCTTTTGAATACAACAGACAAGGAAGGCTCATTACAGTGTCTCACAAACATCATAGCCACCTCTTTGTTAAGGTTCCCCATGCTTTTCCCCTGGCGCTCAAGACATTCTTCTGCTACATCAGCTACCTTATTCAGACGCACCCAGTAGTCAATGGGACTCTCATGAGTCCTGGGAAGCGTGCTATAGAAATCAGCAAGTGGCATGCATGAGTAGGACAGGTCACTGAAATGTTGCTTTAGGATAGCATAGATTGTGTCAGGTTGCTGCTCAACACTAAGTGATGGATCACTGCGTATGCCTATCCTCACCACATCCCTGGCCCTCCCCATAAGCTTGCCCATAATCTCATCAGCCTGGTCCGCAACGCCAACCCTCTTCTTTTTCAGGTACATCGACATTAGATCAACCCACTCATGGACAGAGCATTTGTCGGTTGCCTCACCGCGGAAGACGGAGGGTTCTTTACCGTCTGACTTAAGAACCCTGTTGAGCTGTGAAAGGTCCACTGTGGTGCCACAAGCCTGTGAACACCTGCCATCCCTGCCCTGGCTAGTTGTACTCTCCCGATCTGACAGCAACCTAGCTGTGACCGAATCTCCTATGTGTTTCCCCAGCTCTGTGATTAAAACACTCAAATGTCTGAGTGTACTGTCTGTCTCACCAGACTGGGGATGAGCAGGGGTAGAGTGGGGGTGAATAGGAGTAGAGTGGGGGTGAATAGGAGTAGAGTGGGGGTGAATAGGAGTAGAGTGGGGGTGAATAGGGGTAGAAGCGTAAGGGGACTGGGCACCCTGGTGAACCAATAGACTAGCCCCACACTCGTCAGCGTTAGCAGGAACGCCCCTACCATAACCCGGGGTACCCTGGCAAGGGTACTGAGCTACTGGGCTAGTATGTAAAGACATCCCTCTACCAAAACTTTTAGGACGCACATCCATGTTCCCTGGTTGCATACTGTCAAACTGCATGCTTGTTCCCTCTGCCATCTGCTCATCCGTATGGCCAATTCAATCAGTGAAAGATGACCATCAAAAACATGAAAGGAAAGAAAAAAACAAATCACCCAAGTGCAGAAAACAACAAGCTGCACAAACGCAGGATATAATTTTTTTTTTTTTTGGTTAACCTCAGTGGCTGATAACTGACGATCAACTCAAAAGCCACTTCTACTGCTATATGGCCAAATACAATTTAGAATGGAGCAGGGTCACCAAATACCTTCCAAATTGGCCTGAGTGGCAGAGAAACTTAAAACAGCCACAAACAAAACAAACGGCTCTAGGCCAATATTAATTCCTGCTCCACTATATATTTTTTTTTCCTCCTACTGCTAGTGAAACCTTAGTGTCTGTGCAAAACTGAGTCGTAATGCAGTCCGCTGTAGGCTGGATCGGCGGTAGGCTGATCTTCTGTAGTCACGAGGTCACGGCACCAGATGTAACCCCTCCTTCTGGTTCACCCACAGCAGACTGAAGAACCACGCTACAACTTCTCTCAGGTTCACAGCATTTATTTTCCAGCCGAGCTGTAACAAACACACGATTGTGGATGGTGATGACTGTGACATTTACACACACAGCTCCATGCCCCATAGGTGAAGACGTCAGCTAGCAAAGGGGCTACTGTACAACTCTCTCACATAGTGATCGTATAGTTTTTCCTCTTACAAAATAAAATAAAACATCTTCAAATAAAACATACAAAATATGTATTTTGTGTTCTCTCATAAACTACCATGAACCCATTTTTTCTATATTTATATGAAAAGATAAATAACAAAATAATTCTATGCAGTTTTTACAGTGTTCATAAAATAGTGCAAAACATACCTGTAACAAACACACGATTGTGGATGGTGATGACTGTGACATTTACACACACAGCTCCATGCCCCTGCACACCAGAATAGGAATACATTCAACACACTGAAGCAGTCGCAATGTTGCATTAGTTGCGCAATACTTCGTTAGAACGATAGGGCATGACACAGTAGCAGCTAACCACTACACAAGCTAACACACTTCACTGATCAAAACAACAGCATTGACGGTGGAACTACAACTTACAGACAGTCACATAGCGTGACCAGACTATTCATGTCACTTCCTATACACTTTGATCTGAGTGAAGTTAGATTTATAACTTAGCATTTGACAAAAGTCACGGAGCTGTTTCAGTACGTACCATAGGTGAAGACGTCAGCTAGCAAAGGGGGCGAGCTGACGACTTCCGGGTTGCTATGTTTACCACCATCCACCAGAAGCCACAAGAGGGCGCTAAGTGCAACAAATAAAAAGAGAACCCTTGCATAGATTAACAAAATGTAAAACCAAAGAAAGTAATAAACCTGCAAGACTAGCTTGCCAGATAAAAAATAATAAAGAATTTTGTCGAACTTCAACAAACTATAACAACCCTGTTACATATATATGGATATTGTATTCGTACATGCAGATACAGATGGCGTCAGAGCTGATCCGCAGATCTCCAGTTACTAGCATGAAGCACTGGAGGCAAACGATATCTACCTGGGGACCAGTGAGCTTTTGGTGCCTGTGTTCTCATGACAACAGGTAAAGCAGACGGTGTGTATGTCGGCCCGCCCGCCTGACAGCCAGCTTGCCCCTGCAGTGGATCCCCGTCCTCACTCCAACAAATCTGGGCAAATGGGCCGCGGAGAGCTGAACATCTGGTACCACAGGCAGTGTGGGCTCGCTCCAACACGCCTTCCTATGTGCCATAATACACCCAAACTCAGCTGATCTTGGAGGAGGCATGCAGAATACATTTACATACAGAGAGAAGAGGAAACACGCTCAAATGCACACGCGCGCACACACACACACACACACACATGCACGCACCCTCACGCACGCACGCACACACACACACTGACACCCATAATAAGAAGCAATATGTTTTCCCCACCCACACCATTGTGGGAGAACATTAGCATATAGCTTCTGGTTTCCAGTGGATCTTCGCGGAGACACCTACACGCAGAGAGAAGACACAAAGCCCCGTGGCAGAGAGGAGAAGAAAGGGAGAGCGAGAGCGTGCTGCTGGGCTCCGAGCGGCCGGGAACAGGTGCAAATATTGCACACAAAGAGGCCAAACAGAGACGCCAGTGTCAAGCACACACACGCGGGCTTTTGGTGCGAGGGGAGAAATATTTAGAGGGCTAAAAACAGTGGTGGCACTTAGACAAGAGACTGCTGTGTTTGTCCCAAAGGGGGGACTGTGTGTGTGTGTGTGCGCGTGTGTGTGTGAGCGGACTGCAAAGTCCAGTCGACTCAAATCTTGTGGATCAGACGCAGGCACGCACGCACGCACGCACGCACACACACACACACACACACACACACACACACACACACACACACACACACACACACACACACACACACACACACACACACACACACACACACACACACACACACACACACACACACACACAGCAATCTAGCCTGATACGCAACTGCAGCTTTCAAACGTCGCACATGGAATAGGAAGAGGATAAACTAGTATAGGCCTACCATGCAATACACTATAATATAAGCATGTCACTGTACCAATTCAATACATTTAGTCTAAAAGCAAAGCACACAACCGTATAGAAGAGGCTAGATGTACTTGTCAATCCCAGAGGGACACGCTGCAACACCTCTCCTCCCCTCCAGAGGTTTAACTCATTATTTCACAGTCTCTGGTCCTGTCTCTGTTCCCTCTGTGTGTAATGGAGTGCCTGCATGTCCTCTCCCGCTCATATGAGCCTGTTTGCTAGTTAATGGGCCGAGCGTGTGTTTCAGGACCAGGTTCAGTCTGTCGCTTCGGCTTCCAGAAGGTCTCCCACACATGTCTCTGCTTTCAGAGCTGAATGCCACGGCTCTGCCTGCTGCCAATTACCACACCGTTTTGTTACAGCTGCAAAGGGTTAAGTCCTCCTCTGGATCCGCGCTCCGGAGTTGTCAGCGATGATACACCAAAGCCAAAGGTGTCCAACCTCGGGGTCGCGAGGTTGGACACCGATGTGTGTGTCGTGTGTGTGTGTGGGTTGAGGGGGAGGGGGCAGGGTTAAAGGGATAGTTCACATTTTTTAAAGTCTAGCCCTATTTGCTACTTACCAATGATCATGTTGATTGGTGTTGAGTTCTTTCTTAGCACAATCCATGCTGTTCCTCATAGTAGCTCTGGAAAGTTGGGGGGAAAACGAATGCAAGGTCCAGGGCCGTAACCAGGGTTCCGAAATAGGGGAGGTCCAGCAAGGGGAGGCGCAGTCGGTGGCCCCCGTAAGGGCGCCGCAGAAAAAAAATTGAGTTTTTTTCCCCTTTTTTAGCCATATTTAGAGTAATATATCATTTTAAATCAACATTAGGATTATACTGTTGTGATGTCATTATTCAGTATATTCTCTTTCATGTCACCACCTGCTCAGCTCTCCTGTCAACATAATTGTAACTAACAAACACAAACTGTTTTAGCCAAATTCATATCAAAATGACACCTACAAACACAGGTACACAACCCAAGCCGTACACAACACACAAAGTCATCATCGATAATAAAAAAAACATACATAGGGACATTTATTTATTCCTGATAGGAACGATTGAAAAATAAAATAAAATATATTATGTTGTTTTTAACTTTACACCACCTCTTTTTGTTACTTATTGGGTCATGAAACTGAAACCATGCATATAGCCACCTGCATACCTGACTTCGGGAGCTTGGCAATTGGCATCATGCATGATTAGCCAGTAGCATCCCAACGTGTCACACAGGTAACATTACTTAAGAGACAGACTAGACACTTACTTTCTTGGTTGTTGCTAAAAAATCTGTCAGTGTCACTCACTGTCTGTCGTTCACTTCGCTCACTGTCTCGCAGCTCGCTCACCTTCAATTATCTCGCCAGGCAGACAGACAGTCATCACTCACCACCATGCTGCTGCTCTCTCTGAATCAAGTTACCGCGGACGCGGCGTCAGATTACTTCCTGCCTGACCTGCCTTTCGTTTCAAAATAAAAGCGATCCCGTGTTTTTCATGCTTTTCCATGCAGATTGTTTTATTAAAAAAAAAAAAAAAAAATCCTCTGAAATATTAGGGGAGGTCCGGACCTCCCCGTGCTCATAGCTAGTTACGGCCATGGCAAGGTCAACAGGGTCACGCTCCTGTATGCACAAGTTGACTGTGGCTCACCGAAATGTACTTTGTGTGCACCGCACAGCAATGAAACTTTAATGAGCCACAGTCAGCTCGTGCTATGCAGGAGCGTGACCCCATTGACTTTTTATTTGTTTTTGCCCAACTTTCCAGAGCTGCCGTGAGGAACAGGATAGCTTGTGCTAAGAAATAACTCTACCAATCAAAAAAAAGTGAACTATCCCTTTAAAAGGGAGGAATATCAACAAGGGATGTGGTGGAGCTAAACCCACCTGCACGGAGTTTACTGACTTTGTCAACTGAGTTTCACTTTTCTTATTTGCTGAAACGGAGTTTACCGAGGCTAATGAAAATCTTTTATGACGTAAATTTATAGTGCACATCATGCTGAGTAGTATCAAACTTAAGTTATATGCGGATAGGGGCGAAAAAGCCGTACTGAAAATAACAATTGATTTTTTTATGCATAGTGGTGGATGTTTGGCCTGTGGTGATCAGCCAATTCAGGTTACTCCAGTTTATTTACCGCAAAGTCACACAATTAAAGAAAAAATAAATAAATGACAGAAATATATTTTCATCAAAAATAAACATCCCCTTTGATGTCACTCTGCAACGCACCGGCTCATTTGCTTGAGGGGATTGTGCATTTATCTGTTCCATTGTTTGTAGAGATAGCAAGCCAAAGACATTTACAACCACTTTTCTGAGCAGCAAATAAGGAAGTGGAGAGAAGAAAGGCAAGATATTCAACTTGAAAACCGATGAGACGAAGAGCTCATTAAACACCTTCCCTTCCATGACACTTTCTCTTATGCACGCTGTTGAAACTAATGGTAAGAATATTTTAGTACAACACACTAAGGTGACAAGAACAGCAACCTATTTATTTACTGTCACAGAAAGGTCTCTCTCCTCTCTCTCTCTCTCTCTCTCTCCTCTCTCTCTCTCTCTCTCTTCCTCTCTCTCTCCCTCTCTCTCAGGTGTTGTACTTGTGACTTATAAATGTAACCAAGGTGAGGCATTGGTATCGAGTTGCAAGTGGCAGATGGAATTCGGCTCAAGCCCCCCAATCCTCTACCAGTCGTACATACTTCAAGAAAAAGGTACTGTACAACCAAAACAATGTGTTATTATGATGTGGAAATAACAGTCGTCTTGGTTTCTGTGCATGAGAGAGAGAGAGAGAGAGAGAGAGAGAGAGAGAGAGAGAGAGAGAGAGAGAGAGAGAGAGAGAGAGAGAGAGAGAGAGAGGAGAGAGAGAGAGAGAGAGAGAGGAGAGAGACCTTTCTGCGCCATCCTCCCATGCGCTACCTGCCACTGAAACGCCTCGCTGTCAGGTGAAAAAAAGAAGCGGTTGGCGACTGCACATGTATCGGAGGAAGCATATGCTCGTCTACAACTCTCCGCAGATCAGAGGGGGTGGAGCACGATGGGGACAGCAGGGGGAATATGGCCAAGTACAAATTAGGCAGAAAATGGGAGAAAAACACATTTTAGTGAACCCATTTTCATAGTAGAAGAGAGAGTTTGCAACGAGCCGCCATGTTCTTCCAGTTTGATCTCTGCCAGCAGAAGGCCCAGCCTCCCACAGACGAGCCCTGATTGGACGAACACTGCAGCAAGGAACCAATATGGAAGCCCGCCTATCAAGTGTGCAATAAGCGATGTGATCCCTCGAGTCCCCAAAACGCCCCTGTGGACATGCACCATTATTTGCAATAACAGGTCGTGTGAAACTACACTTCCTCAAACTGATGAGAAAGGGAAATGTGCTTTCGGTCGCGTTCGAGAGGCGAGGGAAAGTGGCGGCGCGCAGGGTCTGCATGGCGCCAGGCGGCGTGTGGAGGCAGCATCATCGATGGGAACGCTGATAGAGAGAAACCTTATGGCGGGGGTTGGCCGCCGGCCTGGTGGTGCTCTGCTTGATGGCCGTTTCCTCGCCAATATTCGACATGCGCGGCATTTGGCGATTGAGCCAGCACGTTCTGTTCAGGGAGGCTAGACTATTCACCGAATGTCAAGGAGGGATCGCCCCCCCCCCTCCCCCTTCATCCTCACCCCTCCCCTGCCATCCTCTGTTATCAATGGATACAGAAAACTCAGTCCACCGCCCCTCCACACACACACACACACGCACGTGCACACGCACACACACACACACACACACACGCACACACATCCATGGTTTTAGCAAAATCACACTTGAAAGCAATGACATTACAGCTCAATGCAAATGTCTCCCGGCAAGTGTGGATTAGAAAAATGGATTAGGGAAGCAGATAGAATTGAGACGGGGCCGACGGGGAGAAGATTCAAAGCCAACATCCCCCTTTCAACGCAAAGAAAGCAACACATGAAACAATATCTGACAATATTGGGATATTGAAACGCCTTGGAAAGGGCAGGCTATAATTAATCCGACACTCCTGAGCAAAAAATAGAAAGCATAGAAAGCAGATGCTGTAGGCGGGTAGGCTACCTGTAGGAGTTATTGTAGGCGGGTACCGGTAGGAGTTGCATAACCTCTGGCTCCATCAGATGAAAAAGACAGTTTTGCTCTTTGATTTCATCCCCAACAAATATGTTTCTGCTTATGTAAAGCTTTACTGAGTTTTAACATGTGGGGGGGGGGGTTACAGTATTTAGCTTTAACATGGGGGTAAAATAAATAAATAAATAAATAAATAAATAAATAAATAAAAGCGGAAGGATTGACTGGAAGAGGGATTTATACGTCATGATGCTTTGCAGTGCGCGTGTTTTGTCAGTTGCCTTCTCCCTCATCAGCGCACAATAGCTCCAACACGCATGCTTTTCCTGACCTTGTATGCTTCCACCCCACAGGCGAGATCCCGCCTCATGCACAGCGCCTCTGACACACTATCCTCCCGTGGTTTGACATCTTCCACACTAGACCTATATAAAACTGCAGAAATAGATAGGTCGGCAAACTTTGTCCTCTGTTTTCCTCGGCACACAGAGCCTCGCAAGTAATGCCTGCTACCCCCGCCTATATGGAATACAGATGTACTGCTTTCCAGTAGGCTAGATAACCCCTGAAATGAAGCTTGATGAAACTGTAATCTTCTTTACGGAACGTTCAATGAAATTATATTTAGTTGAAGACAGCTTTTGTTGCTTTGTTTGTTCCTTTTATTGCATTGTTTTCCGCCGTCCAACAATGTTTTATTTGGCTCCGTAGAATATGTTCCCCTTTCTGTCGTCGCTCTTCATATTAAATGCAATCAAAATGACTTTTGCTGCAGTCATTACTTTGTAAACTTTTGACTTTCCAAAGTGGAAAAAGTATCTCAGCAGCATTGACTGTAAACAACCGTATTTTCTTATTTTTGTTTTTCGGAGCTCCCTTGGATTCACAACCGCGTGAAAAATGCGGAATTTTCTAACTGCCACATATTTCTCAAGGATAGTTGTTTGTAAGTGGTCGCTCCAAATCGAACACTCTTATGCCGTATCAATTACAATATCAGAGGGACTAAAGAAAGCGCAGTTCATCTAAGCAAGAAATCCATTTGAAATAAAAATTCAAATCATGTTATGCACAAGGCACAGCCTGCAGTGAATAATAAAGATCTTCATGCACGAGCAGCTCGGCAGACAATCATTCCAAAGACAAGGGGCGCCTATAGACGCGGAGGTGTTAAATGAGACAAAAGAAATGAAATGTAGCAATATAGGGGTCAACTGTGTTCCTCTGTGTATTTTTGTAAATTAATAATAAGATATCCTAAACACACAACTCGCCACAATAAAACACAAGCGGTGTACTGTAATTATACGAGGGAAGCCGGGGCTAAAACGGCGTACGCGAGCGCACACAATTACCGTACGAGATTTGCGTAATCTCATTTGGCATTTGTGCCCGCCACGCTTTTCGTGTCAGCGCTGCCGAGCCTGTTGTCTTGACTCAACGTTACAGGATGTTACAGGATGACACTGGACACCTGTTACGAAGGCAGACGCTCCCGCCAACGTCTGCCGTGTACATCCTGTTACGAAGGCAGACGCTCCCGCCAACGTCTGCCGTGTACATCCTGTTACGACGGCAGACGCTCCCGCCAACGTCTGCCGTGTACATCCTGTTACGAAGGCAGACGCTCCCGCGCCAACGTCTGCCGTGTACATCCTGTTACGAAGGCAGACGCTCCCGCCAACGTCTGCCGTGTACATCCTGTTACGACGGCAGACGCTCCCGCCAACGTCTGCCGTGTACATCCTGTTACGAAGGCAGACGCTCCCGCCAACGTCTGCCGTGCACATCCTGTTACGACGGCAGACGCTCCCGCCAACGTCTGCCGTGTACATCCTGTTACGAAGGCAGACGCTCCCGCCAACGTCTGCCGTGTACATCCTGTTACGACGGCAGACGCTCCCGCCAACGTCTGCCGTGTACATCCTGTTACGAAGGCAGACGCTCCCGCGCCAACGTCTGCCGTGTACATCCTGTTACGAAGGCAGACGCTCCCGCCAACGTCTGCCGTGTACATCCCGTTACGAAGGCAGACGCTCCCGCCAACGTCTGCCGTGTACATCCTGTTACGAAGGCAGACGCTCCCGCGCCAACGTCTGCCGTGTACATCCTGTTACGAAGGCAGACGCTCCCGCCAACGTCTGCCGTGTACATCCTGTTACGACGGCAGACGCTCCCGCGCCAACGTCTGCCGTGCACATCCTGTTACGAAGGCAGACGCTCCCGCCAACGTCTGCCGTGTACATCCTGTTACGAAGGCAGACGCTCCCGCCAACGTCTGCCGTGTACATCCTGTTACGAAGGCAGACGCTCCCGCCAACGTCTGCCGTGTACATCCTGTCATGAAGGCAGACGCTCCCGCGCCAACGTCTGCCGTGTACATCCTGTTACGAAGGCAGACGCTCCCGCCAACGTCTGCCGTGTACATCCTGTCACAAAGGCAGACGCTCCCGCCAACGTCTGCCGTGTACATCCTGTTACGAAGGCAGACGCTCCCGCCAACGTCTGCCGTGTACATCCTGTTACGACGGCAGACGCTCCCGCCAACGTCTGCCGTGTACATCCTGTCACAAAGGCAGACGCTCCCGCCAACGTCTGCCGTGTACATCCTGTTACGAAGGCAGACGCTCCCGCCAACGTCTGCCGTGTACATCCTGTTACGAAGGCAGACGCTCCCGCGCCCACGTCTGCCGTGTACATCCTGTTACGAAGGCAGACGCTCCCGGCAACGTCTGCCGTGTACATCCTGTTACGAAGGCAGACGCTCCCGGCAACGTCTGCCGTGTACATCCTTACGAAGGCAGACGCTCCCGCGCCCACGTCTGCCGTGTACATCCTGTTACGACGGCAGACGCTCCCGCCAACGTCTGCCGTGTACATCCTGTACGAAGGCAGACGCTCCCGCCAACGTCTGCCGTGTACATCCTGTTACGAAGGCAAACGCTCCCGCCAACGTCTGCTCCGTGCATCTGCGTTCCACTCCAGTCTAGCGGCCATGTTTTAAATGTTTCATCAACTCCGCCTGTGCACGTCTGCAGGCACTGCAGATCCATTTCATCCTCTGCGTGAGCTCCGTTACAGACACATAGATCCTTTCATCCCCCAAACCAGCGAGACAGACCAAAGCGTGGGGGGATGTCGCCCCGTGGCCAGCCCCGCGGTCTCATCTCCTACCTGTAATCTAGCCCCGCCTCTCTGCCATCGCAGATCACCGCCATGGAGACCGCCGGGCGCCTGGCTGGGTTTGGCAAAGCCGGCTGGCATAATGACACCATCGGTCTCGTACGGGCGGAAGGCACGTGTTTGCACTTCACACACACACACACACACACACACACACGCATGCGCGCACGCGCTAACATGCATACATGTATGGTATAGGCTACATGTACATACATATAATGACACCATCACTCTTGTACGGGCGGACATGCTTGCATACACACACACACACACACACACACACACACACACACACACGCACACTAACATGCATGTATATGTATGGTATAGGCTACATGTACATGGGCGCACAGGCCTGTGAAGGTGAGGCTGAGAGGTTATCACGGTCTCGACTGAAGACGGGATTCATTTGTAAGTGAACATAATCTCCACCTTCAAGAGAAAAGGTGGATTACTGGCAGCTAAAAGGGAGCCTGAACAAGGGCTTTAACAGGGCCGGTAATGCCACTGACTGTACACACACACACGCACGCATACACACACGCACGCACGCACACACACACATGCACGCACGCACGCGCGCACACACACACACACACACACGCACGCACGTGCACACACACACACACACACACACACACACACACACACACACTCATGGGAGGGTTAGACTGACAATGATTTGCTGATTTATTTCTCTCTCACCAGCTCACTCTCGGTGGGTCCTCCAGCACTTCGGTCTGGTCCTGGTAGACAGTTCATTTGGACAGAAACGTAAACAAACTCTGTTATGGAAGGGAGGAACACGACAGTCTATTATCCTTCTCACGAGGCTACCGCCGCCATCTTGCCAAGCGAGACTAGAGCCTGGCTCTCACCCAGAAGCCCTTCTTCAAGACTCCAGCATCAGCGTAACCCCATAAGCTCCACCGCCTACCTGGTCTGGCGGCAACTACAGAAAACCAGTAGAAGTATTCCGCAGTGACAAGAGTCATCGTCCCCCAAACCCAATGAACCCGGGTAGCTATTGACAGCATGTTTTCCCCCTTGAAAGCACTAAGAAATAATAAATATCTGAAGGTTGATGAGCAGCAATAAAGAAAAGAAACGATGACCACAGGAACATATTATTAAGATCCCGTACGAGGCAGGTTGATTAGATAACCTCCTGGCAACACTTTCCCCGGCACGCTCACTAATTTACTTTTAGAGGTCCCAGCAGTGATGAACGCAGTGCTGTGATCATTCTGCCAGTGCCTGTGGCTTATCCATCAGAACACCGGAAAAGCCATAATAGCTGCTGCAATATGCTGCGACAATATGTCATGCGTGTGTGAGTACGTGTGCATGTGTGCGTATACAAGCGCTCGTGTGTGCGTCTAAATTAATACAATCCCAAAATTAATATGTTTTGGCGCCGGCGGGTTGTTTGTGGTGCATCGCTACACGGTGAGGATGTGTGCTCTTCATGACGTGTGTTTCCACAGAGGTTGATTTGATGGTTTGTGGAGGAGGGCATGTAAGGCTGGGAATGATGGCGTCTGAATAAAGACCAGAGCGATAGAGCTGACAAACAGCTTTCCAAAGGTGCTGCTTGTTATTAATGGGCAGCTAACAAGAGAAATGGAAGTCCGCTGGGCGGGAACATACACCTCGATGTCTTCCCAGTATCCCCTCGTCCACCAGCTTTTTTTTTTTTTTTTTTTTTTCAAATATTTTATTTTTCAATTTTCAGAACATAAAGAACAAACAAGAACAACAAATAAGCTCAGACACGAAAAAAGGAAATCATCATCATCATCAACATTGTAACTTGGCGCTACCGGCCGCATAGGGTGTCCATGTGCTTTACAGATTTTTTTTGTTATTGTTGCATACAATCCCACACAGGGAGGCCATGAGAAATCAGTTGGGTGAGTTAAGCTTAATTTATACTTATTAGAACGTGTCGCTCAGCACATGGTCGCAGACGAAAAAGAAAGTGCCGCTCATGGTGTTGCATTTATACTTCAGTCAGTGAATGTTCGCCTCGGTTCAACGGTCACGTGACACTCGAACGCTTTACGCAGACAACCAAGAGAAGAGTGTGAAACCACCTCGGAGGCAAGATGTAACGTACTTGGCTGCAGCCGCATATAAACAACACACAACTCACCTCCTCTCTCTCTGGGAAATTGGTCACAATGTTCTTTGTGATTTTCACGAAGTCATACATCAAGGACAGGCTGATAAAAATAGCGGGGACACGTTCATTCATTTCAATCGAGTGAAAACCAAAACAAGGAAGTCAAGCGCCTGCCATCTATATAGCCAATCAGACTTGCGCGACACATCGTGACGTAGTCAGCGACACTAGACATTTCACCAGGTAGCAGACACTGCTCGCCGACACTTGAAAGTGTCGACTCAAATCCTCATTTCTGTCGGCGACCGTTTCAAAAGTGTCGGCAGACAAAGCATAAATTGGGCTTTACTCGCCACCTCTAACCTCGTCCAAGTAGGCCATAAACGGGTCCCAAATAGTTTCAAACTTCCTAAGTGAGTTGGTCCTCGGGAACCTAAGTCTTTCCATGGGCACAGCTGAAATCATGTCCATCAGCCACAGCTGAAAGGAAGGTGGAGAGGGGCGGACTTCCGCTCCTTCAGAATGAGTCTCTCGGCAACAGTAGTCTCCTGCGTCAAAGACTGCTGCACAGCCGTGTAGGAAGGGGCAGAGAGGATTCCGAGCAGCCAAAGATGGCGAGCTCCGCCACCAGCTAGTTTAGTGACAGTGGGAAATATATATTCTGCAGGCTGTAAACCGATATATGGTAATACAGCACACACATCCTTTAGCAACACCAATCCTTCAGTGGGCTAAGAACGATCTCTGAATAGCTTCAGAAATAAGCCCGCGGTGGTTATGTGAGGGGCTACTGTGCCGGAGAGAAACACATATATTTCAGGAGAAACAGGCCTCCTTGAGAAACAGAGCCAATAAGACCCCGTAAGGCTGCTGTGTACCCTGCTCATTCTCCAATGTAGAGACACACACATCTCTCACAACTGTTGCCGAAGGATAGCTTGTGCCTTCTGATGGTTGGAAATGGATCCAAATTAAAAATGTTCTGAACACAGTAATCTTAAACCTGCACAAAGAGATTTCAGACCCTATATCCAATCCTGATCCATCGACGTGTGCTATATGGTGATTTAATCGAGACATAATGATAATAAACCAAGACAGTGGTCTTGGACCGCTTTTCTCAAACTTGTCCAAATCCGGACCAACTTGAAGTTCCTACTGACCCATTCAATAGCCTACATGTAGCTTTTCATTATTTAAAAAAATGCTTCTCTCCTCCCTCACTGTTTAAAAGCAGCACCCCCCCCCCCCCCCCCCTTCCATCTCTGGAAAACAAATCTCATCGTAGATACAGTCGGTCTGTGTGGGAACGCCCACAACATGTTACTATTCGGCTGGCGCGCGAGACTAGAAACTGGGAAACCCCCCATATATCTCAATGGGCTGACTCACCAAAGGACGGGCCGATGCTGCGGCTCTACACTACAGGATTGGGGATTCAAAAGCAGGTACATTGACGTCTGTTCAGATGTGCGTTTACTGCGGTGGTTGAATCCCTGATCCTGTCTGCCTGGGCTGGGCTAGCAGCTAAATGCTAACTATGCTGGCTGGGAAGAACGGGAGGATTTCCCTCATGCTGACCCATTGACCACGCGTCTATGACAAGACACCGCCTGAATGTATGGTGGAAATTGATGAAGCGAGCGAGTAAACCTGTTAAACTGCCCAGCCACGAGGAGCTGGGTCTGCAGGTTTGGGAACTCTCTAAGGTGCTGAAGCCCCATCCACTGCTGTGAATAACCCACGCCGGGGTTTGAGAACTGTCCAAGGTGCTGAAGGCAGTAGCGTTCCAGCCCGTCCACAGCTGGGCAGGATCCACGCCAGGTTTCCCCCGGGACCTGAAGGAGGCGGTTTGCTGGTTTGCCACCAGGGAGAGTCAGCGGCTAGGAGATCGGTAGCTATCATTCTGCAAATTACCTGTGATTTCATACACCTGGTTACCAGCCCATTTAACCTGTTGATCCACAGACTGTCAGTGGTGAGTCTTGGCTCTGCTGCACGCTGTCAACAGCACAGATCCTCACCATCTCCTGTCTCCAGCAGTGGATCTGTTCATCTTTGACCTGTCAGATCATGCATTTTTGCTGGTCTTTTTCAGAGTTATAGCCTGAAGGCTTTCTGTTTGTTTTTCTGAACTCTGTTTTGACTCTGAACTTTGAGGTCTACTCCCACGTGGGATTTTGGATCTTGGGATTTAAACTCTATTCTGACACTGAACTCTGAAGCCTGTTATCCCTGATTGGATTTTTGGATTTCTGGATTTAAAACCTGTTTTGACTCCGAACTCTGAAGCTTGTCTTTTCCCTCTTGGAATTTGAACCTTGAACTGTTGTGTTTATTATTTAAGTCGTAAACACTTTAAAACGCACCTTTTTGACTCAGTCTCCTGCATCAAGTCAAGTCAAGTCAGGTTTATTTGTATAGCCCTAATTCACAAGCATGTCTCAGAGGGTTTCACAGAAAATATGTCTAGCTAATTCTAGCTGACACAACAGTAGCAAATTACAGTAGTAATAATAACACATTGAACAATCATATGATAGAGAAATATAGAAATATAGGATAGAATGTGTGCCATGCTTTAGAGTAGAATGGGTGCCATGCTTTAGAATAGTGGGGGAGGAGAGATCAGGAAAGGGAGGACCCAAGGCATCCTTGGGTCCAGTCTTTATACACCGCTATTACAGTTAACTTGTACAAGTGAACTTTCTATCTACCTCATCACTTGTTGTTGTTACCTTCAGCAGGAGAAAAATCTGGAAAAGAAGAGACTGGTAACAGGTGGCATTTCAACATAAGTACATTTAGCTTATTGACCTTCGTGCATGTGTTGTCCTTAGGTGCCTCTATCGTCCAATGGTTTTGCTGCGTTTTATTGACACATTTGTTGGGTTTTCTGTCACCCTCTAGCTTAGTTCACCCTTGCATTGAAACTTAGTTTAATGTAAATCTTCACACATTTTCATGGTAGAAGCTGCTGAAATATTCCCAATGTAGATAAAAGTTAGAAGGTAAGTCTAAGTCGATGGAGAGGGCTATGAGGACAAATACAGCATATTAAAGGTGCTGTAAATGGTATTAAAATGATAATAATAAAGTGTAAAATAGCTCTACTTTCTGAGAACCATCACTGATACAGAGTGTTTGGTCAGTAACATGGCTCATCCGCTCTGCAGTATACAGAACATACATTTTCATAAGATCCCATCCCACTTTTATCCAGACAGGATTCCTTTCTGTTGACTGCAGAGCCGAGGGACATGAGAGCCATGTTACTGACCAAACACTATATCAGTGATGGCTGTCAAAATGTAGAGCTATTTAACACTTATTTTAACTAAATAATATCACTTTGAGCACCTTTAACATGGTTAAAGGTGACATTACTGAATGAAGAAGCAACTCAAATTTTAGTTAGCTGATAATGAAATAAATATAATTGTAACCCTATAGTGACATGCATGGGTGAACTGACTACAAAGATTTTACCATCTTTAAATGAGTTGTGCTACCTGATTCCACTATGGTTGCCTTATGTACAGTACTTCAGCATAACCTATGTTACATGTTGGTGGCCCAACGGTTAGAGAAGCGAGCTTGTGACCGGAAGGTCGTCGGTTCAATCCCCGGGACCGACAGGATAAATCTGGCTGGGGAAAGTGAAAAGGCAGCGCTTGCCCCTCCCTCATTAACTCATTCAGTGCCAGCCACTTTTGGAGAACGGATGCTCCCAGTGCCAGAGTTTTCAGAGCGTTTTCAGTGATTTCTCGAGGCCCACAGAATATTGTGTGATATTACTATGTAAACACCGAACACGCACAAGAACGAGCTGGCTCTATTGTATCATCAGCAAAAAAAAGTTTATTGATACCATTTTCCGTTCTTTAGTTATGAGCCGGAGAAGATAGGTTGTTTTCAGCGTTTTCAGGCTTTTCAAATTATTAGCTGAGATAATCCGCCTTTTGTGAAATGCAGCATTTCAAGCACATTCACTGAGTCTGAAGATAATATTTTCTGATGTAGTGACGTAGTTGTTGTGTGATGCCCTGCGTGCACCACCCCCCTCCCCCCCTCCCCCCGTAAACTCCTCCCCACACTGCACACAGCCTCACGCAACCATTATATTTTCGGAGTCCTGCGTTTGTGTGCTGCTGTCGGCTCTCAGCGCCACAGCAGGGAAGAGCCAACCCGGATTGCTGAATGGTTTGGCGTCAGGGGCTGCTTTCCTGGCTGCTAATCGGTTGGAGAAACTATACAGACAGACAGACAGACAGACAGGGACAGAGGGGCTCAGTTGTGAGCGCGGATTGACTCCTGTTCGGAGCCAATGTCAGCTCCCGCGACAGAGCAAATGGCTCTGGGAGCATGCATCGGGTTGTCTTTGATCCACGGCTTTTAGGCTGTTTCTCGGACCTGTCTCTAATCTGGACTGCACCGAGCAAGCACTGTCGCCACCTAATGAGTCCGTAAAATAGGTTATACACCTCCAATAGCTACTATAGTTGTACAGCAGCTGCGGAAGGCTTTGATCGACGTCCCACCGTCAAAAAACGCATTGGACGTCGAAGGACGTCCGTGGCATTCTACGTCACTATTTAATTGGACGTCGAAGGACGTCCATGGCATTCAATGAGTTAACACCACTGAGGTGCCCTTGAGCAAGGCCCATAACCCCAACTGCTCCAGTGGAGCTGATCAGTGGCCAGCAGATCAGACTGTGGTTGTACTGGTCAGCTTCCAGGTATGAATGTGTGTGTGAATGCGAACAGGGCACTCCTGAAAAAGAGAGCATTGCTCTCAGTGAGACTCCCCCTGTATAAATAAAGGTAAAAAAAAAAATTATTTTTATTTTTATTTTTTTTATCTAGCCCTATTTGCTACTCGCCAACGATGATGTTGATTGGTAGAGATCTTTCTCAGGACACCATCCTGTTCCTCATAGTGCCCTGGAAAGTGAGTGAAAAACAGATGGAAGATACGGGGTCACGCTGCTGTGTGTACAAGCTGACTGAAGCTCACTGAAATCTACTTTGTGTGGATGAAACGTTAGTGAGCCTCAGTCAGGTTGTAGCCTACATACAGATGTAAGATGGTCGGTCGGGGCGCCTGTTCAGAGCGAAAGGGGACTGGTGCGAATAGCATGATCCTCCCATGTGCTACGTCCTGCCGGTGAAGCTCCGCGCTGTCAGGTGAAACGGCTGGCAACGGTGCATGTGTCGGAGGAAGCATGGTGCTAGTCTACGGCTCTCCCCAGATATATATATATATATATATATATATATATAGAGGCTGAGATCACAGAGCGTTTTTTCCCTCCTGCTCAAACACAAATCTCAGCTGTGAGATAAGCAAGAATGCAAAGGGCACAAAGAGCGTTACATCATTTTTGTTGCTATATACAAGACAATTTGACCTCCATTTATTTTGCAGGCTCTCTAATTAGCGTTAGCTCGCTACCCTGAAGTAACAAAATGGATCTCATTGCTCAAACTAAAAATGGACTCGCAAAAGGAAGCGATTGCTCTTTCCCATTGACGCAATGCGCAGCATCGCTTAAGTAGACACACGTGTTCAACTTGCCTGTTATGTCCCGCCCTGTATCCTTTGTCCTACTCCTCACTTTCAGTCTTCAAGTTAAATTGCATACTATTACAACAGTATTCCAATTTATTGAATCCATTTCCAAGTGCAAATTAAATGCATCTGAAACACCTTCTCCCCCCCCTTGGAAGCCGGTGGAATTACGCTTTCATGACTTACTCCCACTTGACTCGGAAAGCTTTAAAAATGGATTGGCGTCGTTCATCTATTACGTATAGATCCAACAAATACCTGGGGCAAAAATCCACCTCCCAATTGCATTCACACCTGCCCATTATCTCGTGTCCTGGAGGGAGAGAGAGCTCATTAGAAAGAGTGCAGGGGTCCTCATGAAGTCCAGAGAGGTCGCAGCCGTTCGCTTTGTAATCACCCAGATCCCCAGTATACATGCTCTCAGGGAGACGCCTTCATATCAAAGCCATTTTGAAATGATTTACCTGCAAGGCAAGTCAACAATTTAGCACAGGCTTTTATCGACTGGGCAGAACCGGCTTATTGTGCAAGACGAAATGTAACTTGAGGAAACTCCATTAAAAGAATGTGCAGAAGGCTGCACCCTGTATTGTTATCATTACTCCTCATTTTCCCCAATCCTCTGTGCCTGATATTACCAATAATAACTCAGCCTCAAGAGAATATTATATATATATATATACAGTACATGTATGTATATATATATATATATATATATATATATATATATATATATACAGTACATGTATGTATATATATATATATATATATATAATCATCTGTGTGTGTGTGTGTGTGTGTGTGTGTGTGTGTGTGTGTGTGTGTGTGTGTGTGTGTGTGTGTGTGTATAGAATTATACAATATACATATTGGTAATATCAGGCACAGAGGATTATATATATATAGCCTATATATATATATATCCTCTGTCCTCTGTGCCTGATATTACCAATAATAATTCAGCCAAGAGAATCTATATCGCCATGTAGCTATTATTAAAAAGTCTACGACAGTGTAGCATTCCACTGTAATCTCTCTCTTCCCCTCCTTCTCTCCTTCTCTTACTGTCTGAACTCGATAATCAATAATCATAATAATAACAACAGGGGATATGGCCGTCTAGTGTCTCTGACCCCCGCTGTCTTGGAAACACTTAAGACAAACCTCCAGGTTTCTCTCGACCCTCAGGCAGGAGCACTGACTGCAATTGCATTTGCAGAGAATGACCTTTTGAATCCAGGTGGGTTCCATGTGCACTATGGCAATGGCTTGAAGCAACCAACCTTTTCACGTGACCCAACAAAAATTGGAATAGCACATCTGGCAGAACAAAGCCAACTGGAGTGAACTGAAGGAAGCAACATGGTTTGAAGCAGTACATTCCAGCAGGCTGATGACCAATAGGATATAGGAATTTGTAGATATCAGAATGTATCGCCCGCAGATCACTCAATGAATGTTTCCAGTGTTCCTCAATCTTGATGGACATTGGAAATTTTGAAGTTTGCTCTAAATTGCTCAAAATGGACTAAATTTGTCTAGGAGGTGAACTTTGGAATTGTTCTCTTGTGTATTATTATAGTGACATAGGCCTTTCCAAACTCTTATCCTTAGAATTGTTGGTTTTCCTCAAAGCTTGAGTAAAAAGGCTACATCGATTGATTTGTAAATGATGTGAATTCAAACTGAGGCCATTAGTGTCCAGTCAGCCATTCAGGGACGTGACACGCCTGAATGATTTGGACAACACAACTGAAATGGCTCAATTCAGAAAGGGGGTGTGGCTTAGAGAGAAAAATCACCTTGGTATCATTGTTAAGCAATAATACATCCACCATGCGTATCCTTAAGCTTTCAGAGGGCGGACAGAAATAAGCACGAAAATGAACGCACAGAAGGCTCTGTCCGTCTCCGTCTTTAATGTATAATTGGGCCTTTAGTCCAAACACCATGATGGATTTATTACAACTTCAAAAGAGATGCAATTGAACACAATGAATAAAATGTGACAACATGCCCCAGCCTCATCAGGCATATAACACGCCATCGCAATAAGACAGCATCAGTCATACGGTGCATTCTTACCAACATGCACATAATATTCAAATGAAAATCCATATTATGTATTCGGACTTACTTACATTATATACTTGCCAGTTACCAACTCGCAGGGCATTAAGTCCACAGGCCCAGCTATGGCCTAATCGTGTTTCACTGTGTCCTTATATGATCCACCATGAAGGGCAGGGCCGATGACACTCCACTCCTCTGAACGTATAGAACTTTGTGATGCAAATACACCAGTGACCCACTTAAGCGCCAGAAGAATCATCATGTTCACAGAAGAACTCGTACGATTCCTCTGGTATTAGCGCTTAGCTCTATAGATAAAGCCCTATACACATAAGAAAATCCACCGGGCTAATGCTTAGGACTTGTCAGCCAGGTTACACTATCTCTGTGCTGCGTAACGATGTGTGAGCGCGGGGTTCTTCTTCTCCGGCTCTTTATGCTGCAGAATGGAGATTCGCCCGGTTCGATGGAAAGTAATAAATGACTCTGGCAAGATTTAGGTTCTGCATAAGTCAGGAGGAGCCACCATGGGGGAAACAGATTGTAGATTGTTTTGTGTGCAGAGAGGGAACGTTGTGGCATTTAGATTAATGTGTCTGCCCGGTTTACAAAATGCCTTAGAATCTGCAAGTGCAATGTAAGCTATAACATAAATGTGAGATACATTATATTCAATGTTGTGTGTGTGTGTGTTTGACTTTGGGATTAAGCAGTGATTTACCTATTTTGTCAGTGTACAGTAGCTGGAAATATGACTTATCATATCTGGGGGTACAGAAGGAAGCGCTCTTCAATACCCATACAGACGTGGCACACGCAGGCAGTTGATTATGATAAATATTGTCAGGCTGTACACTGGTGCGTAGCATTTCCAACAGCAGCAAAGCTAGCGAGAACTGGCAGATCTAATAAACGCATTAATGTGTGATATGACTGAACACTGCAGTAAACGCATTCTAATACAGCTTTCATAGGTCCTGAAAGACCCAAACTGTTATATATGAATTTTGGGAACATGAAACTCACATAGAAGCATGGTTTTAGAGTCGACATCAAAGGAATCATGAAAATACTTAAAGCAAGTACACCACCTGCATGTGAATTATTCATTTGTAAGCATTTTAGTTGGCTAAGTTTTTTGTTTTAAACTGATTGTAAGAGTAACTTCCTAAAAAATCATACCCCTATCTGACATCTATCACTATTCCCGAATATCAATTATAGCTCTAAAGGTTATGTTGCATGGCTGCTTCTTTGGCAGGGAGAAAATAAATAGATTTGTCTATTAAATGGACAATTCAATTAGGTGCTCAAAGAATTATGGCTATCATGATTACATCTTTGACTTTGATTGATTGAATTATAGGTTTGTGTAACTCTACTGGTCAAGGTAACTCTTTAGGACAGAATATTCACAATATTTCTGAAGATGGGTTCCATCAGCAGTATACCTTGGAGCAGCTGACCTCTGGAACCGCACGTCGATCATGCAGTCTTCTGGGTGTTCTTTTTTTATAACTCTCCATTCACTCCCACTGACTGAGAGTTTGGACAATGTTGACATCTAGCTCTCATGGTTTAATTAGCTGTCAATCATGCTGTTATTAAGATGAGACAACATTCAGGAACAGTCATTGTTTAGCCTTGACCATTCATTGGTTAGGTTAGCTGTCAATCTACCAGCCATGGATTGAATGGATGTGAGGAAATGTTATTGGCTGGCGGATAGGTGGGTGGGCCTCATGTCTAATTGCAGGTGAAATGTTTGAATCTGAGAGAGACGACACTGGGACACTGTTTTCAGACACTGGGACAGCATGGGTCTGAATGCCATTAAGCCAGGACGGCATGTTTTTGGGAGACATTTGGATACTAAACTCAGAAAGGAAAGACTGTTTTAGGTAAAAGCAGGAATTCTTCGGCAGCTAGCAGGCGTGCTACGTCGAGAGAGGAACCTCACTGTCTAAACGCAGACTGTTTTTTCAATCGGGAACTAAACCACCACCCGGAGACTGTTTGTGAGTGTGCATCGTTTTGTCATGTTCAAATCCTCACGGGGCATTGGACGCTGAACGCAGCTTCAGCAGTGGCCCAGCGCGAGCTGTCAGGCGCCATGGACCCACTGCAGTGACAAGCATGCCGGGAGAGCACGGCCCACCACGGTGCACCGAGACACAGTGATAACAGGTGAGGCTTCGCCTGTATGAGGAGTAGGCTAAGGTTGCCATGAATGCTAACATTAACTCATTCATTCATGTATTCATTCATTCATTGAAAAGCGTTCATGGCTGGATTAGCTGGGATGTATGCAAGCTTATGGAAGAAAGATTCAAAACCCTAGACGACCAGATTCAAACTAATGAGCCAGAATACTTATAGTTAAAGGCTAGAAAAACATCAAGCTAAACCCCACCGTGACAACAACAAAAACACATGTCTATTCATATCAATTATAGCAGCAGTACAGATCCCAGAAAGGGAATATTTTCATGTTTAGGAGACTCATCGTTTCATAGAGATCAAGGATGTTTCTTGTTCCTGTTTTTAAAATAAATCAAATAATTCCAAGTCTGTGATGTATTAATACACTATCCCTGCACCATATTATCTGTAGGTGTTGGTCAATCTCATATGTAATTCACACAACTCAACCAGGACAACCACCTCTCCCTGAACGTCTCCAAGACCAAGGAGATCATTGTGGACTACAGGAGAGGGGGGGGCGCACACCCCCCAATCACCATCAACGGCACAGTGGTGGAAAGGGTGGACAGCTTCAAGTACCTGGGAGTCAACATCCACCAGGACCTGACCTGGGCCTGCCACACCGCCACTGTTGTCAAAAAGGCCCAACAGCGAATACACGGACTCAGGCGCCTGAAGAAATTTGGGCTAAGGAAAGAAATCCTCACAGACTTCTACAGAGGCACCATTGAAAGCCTGCTGACTGGCTGCTTCACCACCTGGTACGGGAACTGTACCACCATGGACCGCAGGGCGCTACGGAGGGTGAGGCGCGCGGCCCAGCACGTAACAGGATGTGAGTTGCCAGAACTGCATGAACTGTATAACCAGCGGTGCCTCAGGAGGTCCCTGAAGATCATCAAAGACACAAACCATCCCCACAACAGCCTGTTCTCCCTGCTACCCTCAGGGAGGAGATACAGGGTTCCAATAGCACGCACAAATCGCTTGAGGAACAGTTTCTTCCCGCAGGCCACGAGACTCCTTAACATACGCAAATAGTGTAGTAGCCGTACCGTACCGTACTGCAGCTGCTACCATTATGTATGCCTAATGTTTAATTGTATGTTTAACAAAATGTCTGAACACGTCTAACGTATGCACAATGCCTAATGTTTAATTGTATGTTTAATAAGGTACATGCTATTTGCACTGCATGTCAAATACGTCGAATTTAAAATGTCTGTCTAACGTATGCACATGACATGTGCACCTATGTGCAATGAATATGCCACTGACTTGTCTTATCGCTATTCTGCCTTATTGCCTATTGCTGCTTAGTATTGCTTATTGATGCCTATTTCTTATTGCTCATTGCTTGTTGCCTATTTGTACTATGTCGTAAACGGAGTCCACAGCACAAGAATTTCACACGTGATACTTGTACCATGGAGTGACAATAAAAATCTTGAATCTTGAATCTTGAATGAATGAGGAATAGCTTGTTGGTTATACGGGGCATGCACAGGGCACTTTAAAGCAACATTTGGCTTCATTCATAACACTATCACCACAGTGGAGCTGGTCCTTGGTCATGGTGTGGTAAAAATCATTTCATACAACTCCCTTGTTTATTGAGCATAATTAGGCCTACAAAGGTAAAAGTTGTATTATTGTCAACATAATGTTTTAAAAGGAAACTTAGATTTTACCTACTTTCACACAAACCATCCTGATTTATATAATATCTCTTCTCGTCTGCTTGCTATGTCTGTTTTGTAGATTCCAAAAATGTTCTGATCATAAGTTAAAATCTTGGTCCACTGGCCAGCTAGAGGGCTAGCGGATCCATGTTACATTGTTTTATCTGGTTCTAGATTTGCTTTTAACTCTAGTTTTCATTTTCTTATTCTTTAATTTTTCTTTTTCTTTTATTCTTATGTGATACTGTTTTGTTTTGTTTAATTCTATTTCATTGTTTGTCATGTAATGTATATTGTTGTCTTGGACCGCAGCTGTCGTCTAGGCGTCAGCTAATGGGGGATCTTTTTAATAAACAAATAACAAACTGTATATCTTCCTATTTTATCTGTGATTTTAATCTCTCATAGTCATTGTTCTATGCAAATGAGTTCCACTAACATACCTCTATGGTTCCTCATCTCTTAGTTTGCTTGGACTGTTGGTGATAGTGATGTATAGTGTTACTGTTTACAGTATAGCTAAATATCTAAGAAAATAGCCTAGTCTAGAATTTTTGGATAAAACTTTGTATAAGTAGAACTTCTGTGTATGTGTGAATGTAATATGCTATAAACTATGTTGCTAATGCTTCAGTTGCTAACATTAATTAGAAAACCAATTAGCCTAATGTTACTGCAGTATTCTCAATAGAAGTTCCGGTCCAAGACGGACTTTGTTCCCAGTCTTGGAGGCAAACACCCTCTCCACATTTAAGAGTAGACTTAAAACTTTCTTCTGAGATCAAGCTTAGTTAGGGCTGGCTTACCAGCCCCTAGTTATGCTGATTTATACTGTAGGCTTAGACGTCCAGGGTTTTTCAGTGTTTTCCATGACATACTGAGCTGCATCTGTACACATCCAGGTCCCAGTCATGCATGTTACTGACTTGGCTTCTTCCCCGCAGTCTTTGTGCTCTCTCATTCCTGCAGGTATTATGGACGCCGGCGTAGGATGGACCCTCCTTCATCCCGATCCTGATACCAGTGGCAAGAGATCCACAGTTACTAAAGTCCTGTTTTTTATTATTACTATACAGTTGCTATCGTTACTACTGTTGTCACTACTTATGTTTTTACTGTTATTACAGTTGTTAATAGTATGGTTGTTCTCTCTCCCCTCTCTTTGTCAACCCAACCGCTCAAGGCAGATAAAGGCCCACCAAGAGCCACCTCTTTTTCCTTGCTACCGTCACCCAGTGGATCTGGGAGGGGAATTGTTGGGAATTGTTGGAATTGTTGGATCTAATATAAAGAGCCTGGTCTTCTACCTGCTCTAGCTATTACATATAACGTTGATTGATAGATTATTCTTTATGAAGCAGCATCTAATTAATGCAACAAAGTAAAACATGATATTACTGTCCAATTTTAACTTGATATTATCCTCACATTTTAGCTGTGATTTTAATCTCAATGCAAATGAGCTTCAACAGTGTACTGCACCTCTGGGTTCTTTACCTATTAGTTTGCATGGACTGAAATAGCCTATACTGTACCTTAGGCTTTTTTGATCAAACATTGTACATGCATAAGCACTACTTGTACAATGTACTCGAGCGAGTAACATCTTTTTCGGTGGTTGGTGTGTGAACGCACGGTAACGTTACTGTATCAATAGAAGAGACGAGGTAGTTGACTCACTGGAAAGCAAGCTGAAATCACATTAAAAACTGACAATCACAGGTAATTATCTCATCATGGGACTGTGCATATTGCAACAAATGTATATGTATTGTATAATATTGAAGTGTGCCTTTATTACTTTTTCAAACTAGTAATAATGTATTACAATTCTGAAGTGTGCCTTTATTACTACTCTCAAACTAGTAATGATGTTGTAATAACCACTACTGCCTGATGTGAACCAAAGTGCCCTTCTGGGACATGTATTAAACTGATTGATTGATTGATTGATTGATTGATTGATTGATTGATTGATTGATTGTGCATAATACTTGAGATCTGTCTTGCTATAATTCCTATAGGTCTTGAAGTAGGCTATGCTTTGGTTTTGTTTTGGACCAGGTTCTGAAACAGCAGTATGTTCATGAACCTTATGGAGGTAAGTGTGCTAAAGAAAGCTATAGTCAGGCCCTCCAATAAATTGTGGTTTTGCGATAATATACTTAAGCAATATATCACGAGAGCAAGTGTGTTGTGGTGAATCTATCCCGCTGATAAGCTGTTATCCCACGAGGCCGCAGGCCGAGTGGGATAACAGCTTATCAGCGGGATATATTCCACAACACCACGCAGCTCGAGTGCTATATTGCTTTTATAAAACGGTTTCCAAGTATAATAATATAATAATAATAATACTATAAGTCCGACTGGCATTTTATTCTGATAGAGTCAGTTGAAACACTACTGTAAGGCGGGACCTCTAGCAAGAAGATAGACGTGCGGGTGATTTGATTGGATCGTTCTGGAGACTGAAGTCGACATTGGCCAATCCTGGCGCTTGCTGAGAGCTTTTGCAAAGCCCCACACCAGAGCCATATGCCGACACCAAGTAACGTTACGTCTTATTTAGAAATGCGGGGTTAAGAGTGAGGGCGCGCGAGAGAGGGGTTAAGACATTAGCCCGCGTCTATTCTTGTACAAAACATCATTTTCTGCGAAGTATTAGTAAAGTTATAAGCGAAGATCGATTCACAAGGATCTGAAAGGTGTCTCCGCCATTTTGTTTTTGAGGTACTTTTAGTAAGAGAGTTGCGCCATCATGCGTCCATAATGACTCATTGTAAGGACTAGTGACCCTCCATACAGCAGATCAGGAGAAAGCTGTTTGGCTCGAGCGCAGCGCTGCCTTTTAGTAAGAGAGTTGCCATGGCAACCAATAACCCATGGCCATGGGTTATTGAACTCGGTTACTGGAATTATACAATGGCTGTGAACCAATCAGATTGCTTGATTTGAGAGAGCCGTTTTATAAAGTATCATATATGATAATGTGCAATAATTAATGCTAATTCAACCAATCTCCGCAATATTATCGGGGGCTTGCAATTTTTCAAGATCACCACAATTTTTCCACAAAAACAGCAAAACAGGTTCCCCATCTGGCAACGCAAAAAATCACATAAAACTTCACAAATAAATGCTTGTTTTTTTCCTCAACCATTTTTTGAGGAAAAAAACAACATTTTTGATTGTAACAATCATCAAAAAAAAGAAGCAAAACCTGGATGGACTGTACAGTGCTCTACCAAGGTAATGCCACTGTAAGCTGCACACAATCTTGCAGTATATGTTCTGAAGTTGGGAATCCAAATTATAAATCAAGGCTAAATGGAGAGGCATGATTGGTACATCGTTTGGCATCCGGTACTCCTTATCCTGTGACCCGACCCGAGTTCACCTCAGGTCCGTGTTTGCAGTGCAGAAGCTCTTAAATGAAATGTGGGTCTAATTACATTTTATCTGATGCCCCGCAGCGGGCCCTGCCCTCTGAGAAATTAATATTGGAGTGTCCACTGCGCCCCCTCTCAATTACATTTCTTTTAAAATGCATCAGCCGCCATCCTTCTTGTTAATGTGCAATGCCAGAATGAAAGTGTATACAGTTCTCAGTTATTTGTCATGCCCCAAAGAGCCAGTAAGGGCTGGACTGCATATGTATTTAAAAAGAGCAGTGACAACACACAAAACCTGCAGCTTTCTCCCTCAGCTGTAATGGCCCCCCTTTTTTTTTTTTTCTTTAGGTAGGGGGGCTGTGTAGGGGGGCAGCCTAACTGTGTCACACTTGGCACAACCTCTTCAAGTTGGAGCCGCAGACTGCTTGTCCACTCTCGTAACGTGGACTCTTTGACCCATGGTGATCGTCACACCAAGACCAAGAGCTCTCACCAAGAAGGCACAACAGAGGATCTAGGAACTGAGGAAGTTCAAGGTGCCAAAGGCAACGTTGGTACTTTTCTGCACCTCCGCTGTCAAGTCCATCCTTATCACCGTCTGGTATGCTGCGCCTGCCCGCAAGGACATCTCCAGACTCCAGTGCATCGTCCACCGTGCTGAAAATGTGGTCGAATGCAGCCTGCCATCCCCTCAGGACACACTGCCGGGATGGAAAATCATGTCTGACCCCGTCCACCCAGGTCATAAACTCTTTAAGGCCCATGAAGACTGATGTCTGGCAGTACCAGAACCTGGCACAACCTCTCGTCACAGGGACAGTTTCGGACATCACACAGACATCATCCTAACCCACCCCCCGCCATCATGTCACTTTAAATGACTATATATTCTGCATTTTATAATTTGGTTGTTTTTCTATATTGTTTTTGTCTTCTGTTATTGATGTGCGCTGCATACAGTGTAACTCAAATTCCTCGTTTGTAATCTGATTACTTACTGCGGCTATTAAAGTGAAAAGTGAATCTTGCACAGACCTGTGATCGGCGGCCCTGGGTTGCTCCAATGGAGATGAGCCAGTGGATAATGAGCATTGCTGTACATCTCCATAGTCACCTCAAAGGCTGTTCTACTGAGAGCAGCTGCTGAGGGAGACGAACAACTGCACTAACTTAGAGCAAATGCAATCAGAAATGTATGCATGGATGACCCATCTCTATAACTCGTGTGTGTGTGTGTGTGTGTGTGTGTGTGTGTGTGTGTGTGTGTGTGTGTGTGTGTGTGTGTGTGTGTGTGTGTGTGTGTGTGTGTGTGTGTGTGTGTGTGTGTGTGTGTGTGTGTGTGTGTGTGTGTGTGTGTGTGTGTGTGTGTGTGTGTGTGTGTGCGTGCGTGCGTGCGTGCGTGCGTGCGTGCGTGCGTGCGTGCGTGCGTGCGTGCGTGCCCCCCCTGTATTTGGAATACAATGAATAGGAAGCAGTGGGGCACTTTGTGAGCTCATGGTTGAAAGAAAACCACTCAGAAAAAATAAAAAAATAAATAGATCCTGAGCTTAAACCTGGCAATGTTTGATAAAGGTACAGGAGCATAAAACTATGCAAAGACATTCTGTTAACTCCAAACAGTAACACATTATCATTTGTCAGCATCACATTAGTCAGAGGTGATGAGCTGATGAGCACATAAATAATATTCAATAATGCCTACTGACAACTCATTATCAAAGCTATGCAATTCTGCTTTGTTTGCAGGAGGATGGAGCTGTGAAATCTATCACAGACTGTAACAGTATTATAGCTCATAGCCCGCTGATGCTCTGACGTGCTGCAAAAGGACATAATGGGGTTGCACCCACACACTGCTGGTCAGCGGGCGGTCTGGCTGAGGCTACTTACCGTACCGTCCTGCCCGGCCTCCACAGTGAGAGCGTGCACTATTACACCACTCTTTTCCCTGTAGCCATAGTGATAATAACTTACCAAGAAAAGACAGAATGATGCATAGGCCTCTACACGTGTAATGAAAAAGAACACATCACCTACCTAGTATAATACCTAGCACAATGATGTGGACTTTTTTGAAGGCTGATATTTTGTTGAACATTTTTATGCCAAAAAATAGTCAGTCCTCGCCTCACCTCAACTTTGCACTGTTGCCCTGTGTGAAAGAAAGCCTTTGTAGCAGCATTTATAGCTACCATCATGACATACACACTCTCTTTGTTGGGTTATAGCAGCAGCTCTTTCAGTCAGGATATAGGAGACAATCTGTGATACATCACTGCATTTAAATGAAGAGTTAATTTACAAAACGTAAAAAAGTCATGCGCAAAGAAAATGAAATGTCACTAACTATATACACTGCTGTATGTGTGAACCTGTGTGTGTGTGTGTGTGTGTGTGTGTGTGTGTGTGTGTGTGTATGTGTGTGTGTCTGTGTGTGTGTGTGTGTGTGTGTGTGTGTGTGTGTGTGTGTGTGTGTGTGTAGGTGTGTGTGTGTGTGTGTGTGTGTGTGTGTGTGTGTGTGTGTGTGTGTGTGTGTGTGTTTGTGTGTGTCCGTCCGTCCGAAGTTGCAAGGTTTCCCTACACTCTGTAAGAAAACCCACCTTCCTGGTTGAGGCTATAAGTAGTGGGAGTATAAGTAGGGAGAAGAGGACAAGTGGTGCATCATCTCCAGAGTCTCCGCCCTAGGAATCGAGCGCGCGAGATTACTAGTTTAATAAAAGGTCAATAAAACCTCAGTACACATGTGTCTATAGAGGTATTCCACTGCGCACGTACAGTATCATGCTGTGCGCCATAGGAGCCACAAGGCCCTATAACCTGTGTTTATATGTGTCCCCAATGACATCTATTGAAAACTACCTTTGGTGCTATACTGTGACACAACACAACGGGGCATTGCTGGTAATATAGCATGTCATGATGTGTGCCATGTCTGCCCGCTGTAACGATGACGATAATAAATAAATAAAAACACAGAAACCAGCATGCGGCCTTGTTTACATGCTGGGAAGGACAGCAACACGAGCGGCGCCGCAAGGATTAAAGAAAGAACCCGCACAATCTTTGGGCCGCTGCTTAATCCGCTCAAGTAAATACCTGACACTCAATTTCCTGCGAGGCCGGGCGGAGCGGCCATGACGGCTGCTGTCAGCGCGCCGCCCCGGCCTGGAGGTGAACTCCGTCTGCTGAAGGACATGTGAGGGTGGTGGTGCGGTGGCCCTGGCCTCTTCCGCTTGCCTCACCTTCACAGCAGAACCAATATGGCCTGTGGGGAAGCTGCAGATGGAAGATCAAAGCTGTGAATAGCCTCTGTGGCGAGAATGACAATGGGTAGGATACAATAGGGAAAGCGTGTCATGTAGCTGGTCCGCTCACAATAATATGATATGGACCTGCTCGTGGATAGAGAGAAAACAGCAAGACTGCAGCAGTTGCTGCTAAACACGCTGTTATGGGCGAATTTTGCTTATTTGTAATATTTGGCCAACATTCAGTGACAACCACGGTGCAGTTCCCCTTAATTGCTTGTCACAGCATTGGGTATTACAAGTCTTGCTCTCTCGCTCTCTCTCTCTCCGTGTGTGTGTGTGTGTCTCTCTCTCTCTCTCTCTCTCTCTCTCTGTGTGTGTGTGTCTCTCTCTCTCTGTGTGTGTGTGTGTCTCTCTCTCTCTCTCTCTCTGTGTGTGTGTGTGTGTGTCTCTCTCTCTCTCTCTCTCTCTCTCTGTGTGTGTGTGTGTCTCTCTCTCTCTCTCTCTCCCTCACTCCCTCATTTATTATGCAGCAATCACAACTTTCGCACGGCCTTGGTGCCATTTCAAAACCCAATCCACTTGCATTCAATAGAGGGGAGGAGGGAAAAAATGGGAATCTAAAGGGGTAGAAAATAATATCTTGATTGGAAAGCTTAGCGAGTCCGTACTCCCCCACTGTGCTTCTCCAGAGAGCTTTAAATCCGGGATTCAAAGAGAGAAGCATATATACAGTCGGGAGCTCGGGGAGGGTGTTATAAACTCCGGGGTGCAGGCGTGGTGTAGCACCGCATTACTCTCCACATGCTGCGGTTATCCCCTAATTCCTGATCATTGTGCAGGGAGCTGCTAGGTGTGCTCCATTTACAATAGAATATAGAAGACAGATTTCTCCCCCGGGGGCAGCAGCGCGCCTCAATGCATTTCTTCTTCTTCTGCTTCCTTTTTTTAATTAGAGCTTAAAAGTTTAACGGTAACTGCTCGACGATTTTGGACAGCGCTGGTGGTTATCACGGGGGAAAGTATTTTAATAACATCATTTCGTTTTTAGTTTTTTTTTTTTTATTAGGCACACGATCCAAGTAAGGGGAGTTGTTGAACATTGGCCCTTTTAGGCAATGTAAAACCAGCACCTTTACTGGATTTTCCCTTTATAGCAGATTTGTGCATGTCGAGCTATTTTGAATTCTTAATTAGTGTCTCAAACGGCCCAATTTAAAACTATTTAAGCTCAAGACGTTAGACCTGTATGAAAATAGGTCTAGGTTGATTTTAGTCATTAACAGGTCAGATGCCTTCCATTCCAAAGGGACCTTTTCCTCGACTTCCCAGTCGCAATTTGAAGGTTGTTCTATGTTGGATTTTTCTTATTCTTCCATGTAGTAATTTCTGTGGTGTACTTAGTAACTGATCCATATTATGCAATAATATTGGTGGCTTTGATGATGGTGGATAGAGGCTTAGGATCATAATGTCTTGCATTCATGTTTTGATGAACCACTCAGTCCAATTTCCAGAAGTCGCCAGATCAAAATGTCGGCTTTGTACGTTTCTAAATCCACAGAAATGTAAGATATGAACATAAATTTTGGAAGAAAAATACGGAGCATTTCACATTTTTGGATACGCGAATAAATAACGAGCTAGTTCGAATCCCGACCCAAACCATAACCCCAACCAAGTTGCTTTTGTTGCCTAAACCCAATCATTGTTTTACTTGCCTAAACTCAACCAAGTTGTTCTACTTGCCTAAACTTAACCGGCGATGCGCGCCGTGGGTCATGCGACACGTTACCGGGCCGGTAGCCGTGAGGTGCGGCCGGCAGCCAAGGCCCGTGCAACTCGCTACCGGGCTGAGTCGGTCGTCACGGTAACCAGGAAGTAGCGGTGGCTCCTCTGAGGCGGTGACAAGGGACGCAGTTGGCCAGTAACCAGGAAGAGCCAGTGCTGGAGCACCGAAATGTTAACATTTCCCCGGATTCTAGAAACGTACAATGCTGACATTTTAGTCTGGCGATTGGTTTGCCAATTCGAGTTTTTGAGGTCAGCTCTGAAAATACATCAACAATCATTCCCTCTGACTGTGAATCTCAGAGAATAACGTTTCTATAGGGGTCGACTTTAAAAAACGATTTTTCCTCAAAAACCCTCTCTAAGACTCTCAGACAAAATAATGTTATACTGTAGCTACATAAAACCACCCCATCCAGGCGAACCTAGCTCCGCATTTTACCTTGAAATGTTATTTTTTCATCTCCTAATAGCAGGAGCAGAGCATCTCGAGCTCCCATTAGAGCCGTGTCTGCTCATTGGCCAGCTGAACTCCCATTAGAGCCGTGTCTGCTCATTGGCCAGCTGAACTCCCATTAGAGCCGTGTCTGCTCATTGGCTAGATGAACAGCATAGGGAGAGGAGGATGATGGACGGGTGGGCAGGGCTCCGCCGCTAAAGACAATAAGTGATGTTGCGTGGCCATGGGGCTAATTCCTCATTGCTCTAATTGAAGAAGTACGGCTCTGAGATCGATGAGTGCTGCTCGGGCTCTGCTCTTATAGTTAAGACCGGGCGGCACAGATAGATCTTTTTTATCGGCAGCAGGGCATGGTGTGTTTACAAACGCATCCCTTATCTCCTGAACTCCCATCTGGCCTCCTCCAATTACATGTATATGTTCCTAATATTAACCCCTCTGGAGAATTAACCCCACACACCTCGACTCTTTGAACAAATAAAAGTGGCTGAGCAACCTGCTGCCAGTTTTAAATGAGGAAATTAATAATGGATGGTGCTTTCCCTCTGTGCAGCCCCTTATCCTACTCACCTGGAGGGCTTCCAAATAAGCCCTTGTTCACACAGGACGCCTAACGTAAGCAGAACTGAAGCTCGAGGCAGGAAGGAGAAGAAGAAGCCTTCTCTTTTCCACTCAGCGCCTTGAACCCGCCCACACAATGCTCGGCTTCAGCACGCGTCACGCTTGGAATAGGCGTGAATCCTGAACGTTCGCTTGAGCAAGGCGTGCGCGTGGCTTCGGCGTGGCTTCAGCGCGGGTGGTGTGAACGGCTTCGCCTGTTAAAGCCTGGATTATGCTTGACGCTTTGGCCGGCCGCACGGAAATGAGAGACACGGAATCCGACGAGGAAACGTGTGGAGCTTTTATACTCTGTGCGGGTTTCTGCTCGCGGAATTGAGCGCGAGTCTTGAAAACTCCACTTTGTCCGCCCAGCCGCGTCCGCGTAGTTACAAAATTCGGGGTGCGCACAGCCAGGCGAGAACCGTCCGCACGGAGCCTTGCGGAGGGGCGTGTCTGCTGATTTGATGTCACTTTTCCGCACGGACACTCGCGTTCCTCGCTGATGCGGAAAGCATAATGAGCCCTTTTAACAAGGACACCTAAATGAAACTTGCGGGTTCAGCGTAGGTTTTGCTTAGGTTGAGCGTTGCTTCGGCGTATGGTGTGAACGGGGGCTAAGACCCTATACTGGCTACTCACCTGGAGGGCTTTAAGACCCTACGCTGGCTAAGCACAACACAGCAGCTCATTGATCCCTGTGGTAATTAAGGCACTCCCCCTCAGGTAAGGTTGAGGAGAAAGTGCATGAAAAAGGATGGGAGACATACACAGAAACACACAAACGTGCTCGCACGCACGCACACACACACGCGCACGCGCACACACACACACACGCGCACACACACACACACACACACACACACACACACACACACACACAGAAGTACACACGCGCAGACAGCCAGGGTCTCAGTGACTCACCTGCCCTCCAGGTGTAGTGCAGATCAAAGGAGTCAGCAGCTGGGATGTATAGGTGTGTGTGAGGCAAAGACAGTGAGGAGAGTTAAGCAAAGGTCCCTTTTTAATTAATTACATCCCAACCTCGGCGTTTGCCAACACACATTCTCACAGGATAATGAAGTTCGCTGAAATCACCGGGGGCCATGGATGGGAATGTATAAGGTCAAAGATTTTCCAATTCATCACTTGCTGATGTGGTGAAGGGAAGGAGGATTGCGATGAATTAATGCACTCAAAATCTTCCTCTGTAGATTTCACCACTGCCTCTATACCATTTTTCATGGCCAGGAGGAGAGAGCACACGTCTAGAAGAAGAGATCGCACATGCTGCCCTGCTCCTCAGCATACCAAGCTGTTTTGCCCGACGCGTCTGCGCTAGGTGTTTTTCACACGGCTGCGTCTGTAGCAAGGCGTCTCAGTGTGATTGCCCCCTAACTTTAGTTCTGTGCAAGCATGGTTGTCCCTGTCCCTATTCCTGTATCTAATAACAGCTCTATTTCGTGGAGCAAAAACACAGATTTTATCTTTTTATATATATATTTTCTGACCTCCCCCCCCCCCATTTTCTCCACAATTGCCCAACCAAGCCAGAGGTAACACAGGGGCGCGAACCTGCGCCCCACGTGTTGGTAGGCAGGGAATGTAGCACTACACTACCCGAACGCCCAAAAACACAGATTTAGTCACAAGACAGCATAGTCACAGTTCAGTTCTATTTGACATTTGTGCTAGTCTAGCCTGAAGCCCTCTACTGTCTGAGGCACTGGACTGCACCCTCCCAAATATCTATCTGTGAATATGCATGTACAGTGGCAGCGGTCTTCAGTTGGTGCTCCCAGCCAAAGTTCATTTGGCTCCCATACCAAAGAACTGAACTTGTTACACCACAAGGCAGTGATACTCAACTTGCGGCCTGGGGGCCAGATGCGGCGGGTGGCCCCTGACCATTTTCTAATTCACAATGATGAAAACTAATGTTAAATAAAGTTTGACTGAGCTCCAGCTAAATTAACCTACATAACTATCTATCTTTGGTTAATTTTCTTTTTGAAGAGATCCTTTATTGATTTGTTTGGGAAGAGGGTTAACTCTGAACAGATTTAAGAACTGAATTGAACTGAACAAAACTGAATGTGTTACTTTTGTTGTTTATTGTTATTGTTTGTTTAAAACTCTATTTTTGGTGAATAACATCTAGTTTGGTTGGTCTATTTGGACTTGCCTGTAAAGAACATTGTTCTTTTGTGAGTGGTTTTCATTGTACCTCCAATACAAAGGATTTATTTTGCACTTCCCAGTGTTTGCTTTGTCACTCTGATTTTTGATGATTTGTTTGCATTCTGCTTGGTGGTTCAGATTGATGCTAGCCTGTGGGCTCATGGCAGAGTGTACAAATCTGAAATGTTAAAATTGCACTACCACTGTGAGATTGAACTGGTTTAAGGTATGTTATGTTATTCGTAAAATAATTAAGTAGGCAATATTAAGTGATATGAAGTGTGTGTAGCCTAATTCAGGCTTATTCTAGCCATCGCCTGTGTAGCCTAATTCAGGCTTATTCTAGTCTATCCCATTTTTTATTTTTTATTCATGAATTTGCACTTGGCCCAAGCAACCCAGCTGCCAGAGTCAGGCTTTTGTGCCTGTTCATTCTAATGTGAGATTTAGATCAAATTGAGACCACATGCACTTTTTTAGAGTTGTGCATACGTGTACATGTAGTAAATAAACTAGATCCTATGTGGTTCATTTAAGACAAATCTCAGATTTTTTTCATATAATAAGTCTGATAGAATATTTTAGATTTTGGTCAAACCTTCAGTGTCCTTGCACTTCCATGCTATCATCAGTCTGCGATGTGATCTCCTATGCGCAGTGGGTGCTTCAATACTTTGTTTTAATTATGCCTGCTATTACAAAGGCAGAGATGTGGATGTAATCTGCCTGGGGTATTTGTTTTACAGTCTTGAGGAGTGAACAAGTATAATGGGTGGGTGATATTTTGTTTTCGAGCCTACATGAGTTATATCATGTCTCCCTGCAGCTGGATCTGTTTAACTGAGGCTATCTGCATTTTATAAGCATGTCTCAGATAGCTTTCACTAGGTAGATTTGCATAGTGTTAGAGTTGTGGTAATGAGGCAAATATAAAGGGCCCTTTTGATTATGCCAGTCTCAGATTTTGGTCAAAGTTTTCACGGCTTCCATAGTTTCCAGCAAAATAAATTAAGTAATTTGCACTCAAATTTTTTATTTACAAATGAGAGAAATGGCAATGGAGCATAGGGCTTTAATGTCAGATGATTGCCGTAATAATCACAAATCACTGCACAGCCCCAGGTAACATTGCCAATATGGGCCATGCGAACAGGGCTGAGGAGTTTATTTTTGTGTGCACTAGCCCATTAAGCCAGAGCAAGCTTGTACTGGAAGACATATAGATTTCTCAACAGAACTTAAACACAGGGGTGAGGGTGCAGCGCCTCATCTTGCCAGGGGAGAGTCAACGACGACGGGGTCTGACATGCGCTGGAGCAGTCGCAGGCCTACAGCCACAGCCGGAGAGACGCGCGCATTCATCAAACACGCACGCATCACATACTCACTCACTCACACTATTACCCTTATCCCCTCCGAGCAACGATCGGGTTGCAAAGGCTTGGACTCCAACTTAATGTAATTTCATTTATCACTCTGAATTAGATTTCACGTTGCTACTTAATAATTTAAATCCCTTGAAAAGCACTCTTGGCTTTCATCTCGGTTTCAAGGAACACTGGGAGATGACGACTGGAGGAAATGAGTCCTACAGTGGCCATGATTGACTTTGGTGTGTGGCACAGGCAGCACTGAGGGGGAGAGATTGTGTACCATGTACATGTTATAGTCAAGGGTGATGGAAGTGTTGAGTCCTCAGTCAAGTGTGTGAAAAGTGTGGTTTGAGTTCAGGATCAGAATCAGAAAAACTTGAATGATCCCCGAGGGGGAAATTGTGACATGCTACAGTTGCTCATACTCAGACATGAAAATATCAACAGACCACCATATATACTGTACATAACAGCAAACATCAAACATTCTCAGACATGAAAATATCAAACGAACCACCATATCTACATAAGCAGCAAACATCTACATTCTCAGAGATACGACTGCTGTTTACAGTGAGAATCAATAACATAGCATCCAATATAAGTAACAAAGGTTAAGTACCGTACGTGTCAAATTGCAGTAATTGCACGTAGTTTCATTGCACATCAGGTTTACATTCTCTAAGTTGGTTGGATTTGACGGGTGGGGTGAGTGAGCCACAGCTATCCAATCGGCTGACTCAGAGTGACTGGTGTTCTGAGTGAGGAGTTAAAGAGTTTGATGGCCACAGGCAGGAATGACTTTACTCCCGTCTCACTGGGAGGAATGCATATTCTGATCTGAAAAAACGGTTTGAGTTCACTCCCATCTCACTGGGAGGAATGCATATGCTCATCTGTTTACGTCCCACATCTCCAAAAAGTCAACTTCTTGTAAAATGAGGAAAAGCGGCTTCCGTGGCTTATGGATGCCCGTGCATTTGACATATCACTCTTGACCGAGGGGCGCGCAAATATGATGTCATCGCACTGGGTGCGTCAGGGGGCGAGGCCTCCGCAAGCGCAAGCGCGTACCTGAAGATTTCTCTAGCAGCACGTAGCTCCACAGCTCCCGGGGAGCGTTGCGCTCTGCAGGAGAGACAGCCAGGGAGAGAAATGAAATGAAGAAGTAAGTACACTGAGCCCATTTCTTGACCCATGTGGTAAAACATTTATTTCTTTTCGTCATTTCAAGTAAATGTGCTGTGTTGAGAGAGCGCTCAGCACAAAGTACATTCAGTAAAAACAAGTTTGGTGGTTCTATTCATGTGCTGATATCAGGGCCGATTTTACACTTCATGGGCCCTGGGGCTATTCATCTCTGCAGGGCCCCCCCCTCAAGCGGAAGGGAGTGTCGGCGGCGCCCAACGGGCGCCGCCAAAAAAAATTTGAGTGTTTTTTTTTAACCTTTTTTAGCCGTATTTAAAGGAATATCTCATTTTAAATCAACATTAGGATTATACTGTTGTGATGTCATTATTCAGTATCTTCTCCTTTTCTCACTAACTTTCATGTCACCACCTGCTCCCCTGTCAGCATTCTAACTTACAAACACAAACTGTAGGTTTAGCCATCATGTTCTTTCATAAACAGCCTGATTGGAAAGAAAACATTGCCACTGAGATGTCACAACAAGCACTTTTATTATTATTATTTAGTATTTATTATTGCTAAAAAAAAAAAAAAAATTTTGGGCCCCTTGATGTCCCGGGCCCCGGGGCTTCAGCCCCGGTAAGCCCGTTGGTAAAATCGGCCCTGCGAGGACGCTGCCTCGCCAAACAGACTCAGGAAGGCTTCCTGGCAGCGTAACCCATATGTGCTGACGCAGTACTGTAGCTACGCGCTGCGGGGCCTAGTGGATGTTATAATAGGCTCGTTTGAGATGAGCAAATTCTGCGCAGATTCGACCAGCGCCTTGCTTGCCCCATTGCATGATGGTTAGAAAGTTGTCCGACTTGCTCCGTCCTGCCCGACTGCGTGAGTCACGTGACTCTCGCGAGAGCTAGGCGGGCACAGATTTGGAGCGAGGCGCCGCAGTTGCTCCCCACCAACTGCGCCCGACTGCGGATGACAGAGGATGACGAGAAACGCATCAAGCTGAGCGCCCATTGGTTCAACACAGGTGCATCACAAACCCACAGTGAAGTGTAGAAACTTCAATTTTATATCTATTCCAAGCTGTCACTCCATATTTTACATAAATACCACCTGGAATGCCTACATTAAAATAAAAATAAGGAATCTGAAGGGTTGTGTTATTTGAGCAGTGAGTGTGGGTGGCGCTAATGCATGTTTTAATTTGTTTACAAACCGCTGTTAAACAAAACGGTAGAAGAAGAAAAGCAGCAGGAAGTGTGCCGTCGGGTGTTCGACCAAGCCCCCAGCAATAGACCAATTATACGCCTACGTCACAATGACAACAAAGCAAGCTGCGTGCGCAACGTGTAGGCAGAAAACCATCAGCCCAGCATTCACAGACAGTGAAAAAGCCCCGCTGTCAGGACTGCTCTATGCCCATCTGCAACACACAGTTATATTTTAGTTTTAAAATGCAGTTCTCGGCTTACTACCACAGCTTATCGCCTAGTGATAAGCAATGTTATGCATCGAAATTAACGTTGTTTAATGGGATATGTCTTACAGACCCATACCCACTGGCGCTGTCAATTGGCCAAGCCTAGTCATACATATCGTGCATTCCTTTATAACTGGGGATAGCGTAGATAATTATTCTGTAACTTGCAAAGATATATTGTTTTGTTGATAATGCACACAACTCAATAATGACATTATGTAACGTTACTTGGTCGTTAACTAACCGAGCGATGTGGCTGAGCAGCCTACAGCTACAGGCAGCTTACCTGATTATGAAGAGCACTACAAAGTTGGGCATTTTTAATGATGTCCTCGTTCCAATCAGTTCAACTCAATAATGACATTATTTAACGTTACTTGGTTGTTAACTAACCGAGCGATGTGGCTGTTACTAGCAGCCTACTACAGTTTACCTGATATGAAATGAGCGAGCACTGCAAAGTCGGGCATTTTTAACGATTTCCTCTTTCGGCTTGCAACCAAAGACACCTACGGTTAGCATAAAAGCAGTATGAGTTGACGGGATTCGGTAAAACTTTAGTCCTTGCTTTTAATGCTAACCGTAGGTGTCTTTGGTTGCAAGCCGAAAGAGGAAATCGTTAAAAATGCCCGACTTTGCAGTGCTCTTCATAATCAGGTAAGCTGCCTGAAACTGTAGGCTGCTCAGCCACATCGCTCGGTTAGTTAACGACCAAGTAACGTTACATAATGTCATTATTGAGTTGTGTGCATTATCAACATAACAATATATCTTTGCAAGTTACAGAATAATTATCTACGCTATCCCCAGTTATAAAGGAATGCACGATATGTATGACTAGGCTTGGCCAATTGACAGCGCCAGTGCGTATGGGTCTGTAAGACATATCCCATTAAACAACGTTAATTTCGATGCATAACATTGCTTATCACTAGGCGATAAGCTGTGGTAGTAAGCCGAGAACTGCATTTTAAAACTAAAATATAACTGTGTGTTGCAGATGGGCATAGAGCAGTCCTGACAGCGGGGCTTTTTCACTGTCTGTGAATGCTGGGCTGATGGTTTTCTGCCTACACGTTGCGCGCGCAGCTCAATGTTGACAAGCTGTATAAGGGGTCTATAGCGCTGGGCTTTGAAGCCATTTGAACATGCTGGCGAAGCTCTGTATTGCAAGTCACATGACGCCATGCAGCCCAGAAAGGAAAATTCCCATCCACTTGCATGGGGACTCCGGCAGCTGTTAAACCCAGGGGAATTTTTTCCGGGTGTCACTCAAAGTATAAAACGACTCTTTTAATTATCAACTAATTTTTTATGGGGCATTTTTTTCTTCAGAAGCCACTAAGAGCCGTATACGGGGGTATTTTCTTCTTGTAATACAATCCATGGGTGGGAGGGGTGGGAGACGTCATGGAACACGTCATGGCACACATGCGCACTTCGCCTTGGGCTGCATTGTCAGGAAGTAAAACCAGGAAGAAAAAGCCCCCATGATGGCTTCATGCGCCAATGAGCTACCTCCGTCCGAATGCATGGGTGGGCGTGGCAGGTCCCCTATCCAGTTCTTTTAATACATCCATGTGTTCGACTTGTTGACGCCTCGCCTGACTGTGCTCGCCTGCTCTCGTCTGCTTTCCAGGCGAGGCGGCAGTCATCTCAAATGTCATCCTCTGTCATCCGCAGTCCGGCGCGCGTGATTTCTAACCCCACATAGGATAAGCAATAACCACGCCCTGTGGCGCCGGGATTGGCCAGGAGCAACACTGGAGGGCACGCAGCCTAGCTCTGACGCAGCCCAGCGATTTCATGAACCAACTGAATAGCAGACAGCGATATTGAGAGCGGACATTGAAATGAATTATGGTCACCTTAGCACCGGCAAAATGTACCCTGCCCAAATAATAAGCATAATAATTGTAATCTACACAATGTACACAATCTACAAAAACATGCAATAATATAAACAGTGTTGTGTTCACGTTCATAGCTCATATAATATAATGTATCATATCGTTAATTTCAAGCTCAATTCTTACCCAGAGAAAAGGTACAGCACTGAAAATAGTTTTTTAAACATCTTTATTTTAAAAGATGAAAACCCCCAGTTGCTTTAGTCCCAAGCTTCAATGCTCCTGGCCAATCCCGGCGCCACAGGGCGTGGTTATTGCTTATCCTATGTGGGGTTAGAAATCACGCGTTCTTGTAATGAGAGTAACGTTAGCAGTAGCATATTATGTCCCGTTTATAATACTTTAAGAAGTTTCATTTACAAACAGAAGACTCGTATGTGCGGATGATATTATCACGAATATATGAAGTGGAACCGAGGCTCCGTTGATCAGAGGAAGAAGACTCACTGGACTCAGATGTATGGTTTAGCTGTGAAGCTAACGTTAGCTGTGAAGCTATTGGAGCTTTGAAGGAAGTTTGTCAGTAAAGTTCAGGAGGAAAAGTTCCTGTCACTGTGTGAAAATTAAAATGTCTAAAGTCCAGAAGCTGAGAGCTGTGGTGAAGCAGCACCTAACTGCGGCTGATGAAGATAAACTGCTGGACGCTGTGCGGTTACACAGAGAAGCCTTGCCTCCAGACCTCCAGCAGCTTCCTGCTGAGCAGCAGGAGTGGAGCCCCAGTCTCGACCAGGAGGACCCAGAGCCCCCAGACATTAAAGAGGAACCTCGGATCAGTCAGGAGGGAGAGCAGCTTCAGGAGGGACCAGAGCCCCCAGACATTAAAGAGGAACAGGAGGAACTCTGGATCAGTCAGGAGGGAGAGCAGCTTCAGGAGGGACCAGAGCCCCCAGACATTAAAGAGGAACAGGAGGAACTCTGGATCAGGAGGGAGGGAGAGCAGCTTCAGGAGGACCCAGAGCCCCCAGACATTAAAGAGGAACAGGAGGAACTCTGGATCAGGAGGGAGGGAGAGCAGCTTCAGGAGGACCCAGAGCCCCCAGACATTAAAGAGGAACAGGAGGAACTCTGGATCAGGAGGGAGGGAGACCAGCTTCAGGAGGACCCAGAACACCCAGGCATTAAAGAGGAACAGGAGGAACTCTGGATCAGTCAGGAGGGAGAGCAGCTTCAGGAGGACCCAGAGCCCCCAGACATTAACGAGGAACAGGAGGAACTCTGGATCAGGAGGGAGGGAGAGCAGCTTCAGGATGACCCAGAGCCCCCAGACATTAAAGAGGAACAGGAGGAACTCTGGATCAGGAGGGAGGGAGAGCAGCTTCAGGAGGACCCAGAGCCCCCAGACATTAAAGAGGAACAGGAGGAAGTCTGGATCAGGAGGGAGGAAGAGCAGCTTCAACAGCCGGAGGAGGCTGATACCAAGTTCCCATTCTCTGTTGTCCCTGTGAAGAGTGAATATGAGGAAGAGAAACCTCAGTCGTCACAGTTTCATCAAAGCCAAACTGAGGAGAACAGAGAGGCAGAGCCTGTAGCCAGCTGCTCAACTGAACAGATGAAAACAGAATCTGATGGAGAGGACTGTGGAGTATCAGAACCAGCAAAGAACTTGATATACTTATATCAGGCTAGTAATTCACAACAAACTAGTGATGACAAGACTTCAGACTCTTCTGAGACTCAAGACGATGATGAATGGGTGGAAACGAGTGAACTTCAGTCAGGTTTAGACTCACAGAAAAACAGTGAAGTTATTGGGAACAAACACTTCAGCTGCTCAGTTTGTGGTAAAATATTTGGTAGTGACGCACACTTGAAGACACACATGATAGTCCACACAGGAGATAAACCATTTATTTGCTCACTCTGTGGTAAAGCTTTTGCTCGTAAAGCACACTTAAAGACACACATGATAATCCACACAGGAGATAAACAATTCAATTGCTCAGTCTGTGGTAAATGTTTTGGTTGTAAAGCAGACTTGAAGAAACACATGATAGTCCACACAGGAGATAAACAATGTATTTGCTCACTCTGTGGTAAAGGTTTTGGTCATAAAGCAAACTTGAAGACACACATGATAGTCCACACAGGAGATAAACAATTTATTTGCTCACTCTGTGGTAAAGGTTTTGGTCATGAAGCAAACTTGAAGACACACATGATAATCCACACAGGAGATAGAAAATTTAATTGCTCAGTCTGTGGTAAAGGTTTTGGTCATAAAGGAAACTTGAAGAAACACATGGTAGTCCACACAGGAGTCCACACAGGAGATAAACAATTTATTTGCTCACTCTGTGGTAAAGGTTTTGGTCGTAAAGGACACCTGAAGGGACACATGATAATCCACACAGGAGATAAACAATTTAATTGCTCAGTCTGTGGTAAAGGTTTTGCTCGTAAAGCACACCTGAAGGGACACATGATAGTCCACACAGGAGATAAACAATTTATTTGCTCACTCTGTGGTAAAGGTTTTGGTCGTAAAGAACAGTTGAAGACACACATGATAATCCACACAGGAGATAAACAATTTAATTGCTCAGTCTGTGGTAAAGGTTTTGGTCAAAAAGGACAGTTGAATAGACACATGAAAGTCCACACAGGAGATAAACAATTTATTTGCTCAGTCTGTGGTAAAGGTTTTGCTCGTAAAGCAAACTTGAAGACACACATGATAGTCCACACAGGAGATAAACAATTTATTTGCTCACTCTGTGGTAAAGGTTTTGGTCATGAAGCAAACTTGAAGACACACATGATAATCCACACAGGAGATAGAAAATTTAATTGCTCAGTCTGTGGTAAAGGTTTTGGTCATGAAGGAAACTTGAAGAAACACATGGTAGTCCACACAGGAGTCCACACAGGAGATAAACAATTTATTTGCTCACTCTGTGGTAAAGGTTTTGGTCATAAAGGACACCTGAAGGGACACATGATAATCCACACAGGAGATAAACAATTTAATTGCTCAGTCTGTGGTAAAGGTTTTGCTCGTAAAGCACACCTGAAGGGACACATGATAGTCCACACAGGAGATAAACAATTTATTTGCTCACTCTGTGGTAAAGGTTTTGGTCGTAAAGAACAGTTGAAGACACACATGATAATCCACACAGGAGATAAACAATTTAATTGCTCAGTCTGTGGTAAAGGTTTTGGTCAAAAAGGACAGTTGAATAGACACATGAAAGTCCACACAGGAGATAAACAATTTATTTGCTCAGTCTGTGGTAAAGGTTTTGCTTGTGAAGTCTACTTGAAGAAACACATGATAATCCACACAGGAGATAAACAATTTATTTGCTCACTCTGTGGTAAATGTTTTGGTCGTAAAGAACACTTGAAGAGACACATGATAGTCCACACAGGAGGAGAGTAAACAATTTAATTGCTCAGTCTGTGGTAAAGGTTTTGGTTGTAAAGGAGACTTTAAGTGAGAAACATTTAACTCAGGGTTCCCACGGCCATGGAAAACCTGGAAAAGTCATGGGATTTCAAAATCTTGTTTTCCAGGCCTGTAAAACTCATTGTTAAAATCCTTGAAAGTTTATGAAAAGTTATGAAATGTGTGTAATGAAATTGTTACAGTAATCTTCCCGTGGATAACCTTCCATGTAATGTAACATATAACGGCAAATTGATTCTCTGTAGCTATTGACATAACGTAGCTCTAACTTGTGTCGATTTTAGTGCTTCTTGTATTTTATATTAATATTTTTATGGAAAATTCCTGTTTTAGTTCAATAGCTTCCATGATGCAGTGACATCAACGCACTAAAAACCAATATAAAGAGCAGCTGTGTCTATTTGTCTATAATAATCATTTCTGGTATTGATTCAGAGTCACTGTCTTACAGTAAATGGAAATTATATTTGGTTGTTAAGACTGACGACAGTCTTTCAACCCGCGTCACCTCCGGGGTCAAGCGGCACCGCTCCTCATTCGCCTCATTCAAAACAACTATGGCGAAACCCGTGAATCTATTTAGATATCTTTTTATCAATTATTTTTTAACCTAACACCACTTTTTATTGATAATCTTTTTAGACTTGGCGCCAAACTTTGTTTTTCTACCTACTTTCTCCGAATTGTAACATACCTTATTAACTGCAGCCATTTCCTCTTCTCTTTCTCATCGCAAGGAAAGTGGCAGAATGACAGTTGAATCATTTTCTTAGTGTCGGATCTATTCCAACAATGAGGGACACAGCACTGCGGCATATTGACAACGCAGAGAGGCTTGGCGCTTGGACCCGGAAGTCGTATTGTCGGGAGGTCATAGGTCACAGCTTGACAAGGGAATTATTGATTCCTGAAAAGTCATGGAAGATTTTATAAATTTTATCCATGAAAATGTGTGGGAACTCTGTTAATTGCTGTCTGTGGTGGAGGGGGGATTTGAGGTCCAGTTATGTATGTATGTAAGTCTTTGTGGTGTTGTCCTGTGTTTATGTATCACACAAAAAACTCAATAAAAATTGATCACAAAAAATGATGTGGTAAATGTTTGAAACCTGTTTGAAACCCTTTAAATGTTTGAAACCTGTTTGAAACCCTTTACATCAGACCGGCTACATGTCACACAGGTTTACACTCCAACACTTCTCACTCATCTTCAAAAGCCATCGACTTTAAAATGGCATCTAGCTTGAGGCTGAGGGAACCAGCATCAGAAGAAGCTGATGGGAAATGCATCACATTTGCACTTGTGTTTTTACATTTGGACATTGGTCTTGTCCGCTGCATGATTAGCTTCAGAGCCAAAGGGAAACGTCACTTCCTGCTTCAGCACTGTACCAGAGATTTTCATCCGCCATTTATTTTCCCATAGACATGTGGTAAAATGCTTATAAAAATAGTTTTACTGGTTCAAACCAAATGGTTCAGATATATTTAGAAACAGGAGAGACCACATAACATTTCACTCGGACCAAAACGTTACAAAAATCGCAGATTTAAAGAAAATATTTTTCTGTGTTGTTGTTTTGGTCGCAGTGAAATGGTCTATGGTCTCTCCCGATTCTAAATATAGCTGAACCGTTTGGTTTGAACAGGTAAAACTATTTTTATAAGCATTTTACGAAATGTCTAAGGGAAAATAAATGGCGGATGAAAATCTCTGGTACAGTGCTGAAGCAGGAAGTACCGTAGTCGGTCACTTTGCCTCTCTATACATTCTTTTCTGCTTCTTTTCTCCTGCTTTGTGCCATTGTCGCTGTAGCTATGGTTTCACTGTGGCTGCTCACCGCTGGCCGTGCGTACACCCACAGCACAGGTATACACCCCCAAAAACTCCCACATTTAAAAGCCTATTTCATTCAAATGGTGGGATTTAGGCATGTATACACTGGGTCACAGCCAGAGGTCATTTAATATACACTGTAATATTTCTTGTTATTCTAAGGTGAAAAAGATTAGCATATTGCAGGTTTAAATGCAATATTGGACATCCAGGGAGAGGACACCTGTTTGGGAATGGCGTCTTTGCTGCTCATTTCATCAAGCCCCTCCTCTTCGTCGTCTTCATACGGCGGTGCTGTGGAGTTGTCGTCCTCTCTTACACGCCTCACCCTCTCATAACCCTGAGGTGAGATGATGACAGCGTTAATTATCACCAGTAGGGGAGAGTGGGGTGAGTTGTGCCAGTGGGGAAGTTGTGCCACCCCTTGTATCTAGAAAACCATAGAAGAAATTGGTCATCTGACCACACATTTTTGAAGAGGCATCCATTTTACTCACTCTGCAAAGAAGGGAGGCAGATGGCACAAGAGCTAAGCACATTTAAGTTCAAAAAACTGTTTTTTGCCTCTCAAAGTAATTTTTTTATGATCAAGGTTTATTGATTGTTGTGTCTGAACAATTATAGACAAGCTTGAAAACATTTCACACATGTGTTAGTGTTTTAGTAAGCTACAATATGAGGCTATACTGTTAGCATGATATTAGCTCCAAACCAGCTATATGATACAAGTTTGTTAAAATGGTGGGGATGGGGTGATTTGTGCCAAAAGGCCTGGGTTAAGTTGTGCCAGTGCAGTTGCAGTTGATTTAGTGAAATTTTATTTCATTTTGTTCTTAAATGTTTAAATAGACCTTGTTGAAGAATATTGCAGTATTGGCAAGTGTAGCCTGGCTCTGTGATAGTTGATTTAGTTCATTTTGAACATAATTTTTATTTCTGAAAATGTTAAATATGTAGGTCAACTGCTGCTACCGTTTAGCCTTGTTTAACCCTGTTATAGTACACTGGACTTTAGTGTTATCTTTATTTTGTCTTGCTTTGATATAGCATTACAGTATATGAGATGAAAATGTTCTGTTTTACTTCAGTAATCAATGGCACAATTTACCCCAACGTATTCTCTCCAAAGGCACAACTTACCCCGCACCGGGGGCAAGTTGTGCCAAGAGACCACTTTTTTAAGAATAGCCATATTTTTTTAACAGTTTATTTAAGATCCAAAGGGAGTGTTCCCAGTGGTGCACAACATCCTGAAATATATTTACATATTGTAGTTGGAGGCATTACTGTCATGCCCTCACTTTAAAGACACCTCAAGTAAAAAGTGGCACAACTCACCCCACTCTCCCCTATTGAAGGAATGTATGGATGTTACTGCTCGTTGTGCTCGAGCAGACAACATGCTCAGAAGTGACATCACACTCACTCTGCGTCTGCGCAGGCCTTTGCCACCGCGGTACAGCCAGTAGAGGTAGAGAGGTTTTCCTAACAGCAGCACAGGAACTGACAGCATGGCGACCACGACCAGGAAGATCTGCAGGTCTGCGCAATCAAGATAACACACGTGCATTATATGGTCGTTTGAGAGTGAAACCATACATCTATCTGTGTTATAATTCTGTCGATTTTCTGACGGATCAGTGCGGCCACGGTCTTACTCAGTGTTTTAGCTTGGGCACAGGGTCAGGCGACAATGCTGTTTGTCAATTACGATGAAAAATTGCACATGCAAGGTTTTTGGATAGATAATGGTTGCCTGTTCCGTCATGCAGAATTGTCCTTGAGTACAACAAATCCCCATCAGCTTGAGGGGCGATGACCCTGCACCATCATCTCATTGTAGGGGGGGTAACATAAATTTCCTCAGGGGTCAATAGCGTGTCACCCAAAGAAAGATAGACACATAGATAAATGGATAACGTGATCCTCTATTCAACATTCCGAGAGGCATTCAGTCATGGCAACATGCTTTAAATAATAAATGACAAAATGCAAATTGCAGAGAAGATTAGTCTGTGTTTATGGATGGCATTTAATTTTAATTGGTTCATTATTTCCGGAAATTACATTTTTAAACTCTCCTGGCTGTCACAGCTGTGCTTGGTGTTGCGTCAAGGGACCGAAGGCTGGGGGTTGAGAGCCGCCTCCCCTCCTAACCAGGGTGGTATACGTACAGAACACTGCTCACAGTGCATCAGGCTAATGTCATCTCTTCCGGGTCTTACCATTTGCGTCAAAAGAAATTGGAGTGTTGAAGGAAAGGAGCTGGCATAAATCTGCGCAATCTGCAAAACCGAAATATAAATAATTGAACTGCGGCTGCTGCTGAGTGATGTGGTTATGCTACGGTATGCAACTCTTTGCCTTGAGGCAGGCAGTGTATTGGTAGTCCCAGCCTCCTCCCCCTCAGCTAGTCCCGCCGCAACACTTGTCACTCATCTAGATGAGCCGTGTACCTTGAAACAGCATCTAAGCTGGGGCTGAGCTGCATCCACAAAAGCCACAGGCTGTGAAGAAGCAGATGCTGGATGTAACCAATCTGCAGTCGGAACAAACCTGCCGATGCACACCGTGTTTTTGAATGTGTCTCGTCTGCCAACATGGTCTCACGGCAGTTCGTGTTGGCGTCATAAAATTAAAGAGCTGTTAGCCCAGGGCTAAGAAAGCTTTCACACTTGCACAGCCCTGGCCCACTCCAAAGTGGGCTAACCCCCGACTTCGGCCCCGGCTAGCTGGCCCTGCTCTGGAGCAGGGTTTTCCCCCACTTTCCATCTAAACACAGGGCTAAAAGGTTGCCAGTGTGAAACGGGGCCAGAGACGGAACCAGTATAGCTTCATCTGGCAGCACTGTTCCAACGGCCCTGGGCTCTATACTAACCCTAGCCTAGTAGAACTGCAGTGTGAATCGAATAGCCCTGGGTTTAGGTTAACCTGGGCTAACAAATGTGTGTGTGAAAAGTGGCTAAGTTAGCCTGGGGCTATCTTAGCCCTAGCATGCAGTGTGAAAAGCCCTTATGTGCGAAGTGACACCGTCTCTTCCTGGTGAGCAGGAGGGGGAGGCTCTGAGCTCCAACCGTCCCCCGAATTACCCCGGACGAGCAGGTCCCGAGGCAGAAAGAAAGTGGTTAGGTTAGGGTTTGGGTAGGGTTTAAAAACGGGACACGGCGACGACGAAGTTGCAAAGTGAGAACGCTACCGCACGTCCCACCCATACTCTCTTACTTATCCGAGACCTAGTTGAATGTAACACACTTCCAGTTGAATTACATTGTTCTGAGTGACACGGAAAACATGAAATAGGCTACGTAATCGTTCTGACTGTCATGAAAACATAGAACAAAAGGTGTCCATGTACACTACATGGCAGTTAATGTGTTAACTTAGGTTCAGGAGTAGGGCTGACACCTCAACCACTCCTCTAACCATAACCACTCCTCTAATCACCTGACAAGCTTACTTCTACCTGTGTCCATTAGCCTCGCTTTGATAGAGCCACAACCTCTGTCACAATTTTATATACATTTGTCCGCCACAAATGTAATTATCTTCTAAAGTTTGGCTATAACTGTTAAATTTGGGCAAGTAAAACTGCTTTGGTTAAGGTTAGGCAAGTAATTAAGTTTGGTTACGGTAAGGAAAGGGGCTTGCTCATCGTTACATAAGAAACACGTTTGTTCAAATGAAAATTCTTACACATTTTGACAGTCGTGTTCATTTCGCGTTTTTCTAGGTGATCAGGTTGTCACTGGAACGCCGATATCAGGCAAACCGGGTGATTTACACAGATCTGATGCTACATGTCTCTGCTTTGCCTCTGAGTTGCATGTGCAGTACGGTACGGCTGTAGGAGCACGGCGTGCAGTCAATAATGGCATTCGACCAACAGGGGGCACTCAGAGTTGAGCCAGGCACCTCAGACGCAAAGCAAATAAATTTAGTGGCAGATCTGAAGGCCAGTACACACAGACAGATACAGATACCTTTTAATATGTCCTATTATTGCAGTTGTAAAAATACATTGGAAGATGGTCTCATGCTTATCTCCTGTGCTCGTGGCATTGCCGATTCAGACTGGTTTGTGACCTTTGTTGCTTATATTACCCCTTTCTCTGTCTCACATCTTCACCATCCGTCTCCATCCGCTATAAGATACAGAAATACCACCAAATATTTATACAGTAGATGTTGAGGACTTAATGTTGTGAAATGGGAAAAAAGCGTGTGTGTGTGTGTGGGTGTGTGACATTTCTCCTTTATTACATGGCATGAGATTGAAACAAGGAAAGTGTCAGAGAGGGCGGGTTGCGCGCCGCCAAAGTTGCAAGATTCAAACTCGCCTCAGGTTCAATAACCTCGTGTACACAACACAAACCCGGTGGTCTTACGGACTGAAAAAATAATAACACCCGTTGCTGTATCACAGGCTGCAGGGTTGGAGATGTGGATATCAGGCAGCCCCCTATGGGATTATTTGCTGTCATCAGCAACAGTGAGGCAAAAATGAATCCTGGAACGGCGCTGGGAAAAATAGCATCTGTCCCACGGCGCGAGGTACAGAGGCACTGCTGCCTATAAAATGTCAGCGTGGCCCCATAGATGACTGCTTTTCATCAGGATAAGGCTTGATCCACAGATAGTACCCCTCCTTATCGGGCGTGACAGTCCTCTCTTGTTCCATCACACAGCGAGTGCGCACACCCGTTCACAGGACTCCCCGCTGCCATCAATAGCAGGGGGATTTTCGAAGGGGATTTCACTGGTCTGCAGCCTTGCGTGCAGCGATCCCTGATGCAAAGCTGTCTTATCTGACAAGTGTGTGTATGTGTGTATGTACTGTATGTGTGTGTGTGTGTGTGTGTGCGTGTGTGTGTGTGTTTTGGCCATGTGTGCCTCCAACAACACACTAGATCACTACACAGACACTAGTTAACTCAAACCAAGAGCACTAGCGCATCACAGTACCCCCACCCCCTGCTATCGCTCTACCCCTCCTCCGATCCACCCACCCATCCATCCATCACTACCCAACCCCACCACCACCACCACCACCACCCCCCACCCCGCTCCTCATCCTTCATCCGAGGCACAGTGCTGAGACTCCTGGGGAGATTATGTCTTCCTGTCAGCCTCTCTGCTCTGACAGGTTAGCACACATCTTTCCCCTCCCTCCTCCCTCCCTCGTCCTCTTGCACTTGTGCAAGCTGACTTGATTGGCACAAATCTCTGGTTCTTCTGATTGTTGTGCGGTGCAGATTTTGTGGAGGAGTCACTTCTCCGATTGTGATAGGAAGCTGACAGCCAGAGCGGCGTATCGGTGCAGCGAGCAGTCAACGCCTATTTATCGGTAAACGCAGGCCTCTATTTGTCTCCCAAAATGTCTCCCTGGGAGATGTCTTGTATTAAAACGCTGAGTCATAATGGAAAGCGGTTCAATGTCGTCCTGCCACATCGGCACTCAAAGGAAATCTGGCTCCTGCACTGTGGCTAACAGAAAAGCAAAACATCTATTTTAATTGAATTGATTTGGTTGCTATTGACTTTATTTTGTGCATAACGAGAGGGCCGAGGCAACAGCTGAACCCCGGCCAATGAGGGGCATGAGTAATTACACTTGTTGAAATCTCGACCAATAGCCAACAAGCAAAGGAACATCTCTTCCTTCATTACTGCAACAAACAAGGAACATTACTGCAGTGCTAGCAGACTTTATAGAGCGATCCAATTTCATTCTCCATGAGGACTGGCTTCGATTTTAATTTCTCTTCTAACGTTCCCTTCTAACTTCATTATGGAAGTGATCACATTTCTGTAATTTCTTCACATTTTCTACATTTCTTGCAATTTAAGATCATTTCCCTGCTGCATTGTCACAGAAACTTGTCACACTTGGCGAAAGCAACCCTAATACTGCTCAGCTAGTTGGCTAATTTCCCAGGGAACATTTTTACCAACCAAACCATAAGCAAGTGTGCTCATACACTCTTATTAATGCACCCTCTGCTCCAGTTTTGCCAAGTTGGCGACTTTCAGACTCCCCTGGCGGCTAGCGGCAAATCATGGTGACTTTTTCTGACCGTGGGAAGCAATGCTAATGTGCTGAATCGCAAAGCATTTGGCAATAAATTGGCTCTGCCACGGTGTGCATAACAAGTGCTGCCTTATATTGATATGCAAATGATCCTGTGGCGTCATCGGGCGACTTCAGCGACTTTCTGAGCAGCCAGGAGCTTTTCCTTGGAAAAGATTTGGCAACACTGCTGTGCTCATTGTGCTATGCTGCACCCCCCTACTCACACTAAACTCATAGGCTAACCAGGGGTCGTATAGTCTCCAGCCTTCTGCAACCTGGAAAATGAACAGGCCATGCTAGATTTGTCTCGGTGCAATAGAGCTGAACAGTCACGTGACGTCTCTTGCCCCGGAAGTGAGTTTCCCATTCATTTTCTCCATAGACATTTTGAAAATCCTTATATAACGGGGTTTAAGGCTGGAACCAAGCCAACCTGTGACCTACTGAATCATGAGTGACCATAAAACATTTCACTTGGAGCAAAATACTAACAATAATAATAATAACAACAACAACAACAACAACAACAACAACAACAACAACAACAAGTGGGGAGAAATTTGAATCTTTGATTTTTCCCCCCAGTTGTTGTCTTCCTGTTTTTAGCTGAAATACAGCCATAGCTGGCCGCTCACTTCCTTCTCTCATAGCTCGAGCGCCTGGCTCCAGTGCAGATTGTAGCTCAAAACAGGGTGTAAATGACATATTTTCAAGTCAACTTGGCATCTCAGGGCTTGTGGAGACTTGGATTATTTTTTCTGTTTTTTTTTTCTTTCTTCTGTTTTTGCTTGTGGTCGCATTCACACTCAGCAGACAGCTCTACTTGCCTGACGCGGCTGGTCTCCATTTCTCCAAAATGGGACATGAACAGTATAATTTGTGCTTTCACATCATTTGTGTACACGTTACAACACATTGTATTTCAGACTCTGTGCTCACTTCTCAAAATTGTATTATTTTATTACGTTTTCTTGTGCGTAGGACACAACTGTTGAACACCTACAGTATACTTTCTCTATACCACACACAATAAAACAAGCTTTCCTGAAGCCTATAGTTCCTCATGTGGCCGATGTAGTGGCACACTAACAATGAGGGGGGTCACGTTAATGATTCCTCACGTGGATTATTTGGTGGTGAGGGATCTTGATAGCCCCGCTGTCTCACCAAAACAAATGTGAAACAGAACTTTGTTTTTCACCTGACTCTGCTGTTATGGAAGAGCATCTCACAGCACTTATTGTGTTTGCACTCGCACTTGTGCTGAAAAAGGAAAAAAAATAGATGGCGTAGATGCTGAATTTGGCAGTTGGGGAGAAGGTAGCATATGGGTTGTTTGGAGAGTTGAAGGGAAATTATAAAGCCTGAATAATGAAGTCTAATCAAATGAAATCAGACAGTCTAGCTAGCTAGATGTTAGCTTTACATCACAAGAGTGTTGCACACACATCTCCAGATGTCTGAGGTGGCTCAAAGGCATGCTCCCTCAGCCCTATACAGTATGTTCCCCCGTTTTTTTTTCCAAATGAGGCCACATGTCAGAACAACGATGAGCTGAACAAGCTCAAAACTGTAGAGATGATAGTAGACTTCAGGAGGAGCCCCCCTTTACTAAGTCACACATGGCAGTACTGTGTAAACCTACACGTTCCTGGGATCTCCCAGGACCTAAAGTGGGAGTCCAATGTAGTCACAATCATCAAAAAGGCACAGCAGAGGATGTACTTTCTACGCCAGCTAAGGAAGTACAAACTGCCTCATGAAGCTGCTGATCCAGTTCTACACCGCCATCATTCAGTCCGTCCTCTGCAACTCCATCACTGTCTGGTTCAGGTCTGCCACCAAACAGAACAAGCACAGACTGCAACGGATGGTCAGGACTGCAGATGAAAAATCATTGGCACAAACCCGCCGTCAATCCAGGACTTGTCCTCCTCCAGAGTCAAAAAAAACGGGCAGGAAAAATCATCACGGACCCATCTCACCCTGGTAGACGGTACAGACTACCGTACACCAAAAGAACCAGACATGAGAACAGTTTCTTCCCAGCACAGCCCATCACTCTGATGAACACTTAATCCAGTCACTTATTGATCACTCTCAAACGAACACTTTGCCGTATACTTATCACTTCATCACTTTACCTTGAATCACTTTACCAGTTGCACCTACAGTACCTCATGCACATAATACCCCCAACACACACACACACACACACACACACACACACACACACACACACACACACACACACACACACACACACACACACACACACACACACACACTACTCTAAGGTGAAATGTGTTAACTGTGCAATAACCATGTAATAACTGCCCCAAAACTGTGTCTCAATAACTGTGCAATTACTGTCCCAAAGCTTTGCTTATATACTGTAGAGCTATAAACAACTGTGCAATATCTGATTTATAGATTTACAATTTTACAAGTTTACAATCCAGAGTGGTTTATATGTGACACTCCTCAGAGGAAGGGAGCACATGTACTGTAGGCCAATTGTAATTCCCAGAAAATGAGAAAATATTTTCTTTTTTGAAAAAAAATACACAAGTTAATACACAAGTTTAGGTTTTGAACGATCCAAAATGCAGCCGTTTTAGAATCAGTAAATAAGTGTATCTTGTTAAATAAAAGTCCTTGTTGTCCACTCCCCCCACCTGGCTGCCTAGGTGTGAAAAGCTTCTCCAACTTTGAGGGCCGTTATCTCTGAATGTGGCTTTTAGGAGTGTGAACATTCAAATAAGCATATCTCCTTCATTTCCTTTCAGATTACAATGTGTGACACATCATTTGAAAGTTTACAATCTGCATTTTCATAATCTATAAAAAACAGAAAAATGACCTCCGCCTACATTTGGGTCGAAATACCAGCAGCTGTTCTACTTACTTTGTACACGGGTATTCAACTATTTTTCAACTGTTATTATAATATTCAAAATGTATTATTATTTATCCTATATACATATTTATAACGGTCACCCTACACATAGTCTCTTAAAACAGACTGTCTCATCTACATCCGGCGAATGCAGCTATACACAGTCTGTACGTTACACCCCCAGAACATGCACAAGGAAGTTGGGAAAAAACCTTCAGACAGGAAAGAAGTTTGACGGAATCCGACCAATCACGACACGTGTGTCCACGAAAAATGCGGCATATTGGATTTTGATTGGACTAATGAGCGGAAGACCCGCCTTTCTGCGATTCTGATTGGACTAATGAGCGGAAAACCCGCCTTTCTACTGTACTTCCTATTCCGGTTGGTGCATGATTCTCCCCCACGAAGTACAGACGGTATGGCGGAAGCATTTGAAAATTGCGGAAGCCAACTCGTCTGTTCTAAGAGACTACCCTACACATCACACTTATTGTATATAATGTGAATAGCAGTTCACTTGCTTTATGTACCTTTGGTCGATGTCCTTGTTTGTCGTTTTAGCTTGTTTGCATACAGTACTAGTGATGCGCACCGCGGGCTACCCAAAACCCGCCGGGTCCCGCAGGGTTGGCAAATTAGGAAAATATGGCGGGTGCGCCTGGCACTAACATGCGTCTTCTGTGATCAGATTGCAATCGGATAGTGCTTGACCACTTGAAAGTACAGGTGTAAACGCCCCCAAGACACATTGAAGACGGATTGCGATCTGATCGGCCAAACCACCTCCGGAGGTGGTCAGAGATGCATTGTGACCACGACCACAAGTGTAAATGCAATGTGTCCTCTCAATCCGAATACAACAACTGTACGTGGATTGAGAGGACAGCCATTTTGGGTGATCAGATTGCAATCTGAATCTGATCACCCAAAATGCATGCTAACGCCATGGTGTAAATTAAATCAGGCTAATGTGGTCTAGCACTATCCGATTACAATCTGATCACAGAAAACGCATGTTAGTGCCAGGTGTAAATGGCCTCGCTCATAGTCAGACACGCTCCCTCTCAAACTTCACTGACGGCCGCTCGCACAACGAGATCCTACATGGAGATTTGCTTCAGATCTCAAGAGCTCGTATCGGCCATCTAAATCGGGCCTATATAGTAACGCACCCCGGCATAATAATGTTCTTGTCCAGGAGTCGAATGGCTGTGGTCAGTCTCCTGAAATCAGCCAAAGAAGCATAACCTGTGCCGATTAGCCACAGTACAGATAATGATGAGGAACCATGAAATTGTTTGTTGCACTGCACAGTATCCAACAACCATGGTATTGACGGGTTCACAGGCCCTTAATGGGGCTATACCTAGTAATCCACATCGACTAATTGCTGCTTATGTGCCGTTAGGCAATGCATACACATTGATCATCCTCTGACTTTTGAGCAATGACAGAATAACATTATTCAAAACATGTCAGCACTTCCCTGAGTTGCTACGCTGCGCTCATTATATTATGGCTGCGTGTGTTGAAAGCTGCTTCATTTCTCCAGTCTGAATAATATACCATTTAGTTTAGAGTCCATGAAATAATAATATTGCTGCCAACAATATTGCTAGAGGACTGTGAAGAGCCTCACGAGCTATATTTCTTAGTTAATTTACAAGTAGGGTAAAAAAATATATAATTATGAAGCTGGTGGAGTCAAACTCAGGTTCTATTCATAAAACATGTCGTATTAAAAGTTGTGTTTAGGCTATAGTGTACATTGCAGGCTTCTCTACATACAGCCTATTGTCCCCCCCCCCCCATTTATTCTCAGCTTGCCACATTGCGCTGCTGCTGCTGCTGAAACTCTTAGGGATAGAAATCACCATAATTTGTACCATTAGGTGTCCTTTCCCCACAAGCCGGCTGATGACTGTAACTCCCTGACTGTCGAAAATACCTGCAATCTCAGCATGAGCACATGACTCACCCGCATCGTCTCAGGATAACATAAATCACACTGGCTAAAGGGGGAAAAAAAATGACTTTGAGCACTCCGGGAGGATTTCTGAAAGTCACAGACATTTCGGGGCGCGCGGCTGAAATCACACAGATTTGCGGTCAAACCTATAACAATGGGGTGGAATGCCTACCTACACAATGCTTTAAAACCACGCGGGCGTCGTCTACTCGGTGTGTCGCCATGTGTTGCTACACTGTACACGCTCCGTCTCGGCGGGAAGCGACGGATCAAGGCGATCCTCGGTAGGGAGAGTTCATAGTGGCAGACAGACAGACAGACGGGGAACAGAGCGGAACAGTGCGACTGTGCGAGGAGCTTCACTGGCAGCGATGGGCGATGCCAGATGGGAGAGCGAAGAGCTGCCCAGGAGACTGGCCAGTACGCAGAGACGAGCGGTGCCAGCCCAACTGTGTCTAACAGGAGGTCCGACTATTTAATCAAACCCAACGTTGAAACCGCACCAGTGCCAGATGCAATTCCAATCCTCTTATATAATCCCCGACGCCAATTAGTTTTATATAGATTTCCACCACACACCCTCTGTCAGAGCTATTAGAAGAGCCGCTTAATATCTTTCTTGAGATGAATCGAATCGTTAGCGGTGCGGGGAGGAGGAGAGGAGACGTGACGGGTTTCAAATTCGGAAAGACGTCGGGCGATTGGATGTGGCGAGACGGCCGAGGAGAAAGATGCGCAACCCAGTCGCCAGAATAAAACATTGCTGTTTTACGTGTCTGCAAAACAGGGAAACGTATAATTTCAATGTGCTGTAAACAGAGATACGTATCATCTCAATGTGCTGTAAATTTGAAACAAAACAGTGGTTAATTTGAAAACCTCGTGGCCTTCCAACGTCAAAACCAAATAAAACAACTTTAACAACGTATGTTTAGGCAAGTCAAATAACTGTGGTTATGTGTAGATAAGTAAAATCACTGGGTTAAGGTTAGCAGTATGGCTTGGTTTAGTCTTAAGCGTTAAATGTGACTTACGGTTGAAATATATAGACTTGGAACACGCCGTGACGTGGACACGGCTCTTTGGCGTCAAAGGCAAGTGTTTACGCCCTCTTTCCACCCTGACCACATTGCCCTTGCCACCATGCGACTTCAATAGCAGACTCTATAACGTTGATATATACTGTATACACGTATCTACAACCTGTGCAATCTGGGAACCCAGAGTCTATTTCGGCAGGTTAATAGGCGTACCTTTCTTTGAGGCCGTACCTTTCTTCCGCCCGAGACTTCCACTTCCGCGCAGCGGTGCCTTTTAAAAACATACATTGCGTCGCTTTTATTTTGAATGCTAAACGTTGGTCACGCCATTGGTCAGGTTAAATGTCAGTCATTAACAGCTGATAAGGTCACGTCATTCAGGCACCTCAATTCAGGAGCAGTCATTGGTTAGTATAACTGTCAATCAGCGCCATGTTGGGCGAGTGAACTTAATTAGAATATTCACGCGGTATATTTGTTTGGGCTGTTGTGATTCACTGACCTTGCTGGAGGGCGGGCCTGCCTGCCTGCCAGGATAATGCCCTAATGATGAACTATTGACTCTTTAACCGTGAAGTGAAGCATCGATGTTTGTCCGTGTGCGTGTGTGAGTTTGTAGCTGTCTCGTCAAGCTGCGTTGGCAGCCAACCCTTCCCGTGGTGGAGGAACGTACCACAACAAACAGCTGATCGCCACAACAGCTGATCTGGCTACAAACAGCTGATCGCCACAACAGCTGATCTGGCTGTGCAGCGGGAGGTCTGAGAGGAGTGCTCCCCTGCCTGTGGTGGTCAACCAACATCTACATTTCAGTTGAAGGTGAAGGTCTTCGAGTGTGTAAAAGGAAGTTAAAGCTTAACTGTGGATGAACCCGCGACAAACAAGAGCCCAGAGTAAATTAAAAGTAAATCAGAAACACATTCAAAGACCCCCAACCGTAACATAATGGCAACATTTGATTCTGGCGACCATGCTGCTGCCTGAACCTGGTCGGTAATGAGGTGTACACACTAGTTTACGTGCTAATGGTTTTGAACTTCAATCTGTTGTATTTCGACAACAGACACTTTACGTTTTTTCTTTTTTTCCTTCACGCGCTTCAAAATTGGCTTGCAGCTGGGTACGCCTACTGTTTTGGCGCTACTATCCCATCTTTTGGTTAATTAAACTGCCAATACTGACACCCTGACAACTGCCAAAACACACGCACGCACGCACGCGCACACACACACACACACACACACACACACACACACACACACACACACACACACACACACACACACACACACACTAAGGTGACCAGACGTCCCCGATTTTCAGGGACAGTCCCCGTTTTTGGTGACCTGTCCCCGGCTGGAGCTGTCCCCGAAAATGTCTCCGATTTTCTACTGGCGTCTGCGGTCAATATGACTCTAGCTCTAGTGGGCTCATTCTTAAATCTAGAGTGAAGATACTTATAAGCTATGAAACTGTAAGATCTACAGCATATTGGGAGCAACAATGCCATGCTACCTTGTCGGGAAGGAAGGGGGCGAAATAATTCATTTTGAAAAACCAGCATGGTCAAATTTCAAAGGGGACCCCTGACCGCTCTCACCTCAAGATATCTCAATGAGAATGGATTCTATGAGTAGGCTACAAATGAGTCTCCCCTTTACAGACGTCACTGGCCAACCACTCAATCAGGAAGGTTGCGGGAGGCTTACGGGCGGTTAAAAGCATATAAAAGCATCACATGTCTATGTAGCCTGTTGATCCTGACATCCAACAAGTGTTCACATGCTGCTTACTGCTGGTCCAGGAAATCTTATACATTGAAAAAGCACTTAGGAGGACTGTAACACTGAAAATACTTTTTGAGAAACTGAGGCTTTTCATAAAACATTCGGCACTGTAGGTTCGGACAGCCAGGCCTCATGCTGCTGGAGCGGGGGGGGGGGGGGGGGGGGGGGGCTGGGGGGGGCACCAGGGGTCTCTTCGTGAAGCCGACACTGTTTATTAATTTATTAATAAATGAAACGGGAATCATCCCCCTTTTCTATTTCATGGGTAATAACATTGGGGGACACCTCGGCATTCCGAAATGTCGGCACTCCGAAATACCGGCATTCCGACAAAATTGTCGGAATGGAGATCTGTCTCGCCATTGCGAAATAACCCTAACCCTAACCTGGGGGACCGGCTGGAGCTAACCTCTCGCAGCCCCCACGTCTAAACCTAACCTCCCCCAGACCCTAACCCTAAACCTAACCTCTCCCACCCCCCACGCCTAAGCCTAACCTCCCCCAGGACCTAACCCTAAACCTAACCTCTCCCACCCCTGTAAGCTAAATAACTCAATATACTATGTCGGAATGGCGGACCTAATATCTTTCGCAATGGCGAAACATTTTTTGGAGATAAAAAGGGCCGCCTCTCCGAAAGCATAGAAGTCAATGATCGGAATGCCGACACTTCGGAATGGCGAGATGACCCCATAACATTGGATATTTTAATGATATATTGATTGCCGGACTATCCCCGATTTTCATTTGAGAAATCTGGTCACCTAAACACACACACGCACGCACGCACGCACGCACACGCACGCACGCACACACGCACCTAGTGAAGAGAACTATTACCAACTAATAACTACTAGACTATTACTCAAAATGTCAAGGTGTCCCGCAGGGCAGCCGATGAGATCTTCTGGCGGCACTCAGTGGGGGGATGAAGGGACAATCGGCGAGGTGAGGAGACAGCCAGTGGAAGCAGGGAAGAAGTGGAAATACTTTGATTAAATTCAGAGGTGGGAGATTTTCATCACGGGCGATGCAGCTCCGCGGGGGTGACGGGGCGGAGGGAACAGTAGGGGTTGGGGAGAGTCTCTCCACGTTGACAGAAAGGACACAACGCTTGTCAGCAAAGTCATCTTTTCGCCGCGTAACATCTGGGCTGATTTTTGTGTCGCACTGTAAGCGGGCCATTAATCTAAAGCAGCGCCGCCGCTCCTTATCGTGCTGCAGAGCGACAGACACCCTGGCACTCCTGTACGGAGAATGAAAAATAGATATCAGATTTTTATTTATTTTTTCTTTCGCCGCATTTGTCTCCATGTATGCGTCTGTGCCCGTATACACTCTTATCAACCAACCCCCTCTCTCTGCCTCGGCGAGGTCATTTGAATTGGACATGGTTTGGTATCCCGGCTCTCTTCAACGGTTCACCGCAAGGAGGGGGGGGGGGGGGGAAACAAGTCCGCCAGAAATAGCACCGTGCCTCTTGACCCCTTTTTGGAAGTACTGCAGCCTCTGCGCTGGATCGATGCACAGCGGTGCTGATGCTGTGGCATTTTCCAGGAGGAGATGGATGTTGCGGCGGGGCTATAAGGTACCGTAGTAGTGACATTTACATAAGGAAGAATAGGTGCCCGCTGCTGGAGTGGGGTGGGGAGGTGGAGGGACCAGAGTGGGAGAGAGAGAGAGAGAGAGAGAGGCCCGACAGGCAGCACAGCACTGATGCTCCTTGACAGTCACTTTTGCCCCACCTGCTGCGGTATACCAGAGACGCCGCGACACGAAAATGTTCTATTTTCCTCCGCAACCATCTGCAATTCCAGACGGCAAAGGAATCCAAGGTAATGACATATGTCTGCGAGGCATCGGAGGACGCTAAATGAATAGATTTAAATAAAGATTTACATCTTTCCTCTAGATCCGAGTGGCAGGTCATTCAGACCCACAACGCCGGGCATTCATGAAGGAGGACAGGATGTGCAGCGGGGACTCGTCGGAGCGGAGTGGAACTCCGCTGCTCCAGCTGAGCCAGCCAATCTTGAAGTTATTCAATCAAAAATGAATACAATTCATATTAAGAGCACCGTATTGAATCTGGGCCAGGCAGGAAATGATTACTAAAATGTACCGTTATATGTCAGAGTGCCCTAGTGGCAATTGCTCCAAATTGGAGCGTCTGTAGCCGCTGAAGGAAGTTCTACTTCGAGTTAAATGTATGCGCTCGATCACACTCGTCTTAACAGCCCTACGTGCTGATAAGAGTCATCACAGGTTGCACTTTGTCAATTAAATTTAAATGTGGTCACATGGTAAGATTTGGATTGCTCAGAAAAGTTCTTCTCCTGTGGTCATTGAAGTCCACAGCTATAAGTGTTTGATGGTTAATTTCAGTTTTCAAAACACAATGCGCTCATTCAGAAACTTTTCCCTAAAAAAGTGTGGCGTTGTAATAACCATCAGAGCTCAGTGGATTATAATGGATTTGGTGCATTCCACACCCAAGGCTTTTCCAAATCGCACCATGAAAAACAATGGCTTAGCTTTGCGAAGCTGAAGCATTGGCCCAATATTTTCGGAGCATCTGTCTTATTTACTGCTCTCAGACAGCTATCATATTCTGCTGATATGTTGTTCATCGCCAGAAGAGGCTAGCGTGAAATCACTCCTATTGGTTCTCATCATAAAAATCGTATTGGACACACAGGCTGGAACTCGAGGGAATTATTGACTGCAGAACTTATCAAATATTGATGTCAAATCCATCTCTATTTTGACGCTCGCAGCAGGAAACAAGGTCATATTTCAGGTGTTCGGCGCACCACAGTCTGTTTATCCACACAGGGAAGCTTGATATCGATATTGCAGAGTGGAAATTGTTTCAAATTCGGTTTATAATACCGTAATTGATTGCATTTGTATAGCGCTTTTCAAGGCACCAAAAGCACTTCACATATCGGGGTGTGTGTGTGTGTGTGTGTGTGTGTGTGTGTGTGTGTGTGGTGTGTGTGTGTGTGCGTGTGTGTGTGTGTGTGTGGCACCTGTGTGATGCATGGCAGGCAGCTAGTGTGCACGAGAATGTTCACCACACATCAGCTATGACGGTGGGGAGTAGAGGACTGAAAGTGCCAATTACAGTATTCACCCTAGCCCCGCCCACTTGACCCGTTGTATCACAACTTCCTGTTCAAAAGGCCGGCTGTTTTACCTCTTCAACCTAGTCTGACTCACCTGGTCAAACCTAGTTTTACTCAGACTATGAGTCAGACTAGGTGTATGAGTCACAGGAAGTCTGTATGTATTTACACTTCCTGTTAGTCTCTCAAGCCAGACGGTCTTTTCTACATAAGGCGAATGGATATCGAGGGATGATTAGCAGGGATGGGTTTCATATCTTTTTGATACCGGTGCTAAAACGATACATTTAAAATGGTAGCGGTGCCTGAACCTGCCGACGGGCTGGTCAAGTGTAAGGGGAGCAGACAGGTTCGCGGTGCTTAAAATGTACTTGTATCAATGTTGAAACCTCGACTGTGTTTACTTCAGAGTGAAGGTACACAGCAAAACCATGTTGACTTGTTTTCAACCTAAATTTCCCACACTTTTATTACCGCCTTGGGTCCAGTGGGCCCGAACACCATTATGTAATATACTGTAAATGTGTAGGGGGAGTGCAATGAAAGTAGGATATTTTATATGTTCTTCACAGAAAATGAGCCCGATAGACAAAATGTTACTACTGTATACGGCTGGCGCACGAGACTAGACGGTGGGGTAAAAAACCCCATATATCTCAATGGGCTGACTCACCAAAGGACGGTGCTGCGGCCCTACACTACAGGATTGGGGATTCAAAAGCAGCTACATTACATAGACGTTTGTTCAGATGTTACGTTCACTGCGGGGGTTGAATCCCTGATCCTGTCTGCCTGTGCTGGGCCAGCAGTAGCAGCTAAATGCTAACTCTGCTGCATTGGAAGAACGGGAGGATTTACCCCACACTGATCCATTGAACACGCACCTAATTAAGTGCCTTATTAAAGGTACATACCGTAAAAGACTACAATTTACATTATACACGAGTGACTCATTTAACATAATCTGGTATGTCTGTGTTTTGCCAATGCCATTAGTTATACTCCCCCCAGAGAGCGATCAACCCTCAGAGGTTTGGCATATTGTAAATGGGATGGCATACTGCATCACGATCATGTTCTGATCATAATGATTACAATGCACTCGTAATGCGCTTATAATTCCTTACGAGCAGCGATTCCACTGACGAGCTTCTCTATCAGCGGCCTATTCAGTTCTAATTGCTTCGCAGGCTTATAATGTACTTGTCCTTCTGGCTGAGGTTTTATCACATCAATGTGTCCAGTTGGATGTTTTTGTCGCTGAATGGCCTCGATCATCAGCTCAGTATTCCACCATTGAGCTCCTAAAGCAGCACTGCAGGGAGAAATATCCTTTTTTTTGTATTGGGGGATATAAGGTAATCCATGCCAGAGAGAATGTCCCCTATCTGCTGTACTGTTGCGTGAGAAAGGCGCGTGTCCTGTCTCTGAACCGGCCCGGCGAGAGTGTCGTCGCATTGTGACAGAGTGCAACTTCTGTGGCGTTGGCTGCGTTACTGGCCGCGCTCGCTTTAGGAGGATCCAACTGCCTGAGGCCCATCTGGGCAGCGCTTTAAGAAACCAATCATTTGTTGACTTACTCATTAAAAATCTTGTCATCCGCTGAAGTATTTCTGTCTGGTTAAATACCAACAACAACTCCAACAAATAAATCACTACAGAGACGGATACCCTATTATGTCCAATTTTTTGCACTTTTCCTTCACACAGATGCTAACATAAAGGATTCCAATTTCAAAACAATCTTCTTTGTGGCTGTATTTTTTGTATATATATATATATATATATTTCTGGGCAAACAATTAACAGTACAGTCGAAGACATAGACAAAGTCAGAATAATTTTATTGCCACACTAGGTAGTCGGTTACATACGAGGAATTTGACTTAGTGCAGGTACAGTATGCAGCATAGCGGTCACATCAATAGTCAGAAGACAAAATATATAGAAAGATAGAATCACAAAATAATCAAAAGTGCAGTCCAATATATACAACATACACACAGATTAGAAGGAGCTGAGTGATACATAGGGATTTACAGTCCAAAGGTGCACGGAATTGTAAAAATGTCGCTGTCTATCTCATCCTTCAAGAAGAGCCTATAAAGCAACAGCTCTTGCTGGAACATGTCTGAAATGTTAGTGAAACTGTTTTCTCTAAGGTCATGCCCATCTTGGATAAATAATGTATTGATCGTCTTGGTCAACTCGGTCAGATTTTTCCCCCCTTCTGTATTTTAGTTTTGCATACTATCATCAATTTTTATTTATTTATTTTTTCATGTATTATTATAATCATTATTGTCATCTTCGTTATTATTTTACACATTTACTTTCCCTTTTTCTTGTGTCTGTCATTGATTTTCTCTGCGAGGGAGAAATCAACTCGGATCCATTACCCTCTACGATGAATGTCATACGTGTCAGTACAGTGGAAGCGATGTGTCTCGTTGAGGCTACACATCTGAAATAGAGAGATCTTATCCCCGCCTTCACGCTCTATAAATCACAGAACCCCGTGGCACATATGTGGAGGTCCGCACTATCTCCAAACAAATCACCTCATGATGCCCAAATTCAACATCTGGATTTCATAGGCCGCCTTCGCCGCTCGTAGAGAATACAGATCCCATCATCGAGGATACAGATCACATCTTCGCAACAGTGCTGAGCGTGCAGGGTCTATCGAAGAGACATTTCTCTGCACGACGCGACACGTAACATCTGCAAGTCATCCGACACATTGCAGAATTATAGCCCGCTCTCTCCAGAGATGAGTTGTGCCCAGAAGACAAACTGCAGTGATGAATCTCCATAATCGACCCCCCCCCTCCACCTCCTTCGCAGTTTGGAGGCCCATGTTCTCAAGGCAAGCGGAAACTATAGCCGCATCTGTGTGGATAAATGGAGCATCAAACTCTGGGCAGGGGACCAGTGGAGGTCTCTGCGTGGCCTGGTTACCTGACATAGATAAGAATGATTCTCGGTATTTACAATGTGGAGCAACGCCTTAGTTCAGGCGGGGCAAGGAAGTCACGTGTCGGTTGCTAGTCGTCCATCAGCTGATCGCTGCACACACCAATCACAACTATCTATTTAAATATTTTACCTGCACCTGCTATAGTCAGTTGAACCTATATTCTGGTGATAACAATAGAGTTAGTATTTATTAGTACTATTTGTTGCTATAAATGGTTTTATCCTGTGACTAGAGTGTTTTGTTGTTGTTTTTAAATATACCACGTTTCTGGGAGAATAGACATTAGTCAACGTAGCTTTTAAGTGACAGGAAAATAGACACACAAATCCCCATGTGTCCCCAGTGGATGGGTGACTGCAGTGCTTCACTGTAGCATAGATGGACTACTACGCTATGTTTAGTGATAGTAGGCAAATTAGCCAAAGAAAGAAGACTGTTGAAGTGAATGATTTAAAAAAACGTTTTTGTGGTTTGTGCCTGTAGTCATGAATTCAAAAAGCAGAATATTCTTTACTCAATATGACCAGGCTATAGCCATGTTTATTTTCTGAACTATTTCAAGTGAGCAACCCAGTATTCATCGGCTGTACACATTCCCCTTGCCCACCACCTTGACGGAAAAAGGAAAAGTAGGCCTAGTCCGTATGTTAATTTAGCGTTATTATGGATCCTACGTCTTTTCTCTTTAAGACCCGCCCCATGAAGGCCCTACTCTGCGTCTGATTGGCTTACCCTGATATTCCATAACCCTAACCAATCATCACTCCTCGTGCCTAAATCCAACCTCCTCATGCCTGAACTCAATCCAATCAGAGGTAGACATATAGGGTGGGTCTGACAAAGGTGTGAGATCCATAATAATGGCTTCAATTTAGCGTTCAAGCTGCTTGAAGTTCTCATTTCTCACTATCGAGATAATGCTAGTGGCCCACTCCTACTCAAAATAGTGTATTTTGTGTGGTGTGTAAATAAATAACAATGTTGAAATTGAGAAGAGTTTTTCTTTCTTCTCCCCCTCGCCTTTTTTTTTTTTTTTTTACAACTGAAACACTTTACAATAAGGGTCACTAGTTAAGGGTTAGTTAATACTTACATTAAGGGTTAGTTGCTAAGCATGAACTAACCTTTAATTAACACTTAACTAATGTCCATTTATGCATATTTAATAGTTTAGGGTTACTTAATGGTTAGGGTGAGGCAGAAATTACATTTGTGTCATTATGGAGAGAGTAAAATACAGAGAATGGTACCGTTGGGTACCGGTACCAAATTCCAGGTGCACAAAATCGGTTAAAAGTTGGTGTGGCACACTGATTGACAGAAGGATTCGGAAATGTGCTGACCCCTGCTAGTGTTAGCAAAGAGTATACACTGTATGATCTACAGCAAGGGTTTTTCAAATCTGAGACTTCCAATGATGGTTGGAAGTTGGAAACCCTCATTAGTGTTTTGCTTGCACCTGTGTTTACCTGCCTTTTCGACACAAAATGGCCCCCGTGAAAAGGGTCTATTTTCCTCTGGTTAAAGATGCATTGTGGGGAGTGATGATCTCGTTTTCCACTTCTGTAACACTGCTGAGACAGCCCTCTCTGCCGACTCCCAGAGCTCCGACTAACCATACACACACACACACACACACACACACACACACACACACACACACACACACACACACACACACACACACACACACGCATTTACACCCACACATGCTTAAACTGAAATGCGGAGTGACACACACATGCAAACAAGATTTAGGCAGAAGCCATCTTGCCGTCACAAGGCTTCTAGTTTGTGTTCTTTGGACCAGTCGGGAAAACATGGGCAAAGAAGAGTAAGAGACATGCTCAATGTGAAAACATTGTGCTGCCTTTAGGTGCAGCACTTAGCATGTTAAAACATTGTGCTGCCTTCAGGTGCAGCACTTAGCATGTGGAGCTGCTGTGTTGACACTGGAGAGCTCCCAGGCGTATATACGCCTCAGCTCAAACTCCTTCCCCAGGGCACCACTGTAAATAGAGGAGCTTTTACATTTGATGTAACACATCCTCTGGCAGCCATATTGGAGGTCCTCCAAACACAGTTCATTACCTCCGCCAACAGAGTTGCCCGGGAGGTCATGTTTTCGCCTGTCTGTTTGTCTGTCTGTCTGCCTCTCTATCTATCTGTCTGTCTGTCTGTGTGCCTGTGTGTCTGTCTGTCTGCCTGTCTCTCTATCTATCTATCTGTGTGTGTGTCTGTCTGTCTGTCTGTCTGTCTGTCTGTCTGTCTGTCTGTCTGAGTGCCTGTGTGTCTGTCTGCCTGTCTCTCTATCTATCTGTGTGTCTGTGTGTCTGTCTGCCTGTCTATCTGTCTGTCTCTCTATCTATCTGTCTGTCTGTCTGTCTGTCTGTCTCTATCTGTCTGTCTGTCTGTCTGTCTCTCTATCTATCTGTCAGTCTGTCTGTCTGTCTCTCTATCTCTCTATCTATGTATCTATGTATCTATCTATCTATCTATCTATCTATCTATCTATCTATCTATCTATCTATCTATCTATCTATCTATCTATCTATCTGTCTCTATCTGTCTCTCTGTCTGTGTGTCTATCTGTCTGTCTGTCTGTCTGTCTGTCTGTCTCTATCTGTCTGTCTGTCTGTCTGTCTCTCTATCTGTCTGTCTGTCTGTCTGTCTCTCTATCTATCTATCTATCTATCTATCTATCTATCTATCTATCTATCTATCTATCTATCTATCTATCTGTCTCTATCTGTCTCTCTGTCTGTGTGTGTGTCTATCTGTCTGTTTGCCGGTAGGAGATGTCTCAAAAAGTTATGAACGGATTTGACACCACAACAATTTTTTTTCCGGATATCTCATATCCTGTTAATGTACAGGTAGGTGGTATTTCCTGCTTGGCATTGATGCCTGTCGCACCTCCTCCGGTGCCCACGGGTCATATCCTGGTTATTATCACATATAGAGCCCTGCATGGTCAGGCACCTGTTTACCTCTACATCACCAGCAGGACTTAGGTCTTCTGACCAGGTCCTACTGGTTCCCCGCTCTAGGCTCAAAACAAACATCACAGACACACTCACATGGTCTCTCAACACCAACTGTATCCTCAAGAAAGCACAGCAGAGACTGTACTTTCTCAGGCGCCTCAAGAGATTTGGCTTGAGTACCAAAGCTCTTGGGAATTTCTATCGCTGTACCATAGACAGTGTTCTTCTGACAGGTTGTATCAAAGTGTGGTTCGGCAACCTGACTGCCCAGGACTGCAGACGGTTACAGAGGACTGTGAAGGCACCAGCTAAAATCATTGGCACAGAACTGCCACAACTCGATAACATCTACACCACTGTGCACTCGCTGTAAGAAGAAAGCTCAGAACATCATCAAAGACACCAGCCACCCCGCCCATACCCTGTTCTCACTCCTCCCGTCCAAAAAACTTTACCGGAGCAGCAAATCACACACCACCCATCTCAGTCGTAGTCAGGTTGCTGAACAGCTGAACCATATGCAACACACTTTGTCACTTTGTTTGTATTGTAAATTATATTGTATTGTATTTGTGGACTGTGGTATATACACTTGAGTGTATAGCCCTGTTTAGTTGTTGTGTTTACAAAGTTATGTAGGTTTACACCTTTTTTCTTTTGTCGGTCTTTTGTGACCATGTCCTTGTGTGTTTAGGCAGAGGGTGCTCAGAGCACAAGAATGTCATTGTATTTATACATATGACAATAAAGATGAACTTGAACTTGATGGTGATAGAATTGAAATTGAGACACCCAAACTATGCAACGCCCTTCTACTGGATTTGAGATAATGTCTTTAAATAAAATGTACTTAGGCTACTTACTTACTTACACACACTTACTTACAGTATTATATATGTTGCGGTCATTTAGCAATTCTCCAATGAGCCTCCATCATGACACCAGTGGATGCTGTGTGATGCGACTGCAATGTGTCTATAAGGATGTACAGGCAACTTGTTTACATAGAGTTTGCTAAAAAGGTGAGCACACAAACATGCACACAAACACAAGTACACACCTTCCCACATACATTAGCTTTGAGCCGGGGAGGGTGATTGGCGGTGACACCCTCTGTGACGTCACAGCCTGCCAGCAGGTGCTCCACTCTCTGAACGGGCCACAGAGGAATATCTGTCAGGCCTGCTTACTGATGTCGCCTATCTAGGCACGGCACTCTCTCTGCATGTGGGAGCTCGACGGAAGAAGTGTGTGTGTGTGTGTGTGTGTTTGCGTGCATGTGTGTCTGTGTGTGTGTGTGTGTGTGTGTGTGTGACACACACACACACACACACACACACACACACACACAGAGTCCCGGGTGTTGAGGAGCGGGGGCTACAGACAACGAGCAGGAAAAAACATGCAGTCACTAGGGAGGCCCACCTTCTCAGAGCTTGTGTTGTGCAGATGCGTGTAGCGAATGATGGACTCGTGTGCTTCTCTTCCAAAAGAAACAGATAGCTCACATGCCACGATGACCTCTACACACCCACAACTGAGTTATGCAGAGGAGCGGCAATGTTGTTTTCTCCCCTACTGAAAAAATCCTGTCAATTGGCATTATGTTTGTGTGTGTGTTTCTTTTAGAATGCGTATGTGCTGTTGTGGGTATTATTCACACAGGAATACTCTGACACTTCAGATATGGCTACAATGAACTTCAATGCAATGGCTGCATCAATAGAAACTAAAAGAAGCTTTGCTGCCAAAATGTAAACGAGATGTGGCAAGGATGTGAAGTCTTTCCTCAAGGGATTATATTTATTTATTGATCGTATTTGGGCATTATTGGCGGATTTTGGTGTTTCATGATTTGACCATAATTTACCAATTTCATTTGTGTGTGTGTGTGTGTGTGTGTGTGTGTGTGTGTGTCTGTGGGGGGATGGGGGGTCTTGTCTGTGATGTTCTCCAATGATCTTGTGCAGGGTGGCCAAACAATTATGGTACTTGGTACGATTCCTCCAAATGTCCAAATGTCACAATTGTTGTCTTGTGTCGGGCCCAAATGAGTTCAATGTACAGCCCTGGCAGCCATCTAGAGCAGAATACACAGTCAGTGGCAGTGCCTTCGTTTTCCAGTGATGAATGCATCCTCACTCTCAAAAACTAAGACAAATTGAGAGAGAAATGGACTCTTTAATTTGGGCATGTATTTTTCTGCTTTTGATAGAAATATCCAAGGGAGTGAATTGTGGGACTGTAGTATCCATCCTAAAATATACTTTTGTCCTATTATAGTGTTGCCTTCAGTGAGAAGCAGTACAAATTAGACGGCTAGAGGAAAATGGAGTGATTGTCTGTGTAGTGAAAAGGAGTAAATATTGCCTAGTTGCAAAACGTCCATTGTTGCAGAGGAGAACGGGATGATTTGTGAGTTAAATGTTTTGTTACAAGTTTGGTCTGGAAAAAGTTTTAGCCTGGAGAAATAACCCAAAATAACAGCTGATCTGCGGAGTAATCCAGCACCGCGGGTCTGTGCAGGCATTTAGCGGAGGAATACGGTAGTTCTACGGTTGGGAGGGAATGTAGTGCCGAATGAGAGGGCTGTTTGACGGTAAGGTAAAGCGCTGAAAATTGTGAAAATAGAGTGTACATGTACACTGATATTGATTTGTTTAGGTGGGCGTTCTTTTAGGTGGCTAAGTTATGTTTTAGTAGCTGACGCCCACAGCTCCAGGGAAACAGCTCTGAGCCTGATGCATTGAGAGGGTCGGATCTCCAAACACGGTGCGCGATGGGTCCAGAGTGCTTTACTCAGTACGCTGACTGTATGCAAGTACCTCATAGGACCCCACTTCAAACAAACCGAACTATCCCTTTAAATAGGCACTATTTCAAAGTAAGTGTTGAGTTGAGTGTGTTAAAGGCACATTGTATCATTTCAGAAAGATAAGTGTGCTAAGGAAGGTAGCCTAATGGCATTTAAAGGGCTATTTCAGTACTTCAGAAGACTTAAGAATTAAGGACACTGTTTTGGAACAGTGACAAGAAAGATAAAGCATTGCAAAGCTAATGGTGAACCCTTTTGAAGGTGTGAACTGTTTTTAAAGGTCCCATTCCGTGCAAAAGCTGTTTTTACTTGTAAATGCATATATACTGCTGTCAGCCCTCCCTGTAATGAGTGGTCACAAGCTCAGAACTGCCACAGTTGGATTTGTCCCTATCCAGCTTCCCCCTGCAGTCTCCTCCAAGCCACACCCCCAAACGCTTCGTTTGCCCAGAGGGGAATTGGGACGTCACGAGCTTCCTCACGCATACTGCGCGGGTCTCTCTCACACAAGCTACCTGCACCATTTTGTCTATAGCCACAAAATTAACACTTCTAGCTGGAGCGACGCCAACTGTACGTGATCCAGCAACTGCAGAGGTGCATTCGGTAAGTCTAGGCATTTTGAGATGTCCTCTTTAGCGTAGTAACCGTTAAGTTGCTGGTCCACAGACGCTAATCTGATTGGCTGCTGGGAGCCTGGGGCGGGCTCTCCCTCAGCGGCCAATGGGAACTGTTAGTTCTGAATATATTATAGAAACAGGCCATTCTTGGGAAGCGACGAGATGAGGAAGTGAGAACTCCGTCACAACAAACGGGGTTGCTATATTTTCGACAAATTAATCCAGAATCATGTTTTATGGACCAGAGACACACGTTTTTAAGAGGTTACAGCTGCACGAATTGGGACCTTTAAGACTTGTGACGGAAGTTTAAATAAACATACTGAATACTGAATACTTTTACTTTCTTTTTTTCTATAGGATAAATCCAATGTTTTAATTTTGACATGGAGAACTTGACTTAATTGTACCTACATGTACTGAAGGTTTATGTTAAGCTATGATCTTCTCTCTTCTCACCTAACAGTACCACTGTAGCGTTGCATAGGGGAGGGATATAGAGCTCAACAGTCACGTGACATTTCTTGCCCCGGAAGTGAGTTTCCCACTCATTTTCTCAACTGAAATGTTTTATGTTCACTCATGATTCAGTAGGTCACGGGTTGGCTGGGTTTCAGCCTTAAAACTCGTTTTATAAGGATTTTTCTAAATGTCTATGCAGAAAATGAATGGGGAGACTTACTTCTGGGGCAACATTATGTCACGTCACTGTTGAGCTCTATACTCAGGTCAGTAAATCCAGCCCACCTCATGCTACTCATTGGTTTATTATGGAGCATTTACAAGGTGGATTGAGTCAGGGGCTAAGCCCCTTTTGTATTCTTGGCCAGCCAGAATACAATAGATTTGTCACATCAACCACACAGTTAGTTTTGTGAATTACGTTTTAATTAGAAAGGGAAAGTATTTTGAAAGGATAACAGATTTAATTGCATCCATATTTGTGCGGCAATTAACATGCAATTAACGCACCGTAGCTTTTTGCCTTTTGGGATGCTTGAGCTCTACTCATTTTATAATCATTTCATTCAATGTGTTGAAAGGAGTCTTGTCTGTGAGGAGCATTGGCAGCGACACAAAGATGGTGTTCAGGTTATTATTATTATTATGATTATATTTTTTATTTTCAAATTATGTCGGGGCTTTGCTCAGTGCCATTTGCAGGATTTTTGTCATTGGAATGCCCAAATAATAAATAATAAGAGAATATCAATGTCCTGCTCTGTATTTCTCTCTCTAACTTGCTCGGTCTCTCACTTTTGGATGGCACAATAAGGCCTGGGTATGTTCAGATATGAAATCAACTCGAGTCAAATAGAGGGGCGGCTGAATTAATGGAGGTTTGTTGGTTCTGGCCGGATGAATCAATAAAACAAACGCCCAGCACCATCCGGGCCCGTCCGAACACCATCCGGGCCCGCCCAACACCATCCGGGCCATCTCACTCCTGCAAGTGTAAACGAGTAAAGTTGATCATAAAACTTATGTTTTTTGATTACAGTTCTTGGTTTGGCTCCTCCATGAAAATCTATACGACATTGTGGCACATTAGTCTTGTCAAGGAGGCGATCTGGCAGTGGGCTTTCCAATATGGAGTGATGAGTGATGTGCCATGTGTAAATTGTTACACATTGGATCAGACTTATTGATTTCTAAATGTTGGCACAGGGATCTTTTGAGTTCTGCGCATATGCGGCAAAATGATTAGTTTTTCATCATCTCATGGATATTTCATCATTACTTCTTCCCTTTATCCAAATACTGCCAACTGCTCTTCTGAAAAGCAATTATGCTGCGAATATGTCTATCATTCTCCTCTTTTGAAATTGTCACCTTGCCAGAGCGCCTTTCAATAACAGTGATGTTCTTTTCACAGACGCAAGTTTGGTTTCTCTCCACCTTTTTTGCACTTGGCGGCGTTCCTGAGTGCGGCGAGGTGAGAGCTGGACGAGTGTCTCTCAGCATGTGCAAAGTGCCCACTAGCCATTCACTGAGTGGACGAGTGTCTCTGTGCACCGTTTTTTTATATGTGCATTGCTTTGCTGCTTGTTTTTTCGATTATTTTTTTGTAAAGCACCTTGAATTGCCTTGTGTATGAAAGGTGCTATATAAATAAAATTTGACTTGACTTGACTTGACCGTGCCCACTAGCCATTCACTGAGTGGACGAGTGTCTCCCATCATGTGCACCGTGCCCACTAGCCATTCACTGAGTGGACGAGTGTCTCTCACCATGTGCACCGTGCCCACTAGCCATTCACTGAGTGGACGAGTGTCTCCCACCATGTGCACCGTGCCCACTAGCCATTCACTGAGTGGACGAGTGTCTCTCACCATGTGCACCGTGCCCACTAGCCATTCACTGAGTGGACGAGTCTCTCCCATCATGTGCACCATGCCCACTAGCCATTCACTGAGTGGACGAGTGTCTCTCACCATGTGCACCGTGCCCACTAGCCATTCACTGAGTGGACGAGTGTCTCCCACCATGTGCACCGTGCCCACTAGCCATTCACTGAGTGGACGAGTGTCTCCCACCATGTGCAGCGTGCCCACTAGCCATTCACTGAGTGGACGAGTGTCTCCCACCATGTGCACCGTGCCCACTAGCCATTCACTGAGTGGACGAGTGTCTCCCACCATGTGCAGCGTGCCCACTAGCCATTCACTGAGTGGACGAGTGTCTCCCACCATGTGCACCGTGCCCACTAGCCATTCACTGAGTGGACGAGTGTCTCCCACCATGTGCAGCGTGCCCACTAGCCATTCACTGAGTGGACGAGTGTCTCCCACCATGTGCACCGTGCCCACTAGCCATTCACTGAGTGGACGAGTGTCTCCCACCATGTGCACCGTGCCCACTAGCCATTCACTGAGTGGACGAGTGTCTCCCACCATGTGCACCGTGCCCACTAGCCATTCACTGAGTGGACGAGTGTCTCCCACCATGTGCACCGTGCCCACTAGCCATTCACTGAGTGGACGAGTGTCTCCCACCATGTGCAGCGTGCCCACTAGCCATTCACTGAGTGGACGAGTGTCTCCCACCATGTGCAGCGTGCCCACTAGCCATTCACTGAGTGGACGAGTCTCTCTCACCATGTGCACCGTGCCCACTAGCCATTCACTGAGTGGACGAGTCTCTCTCACCATGTGCACCGTGCCCACTAGCCATTCACTGAGTGGACGAGTGTCTCCCATCATGTGCACCGTGCCCACTAGCCATTCACTGAGTGGACGAGTGTCTCCCATCATGTGCACCGTGCCCACTAGCCATTCACTGAGTGGACGAGTGTCTCCCATCATGTGCACCGTGCCCACTAGCCATTCACTGAGTGGTGGTGTGACACTTCTTGATTGTCTGCGCTGCACTTTGCATCATGCCCGCTGATCCCACCGGGGCAGAATAATGATGATGTGTGTCATACTGCCCTGGCTTGCTGGGGTGAATCAGAACGCACATCGGGCGCTGGCATTTAAATGCAAATGATGGGTCGGATTGGCAGAATCAGCATTCTGAAATGCTCCCATCGGGTGTGGTTGTGCCCGCGGGGCGATTTGTGGCCACGTAATGCATATGGTCATAGTTAGAGAGGCAGTGGATTGAAAGTAGAGAGTAGAGTGCGTGTGTGTGTGTGTGTGTGTGTGTGTGTGTGTGTGTGTGTGTAAACAGCTCGTGTTGTATGTTCAGAGTCATAGGAGATTGTCCCATCTGGAGGCGTGGTGGGAGGTGCGCTGACTTGACAGGAGAGTGTCTGATATGTTAGTGGGGGGGGGGGGGGGGGCTGCTGAACTGCAGCGCAGCACACTGCATCACACACATCATGCCAGTGGAGAGGATGAGAGAGGGAGGGGAGTGCTGAGTGAAGGCCTTTGCCCCAATTAAACTCTGCTGGAAAACCTTGTGAGAAACTGAAGAGCAAAGATCTCTTAAACCGTCCCGAGAAAGCCGACTCACCAACATTTGATCTTTCCCCTCCCTTACCTCTTTGGTATTCGTGGGCATTAAACATCACAGGCCGGAAACACGACACGTACTGTGTGCAGTTGACTTCACCTTACAGGATTTCTCAGTGTTTTTAATTTATTTATCAAGTCGTCGCCTCCCCCCCGCCTGGATTTTTCTCCCACTTTCTCCCCAATTGTAGTACTTGGCCAATCCCCCCTGCTAGCCACACACACACTCATGCTGACAGTGAAATATAGTATCTGCATTTATCCCATCCAGGCATGTCCATCCCCCGGGGGGCAGCCAGGAGCAGTGGGCAGCTTTCTTGTGTACAGCGCCCGGGGACTAGTCTCTCAAGCCAGACTGTTTCTTCTACATTCTGCGCACGTACCTTAAACAGTCTGTCATTTCACGCCCACAGAACATGGACGAAAGGAAGTTGGGGGGGAAAAAAACCTTCTGACCGGAAGGAAGTTCGATGGAATTCGACACGTGCATGTGTCCACGAAAAATGTGTTCCCCCCCGGAAAAATATCTTTCTATCTCTCAGTCGGAGCAACGTACAGGGAACACGTAAACAGCCAGTCAGACGGAAGTGTGGGATATTGTGGGATATTGGACTCTGATTGGACTAATGAGCGCGCCTGTCTGCTTCCCTTTCCGTTTTGACCAACTTTTCCCTGCTTGAAGTACAGACGTTTAGGTGGAAGCATTTGAAAATTGTGAGAACCAACCGTCTGTTTTAAGAGACTACGGGGGACCAACTTCAGACATTGTTGTCAATGGTCAGATGACAATCTTCTGCACGTTTTTAGTAGGGCTTGATACTGTCGTATGGAGGAGGAACCCCAGGGGAGCACGGTGAGAACATGCAAACTCCACACAGAAAGGCCCTTTTTTTAATGAGATCCCCAACCTGGGCAGTAGGGTACTGAAGACATGGGGGGACACTCCCTCGGCACCCACAGCGTCCCAGGTGGGAATCGAACCCAGGACCTTCTAGCTTCCACCGTGCCCCACCCCCTCTGCTGATCTGGAGAGCATTGTAGACTAGCACATGCATGTGCAGTCGCCGGCTGCGTCTTTTCACCCGACAGCGAGGAGTTTCACCACGATTCCCCCCAGTTCCCCTCCCCCTCAAACAGGCACCCCCGACCGACCAGAGGAGACACTAGTGGAGCAGCCAGGACGAAATACCCTTAATCGGCTTCTCATCCGCAGAGACGGTCAAAATTGTGCCTGTATGGACGCCCGACCAAGCCGGAGGTAACACAACGGCTTCCCCTGCGACCCTCGTGTTGGTAGGCAGGGAATCTAGCGCTGTACCCGACCTGACACCCCGAGGATCAGGGAATCTAGCGCTGTACCCGACCTGACACCCCGAGGATTTATGAGTGTTGAAGTGTGCAAAATTCAAGCAGTCATGTCCCACTGCCATGTGGAGCCACCGATGTGCAAAGCTGCCCAGTGAGAGAGCTGCAACCAAAATGTGATGCTGTCAACACTTGAGCACAGGCTACACCCCACACACACACACACACACACACACACACACACACACACACACACACACACTCACGCACACAGACACACTTCACAACATGTCTTGGGCAGGGATGGGATGGGGTGGGAGGGTTGTCAATATGTAGCAACCACATGCTGCTTATCACTGAGGTCTTGCTAGGGGAGTGCTTTGGTTTCCTGATGGTAAGACAGGCATCATCGAACACATTTCAAAAATACTATACAAAATCTCTCCTCTCTCTTTCCTCAAGCTAACAAGTCTTCCCCCGCCTTCTCTCTTGTCCCCATGTCTTTCCCCTCTTTCTTTCAGAATCAGCACAGGACACGCATCCGGCGGCCTAAGCCCTCGTTCACCGAACGTAAGCAGAACTGAAGCTTGAAGCGGGCACAAGCTGAACGTACGCCTTGTTGTTCACACAAGACGCCTTCTCTTTTCCTCTCAGCGCCTACTCTCGCGCCTTGAACCCGCGAACAACAACCCCCATTTCACTTCATGCCTCACGGCTTCACGGCTTCAGCGTCACGCTTGGAAATTCGGCGTCAGTCCTGAGTGATCGCTTCGGCGTGGCGTGAGCGTGGCTTCGGCACGGCGTCAGCGTGGCACGCGCGCGGGTGGTGTGAACGGCTCCGCCTGTTAACGAGGACGCCGAAATGAAACTTGTGGGTACAGCGTAGGTACAGTACAGCGTAGGTTGAGCGTTGCTTCGGCGTCCTGTGTGAACGGGGGCTAAAGGAGGCGAGCAGGAGAGTGGCTACTATGCCAAATGGACACATAAAAAAGAGACATTAATGGACTAGAGAGGGGCATAAATCTAGCAGCCAAGCCTTCCAGAGAGCGGCCCGATGGAGAGGAGGGGACAGAGACGCCCCAGGTGAGGCATCTATCTGTGCCATCTGATTATACTGACTGTAAGTGCCCCTCACATCATCACACACCCTGCATAGAAAAGGGGAAAATTCAATTATTTCTCCATTTCAGGTGAAATATATGAGAGTATATGAGAGTGTTACAGTAGGCTATATACACACAGTATATTTCTAAGAGTGTTGTGAAGAAAATGGCCTGTTCTGATATCTGGTGCATTCCACTTTTCTGATTATCAGCGAGCAGTGTCACTGCTCCATCTGGAGAAAACTGGACTCATTTCCTATCATGCCTCTGGTATAAAGCAGTGATTCTGGACCGTTTTCATATCAAGGACCGCTAATTTAGCCCATATTAGGCGAACAAACTCCCTAATATGGTCTCTCTGATCCAAATCTGATGATCTCTTTTATTGCTAGGTGTGATTTTCTCCAGAATTCCATGACTATCTTTATCGTACATGTAGGTGGAGAGATAATGGTGAAACTATGATCGAAACAGTAATTCTTCGGCCATGTTCACATTACAGGCAAATCCGATTTGCTGCTAAAGTCATTAATCATCATTATCTTGATTGGTTTCCCAAATCTGATTTGGGAGTGTGTCCGCACTGCCACAAATCTGATTTGGGCAAGTGTTCAAGTCGGATCTGTGTGTCCAGATACAATGAGCCAATGAGCCAACATACAATGTTTCTGGCAGTGTTTGTATGTCTGCTGGCCCGGCAAAGGACACTCTCAAATCTGATTTGGGTGATCACAGCGCGTCCATACTGAAGTCACATCAGTCAAAAGCAGATTGGAAACTACCTCCATATTATGTGGTTTGGGACACAAGTGACACAAATCAGACTTGGAGCGTCCTGACTCATAAAACCAATCTGGATAGAATCATTAATCGGTCATTAAAGTTCACAAATCAGATTTGGCCTCCTAGTCTGAACATGACCTTATACTGTAAATTCTCTAATTGTGTTAACTTCTTGTAAACCCCATGTTGAGAACCACCAATGCATTTGACCAAATAAATCATATATACTGGTATGATTTCTTTAGCAAAGACATGGTAGCGTTTGTTCTACGTGAGCATATGGGGCTGATATAGCGGTCACTGAAATGTCGGGAATTTGCGTGCCAGCGGAGTTACTGTTATCTGACCCATCAGAATAGGGGAAAAAAAGATGAAAGGCTTCAAAGGCTGCACCCCTGCAGCGACGTCGTGTAGCCACGATGTGAATGTTCAGCAAATGGTTCCCATGGTAAAAGCTAGGGAACGTGACCGTTTACACGCACTGTTCAAGATGTCCTCCTTTTAGGCCTATAGACCAAATCACCGTGACGTCACCATGTAAACAAATTTACTTCCGGGTACCACTTGGGAAAGGCGGCAGGTTTAAATGTGCGTGTTGTCATATAAATGCTGTCAAACCCTCTCGTTGTTTTCGGCCGACTACTTTCAATTTAAATGGTTAAACGGTTGGTAAACATGCTTGTCCGACGTATCTAGCCTTTCTTCTGTGTTTGTTTTATGTAGTGTTAGCTAGCTAATAAAGTTTGTTTGTCTGTCAAACTCGCTGTTTTTTTACGTTACAGACAGAGTAACCTCGCGTCACCAGGCTCTTCTCGGCGAGAAAGAGCCTGGTACAGACAGAGCTACTGACGCCAGGTCAATTTAATTTAGCTTCAAGTCTACTCTAGTCTGGTCCAACAGGTAAATTAGCTAGTCTGGTCTCCACTAACGTTAGTGAAAGTGTTGTTATGAATGAGAGTCTAGAGTAGACTTGAAGCTAAATTAAATTGATGTGGCGTCAGTATCTCTGTCTGTACCAGGCTCTTTCTCGCCGAGAAGAGCGAAGAGCCTGGTGACGCGAGGTTACTCTGTAACGTTAACGACTGCAAAAAAACAGCGAGTTTGACAGACGAACAAACGTTATTAGCTAGCTAACACTACATAAAACAAACACAGAAGAAAGGCTAGATACGTCGGACAAGCATGTTTACCAACCGTTTAACCATTTAAATTGAAAGTAGTCGGCTGAAAACAACGAGAGGGTTTGACAGCATTTATTTGACAACACGCACATTTAAACCTGCCGCCTTCCCCAAGTGGTACCCGGAAGTAAATTTGTTTACATGGTGACGTCACGGTGATTTGGTCTATACTCTCCACCGGGAAAATCCCCAACAGGCATATTTGACTGTTGCAAAATGACTGTTGAAGAGGCGGTGCTGTTGAACGCACAATTATTCTCATTTTGTGTCGATCCAAAGTGAGATATCCCATCATGTGAAAGTGACTCATACAACAACGGAAATGACTGATAGCACAAATCCCAGCTTTTCAAAGGCTAAACAAACATAAGTACCCGGTTGACAAAAGGTGTACAGAAAGGATCCTTTACATTATGAGAGATTTTAAAAATAATAATCCCCGGCATTTTCATATAACTGTCTGTTTGTTTTGCTTTTGTCTGGTGCGCCCGGCCGTGTGCCACGCATGGAGGAGCGAGGCTACGCCACTTCTCCTTCCAAGCGCTCACAACACCAGGTGGTCTCACTGATTAGCTGCTCCCGCTCTTGCTTGAAGGTGCATTAATCAGTGTAATTGGCTGCCGTGGTGTTTGGTTGGAAAGGACACCTTGGTTCTTGCTCCTATGTTATCTAGGGCCCTTTTCACAGTGGCCATTTGTCAGAAATGGCAGGGTAAACACAGGTGCAAGCAAAACAGTAATGGGGGGGGGGGGGGGGGGGTTCCAACTTCCATGATTGGAAGTTGGAAACCCTCATTACTGTTTTGCTTGCACCTGTGTCTTTTCCTCTACTACTACTACTCTGCCTTTTCGACACAAAATGGCCGCCGTGAAAACGGCCCATTACAGTATGGTCAGTGCTTCTCTGTTGTTGGTGCTGCTGCTTTTCTATATCCTAGCAGGGACAGCTACTGTAGTTTATTTATTGAAGTGGACTGCGTTCACCTGGGCCCCGTTTCAATACCCATACTTCCATACTATTTAGTAGGCAAAAAAATAATTAGTATGTCCCAATACATAGTATGTCAGATGCAGTATGCCAAGAGTACCAGGATGTTGTACTACATCAGCTCCTATTTCGGAGTATGCATCGATGCATGCTGCTCCAGCCAAACTTCCCCACAATCCTTCGCGCAGCGGAAGTTCTTCTTCTTCTAATGTTTTATGGAGGTTGGCAAACAACTTTTTGTGCATTGCCGCCACCTACTGGAGTTATGTCGCACTGACTGAGCTGCGTGTATAATCCACGCCCACCTCCATGACGCCGTGAACACGTCAATAACTATGATAAAAACACTGACATAAATATGCACGTTATTATACTGTTAAGAATGTGACTGCATGTAAGTATCATCACATCAGTTTATTAGAAACAACATACATTACAATATAACAGCAATTTGTTTATTTGATTGTCTGTTCCAATTTTGTAAATGCTTAGTCTGAATTTTTTGTATAATGTAGGCTACTGTTTGTTATTGCCAAACTTTGTTTATTGAATTAAAAAAAAAAAAAAAAAAAAACTCAAATGTGGCGCTGCGGACGTCGGCGGAAGTGAGCAAGAGGTCAGAGTTCAGGAAGCTCACGTGACGACAGATGTAGTGTGTCCCAATAGTATGCATTTTGCATGCATGCTGCACACTACAATCCATACTTTGTGAGGGCAGCGGCAGTACATACTACAAGAAAGAAGTACAAGTATGGGTATTGGAACGCAGCCCGGTGTCCCAGCCAGGTGTGAAGCAGTTCCTGCTTTGACGGCTCGATTGAAAAGCAGGGGTCTGGGTGGTGAGGACTGAAAGCCATTGGAATAGAGTGCCAAAGTCACGCCCTCTTCCGGGTTCGGCATCCGCACCAAGGGATGATTTTGCCTCAATGCCAGCAGGCAATATGATAGATAGATAGAGTACTTTATTCATCCCCGTAGGGAAATTCTGGAATCAGGATCAGATGGTATACACAGAGAGGACAGACAGGAAATGGATCTCCTGTCCCATTTATTTATTTATTTGTTTATTTATTTATATTGGCTCTTATCTGCCCGTAACATATAGATATTATATGACAACATTATATACTTTTGCCAATTTTGTTTCTGACTACTGTTTTTCTTTTTCTTTTAATTTGCAGTCCTTTTTTTCCGCCTCTGCTTCCTTTTACTTAACCTTCATTAAAATTGTATTGCTCTGGTGATGTGTTGTGACATTTGTTATAATGGACTGTAAACTCAAACCATGTGGGAGGAGGAGGTGGTCTGTGTGTGTGTGTGTGTGTGTGTGTGTGTGTGTGTGTGTGTGTGTGTGTGTGTGTGTGTGTGTGTGTGTGTGTGTGTGTTCAGCGGGGGGGGCAGGGGGGGGTGTTACACAACAAAGGTCATTAGCTCTATTCAAATCCACAGTGTTACGAGCGTATGTGTTTTTGCCCCCTGGCAGCCTATTCTAACAAGGCTGCAGTGGTATTATCTACTTCATGGTTCTCAATCATTTTCATATCACAACCCGCCTCCCACAAGTGTGTCGCGCACACACACACACACACACACACACACACACACACACACACACACACACACACACACACACACACACACACACACACACACACACAAATACACAGAGGTGGCCATAAACCCCAGATTTAATAAGGTTCTGTCCCTGGGACCCGAGATGGGACGATTTCAGTTGCTGTTGATTCAGTATTGCATTGTAGCTGTCTGCACTGTAGATGGGGAGATAATGGTAGTGAGCGTGAAGCCTATCATTAGAATAGGCATTGATTATACATGCCCTAATTAGGATAATTTCTAGTGAATTACATTACAGTGAAATTAAACTATTTTTTTCTCCCATTTTGCTGGGGGCCCCGTGGGAACTTTGCCAGGGACGCCTGGGGGTCCTTGAACCCAACGTTGAGAACCACTGATCTACATCAAACAACAAGAGGCTTATCACCCTTTTAATGTAAAACAATCTGTTTGTTTCATCACATCTGTATGCTGTTTGCTTTAAGACAGCTGGCTGTTCAGTTAGGGATAATGCACATTCTGTGTTGCTTCGCCAAGTCAATATCTGTTAGCAACACATGCTGGATCAATGCGCGATTCAAACAACACATTGTTAGCGTGTGTGAAAAGCAGCAGTCCATAACAGAACAAATCAGGCTTCGCTATGTCAGTGTTCTGCCTCAGTAATGCATCCTCTAAAGGATGCCTTTTTGAGACATACAGTAAACAACATCATAATTGGTGTATAAAAGAGAGCTTGTTTTTATTCTAAAAAAGGATATGCTTTTACATCCCCTGTGTTGATGCAAAATAGAGTTCATGATAGGTGGCCATTTTTAACTTTTACAGTATATATATTTTAAACATTTAACCCATGCTTCTCTCAAATGGATAATAGACCCTTTTCACGGGGGCCATTTTGTGTCGAAAAGGCAGGTGCAAGCAAAACACTAATGAGGGTTTCCAACTTCCATGATTGGAATTTGGAAACCCTCATTAGTGTGCTGCTTGCAACTGTGTTTATCCTGCCTTTTCGGCACAAAATGGCCCCCGTGGGAATAGGTCTATAGAGATACGGGTAGCCAACTATGCGCGTTGCAAGATGCATGCGAAACAACTTTGAAAACTATTTTCTCCAAGATATTACTGCCTCTAGAAGCACTTTGGGAATCCCGGCCAGTCCCGTTGTGATGCAACAGGCAAACATCAGCTCGATATTTCCACTACTTGTGGAAAACGTAATCATTAAGATTTTATCATCTCAACCCATTTTGTCTTCCACAAGGACTCAAGTAGCATTTTTTATAACAGCAAAATAAGTGATTCTTTTGGGGGAGTCCAGTGAGCTTCAGTCAGTTTGTACATACAGGAGCGTGACCCCATTGACCTTGCATTTGTTTTTGTCCAAACTTTCCAGAGCTAAACACGATTTCAGACGGCAACCCATCTTTATTGTCACACGAACACTACAACACATGCATGCGGCCACTACACACACTCATGCTGACGGTGGCCGGTGAAATATGTCCTCTGCATTTGACCCATCCAGGCTTGTCCTTTCCTCCAGGGGGCAGGCCAGGAGCAGTGGTCGCTATTTCTTTCCAGCGCCCGGGGACCTTCATTGGACCATCATTGGACCAACTTCAGATGTTGTCGTCACTGGTCGGATGACGATCTTCTGCATGTTTTTAGTGGGGGGTTATGTACGGAGGAACCCCCTGGGGGGTACGGGGAGAACATGCAAACTCCACACAGAAAGGCCCTTTCGACGAGATAGCCCACCTGGGCAGTAGGCACTGAAGATATGGGGCTACTATGAGGAACAGCGTGGGATGTGCTGAGAAAGAACTCTACCAATCAACATCATCATTGCTAAGTAGCAGATAGAGCTAGACTTTAAAAAATGTTGTGAACTATCCCTTTAAATAAATGAGAGACCACCAGAGGCAGTTATCGCAATGACAGCTGCCCGAGAGCTAGACAACGTCGGGGAGAGACAAAGTGAGCGACAGTGCTTATAGAGGTGTAGTTCTGACTCCCGACACTTCCACTCAGTGATTTGTTCCCTCTCAAATGGTGCAGAAAATTACTTCATCCAAAGCCCTGTGTTAAACGCTTGTGTGCTGAAAAGTGCTGCTGTTTTGAATCATGATCAGACGGTACAATACAAGGGACGTTTGGAGCACTAATTAAATATCAATTATGACAATGTTTGAACTCCATTTCCTCATCCACATGATTTGCTGAGAGAGCACTTGGAGTATGTTGTTTATGTTGCTTACAAGTTACTTTATTTTGTTATGTACAGGATGTTGTTTATTGTACCTACTAGTGTACAACATTGTTACACAATGTTAATTTTACTGACAAGTTCCCATTTATATTACAGGAAGTTGTTTATATTAATTGGAGGATTTTGGTTGTTATATTAATTGCAGGATATAACAGCTTTACTTGCAGGATGTTGTTTATGTTACTTGCTGGATGTTTAGGATGTTTATATTATTTACATTTGATAGGATGTTGTTTATATTACTTATAATAGGATGGTGTTTATATGACTTGTTTATATGACTTGTATGGATGCTGGAACCTATTTGTATTCTAAAGAAATTCAACCCAAATACTTCAGACCTGTTTCATATAATAGTGATAAACAGAAACACATTTTCAATATGAATCATGTTAACACCGCACAACAAGAGGGTCATTTTATTCAAATTGTATTTGGACTCAACTTGACAGCATTCATAGCTTACTCTTCAAGTAATTAATCTTAAAAGCGTTAAAAGAGAAATTCAACATGAACAAGACTGGCATAGTCCTAATACACACAGACATTTAAAATGACCAGTCTAAAGCTAACTTTCAGTAAGTGCTTCAGAAAGCTTGGAACAAATCATAACAAGTTATCATAACGGTGTCATAGTAATTAGGCCTGACATTTAAAACGAATGCATGGGATTAGCATAAAGTGGGCATGTCTGCAATGGGGAGACTCGTGGGCACCCATAGCATCTCATTCAGATATCTTTCAAAATGGCCATGTCTGTTTTTCTCTCACCTAGCATGATGTGATGTCTTAGACTAATTTCAAGCATGAAGCCTACCTGCAATCAACGCCCAGTTTCAGGTCACATCACCCCATTCATTGCTATGCACGTCCCCTTTCATTCATGTCTCTCTCCCCGTCCATTCAAAGTTACACACGCTTTCCCTCTCTGGCAATAGCCTATCAGCTCAAGCCATTCATTTCCCTCGCTTTTCCAATAGCCAATCACCTCAAGCCATTCCCTTTTCCTCCTTTTCCACTGAGCCAATCACCTAAGCAGTTCAGTATATTAGAGGCCTTGTTTTTACTATGTTGTTACTCCCCTATCAGTTGCTGTGATCAGATGTTTTGCCCCACCTCCACCCCTGCCACCACCAACGTCATGACTCCTGAAGAATTCCCTATGGGGGATTCTCTATCCTATAGATCACTAACGCCCTCCTCTCACATCTCAGGAGGAGCGTCATCAGATCATAGAGTCATACGCCAATTCGTCGCCAAACTTAATTTGTTTATTATTTCATTAAAGTTTATTGACCCTTCTTACTAGTCTCTCATGATTGAGATACGGTCGTTGGTACCAATGGATGCATGAGGTCTTGTACTTTCAGAAGATGAGTATCTTCAGTCTAGCTTTCAAAATGAGCCCTGGGACAGCCTGAAAGACAGTAATGTCAGCCGCGGATGTGGGCGGCCGTTTCCATGTACCCCTAGTAAAACCGGTTGATACAGCACTTTTTTCCCTTTCCTTTTCTTTATTATTATTATTATTATTATTATTATTATTATTATTATTATTATTATTATTATTATTATGAATTTTGTATTGCCTGGACATGGACCCACTTTGGGAACCACTGGTTTGTAGCATGTTTATATGACCTATAGGATGTTGTTTATATCACTTGTCGCATGTTGTTACTGTATGTTACTTGCAGGAAATCTGGGCGGAAGAAATTCAGGGTTACACTTGTTCAATCTGAAACGTTTAATAACTTTTAAAGAAAGCAATTCACTTAAGAACAATTCAGCAGTATGACCGCATTGTTCCCCCTTATTGTCAGAATTTGCTTTGTCCTCTTTCTCTCTCCCTACCTGCCTCCTGTGCTTCTCATCCCCTTTATGTTATCAGCTGATTGCTTGACCTAGCATTGCCCTCAGATTGTAACTCTCCAGTTGTATCCTAGTAGCGAGCCTTCTTGCTTAATCTGGCAATTTGTGTTTGTGCGTTCTCTTAAAGCCCCGATATTCAAAGCTGCTGCTCTGCCCGTTTGAGCTGTCAGCCATTCAGCTTTCTATCCTAAGGAGGTGAAGATAATGTGCATGCACTGGATAATATAAATCCTCTGGAGAGGACAAATGACCCATAACTCGATCCACCATGCTACGCATTTGCTATTTGTTCCCTAGTGAGTGACGCATAAAATTACCTCTCCTTAACTCCTGCGTGAAATACTTGTTTGCTGAGCAGTGCTGCTGTTGCAACACATTCTCACTCCCAACCCGTCAAAAAGATGTTTGGTCACTTTATTAAGGGGTGGGGCACCACTTTCTCGCTATTTTGCCACTGACCATTTGACCACCAACTCGGCCCGGTAGCAAGTTGCAGTTACCAGCCCGGTAGCGTGTCGCGAGGGCCGTGGCTCCACTCGCCGGTTAAGCTTAGGCAAGTACAACACCTTGGTTGGGGTTAGGGTTAGGGTTTGTGTCGGGACACGTCGGGGTTCGAACCAGCTCTCTCGTGACGAGAAAGACTACAGGTCGCCACTCCAACTCCTTCTCCCTATAGACTCGCCATGTGACTAGCGGTCACGTGACTTGTACTAGCCGGGAGTTCAAAACCCAATGGGTGATGTCCCGGTAGCTACGCCCATACTATTTACGGTCCATGGTCTGTCGAAGAGTCTTATTAGTCGACAGATTGCTCACATTGTAGTCTCGCTGGCCAGCCTCCTCTCCCTTCCGTCCGAGGAGTCTGGCGCCACGGAAACAGGCAACTGGGATAAGCCCTCCCCTGCTCTACAGCTGCTCTCCCATTGGAGCGACTGTTTCGGTGGCAGCCGGATGTCCGCTCCCGGCTTATTACAAGCTCTGTCATTGGCTCCGACCATGTCAATCAGAGCGGCTTCTGCTCCCTCCTCCCTGTGTGTCGCTGTAAATAGTGCCCTGCCGCATCAGTGAAAACAACAACGCTAACTAGCTAGCAAGCTAACGGCAGAAACCTACACGCTAGCTCGTTGCTACACGCTGAAAACGGCAAGTTGGATTGTTGGAAACTATTTTCCAAGGGCACTGCCGCTAAGCGTCGCCCATCGCAATCCCACTATGCAGACCTGTGGCGCCAGACTCCTCTCCCGGTAGGGAGGGGAGGCTGGCCAGCGAGACTAATCACATTGTAACTCATCATTGTTATCCCTGGCACTGTCTACCACTCCTGTGAAAGCTCTTTTCCAGGCTCCTATCAGCTGCCAATCAATCCACCTTTTATTTGTTAGAAGGTTAAGATGATTTGGATAAATATCCCTACAAGGAGGGCCTCATTCACTCAGCACTCAATTCCCAAGGCCCCTCTGAAAGAAAACAACAAATGCTGGTGCTGAGTCTGTGTGCATGAAACGTGTGTGTTGTTCTGCCTCAGTTTGTACAGTTATGTTGTTTCAAGGCTGTAATAAAAGGTATTCATATTTCAGAATGATACAACTATTGAATGAATAATCAAATGAATACAAAAATGAATAATATCTGATTTCCCTGGCAGTAAGTAAGCAAAGCAAGAAGCAAAGATCTGATGATGGTGGAATAATTGCTCTACTGGTGGAGGAGATTTGCTTGAGGACTTTTTCAAATGGATTTAATAAGTGCTAAGGGTTTAAACATGTTTAATTATTTTTGCATCTCATGGGGTTTTGAGTATAAAAACCATGTTACAAAGTTATAAAATAAATAAATAAATAGTACATAAATAAAAAAGTTTCCAAGTTTACTTAAATGTTTATGGAATGTCCTCTATTGAGGACTTCAGCTACTCAACTGCTGGATCAAAGAGATCATGTATTTTCATTTATCCAAAACGTTAACCTCCAAAACTTTTTCTTCTTTTTTTTTCATTTCAAAAAGAACTTTCAGCTGATATTTGGATGCACAATATGCCTGTGGGTTCCACTATTTTGCTATTTTTGTCACTCAAGATAGATTTTTTCCTTTTCCTTTTCTTTTTTGCTGAAGGCAACATTCATTGGAATTGTAAATTAGATTCAGTTAACCTCCCTGCTGGGTGCCAGGAAGGTTGATGACACCACAGATGGCTTTACCTTTTTGGCATTTTAATGGGCACAACATAACAAAAAAATTGGTTGGCAGTTTTCCTGTTTTAAAGTCCTCAGCAAACTCCCTCCTCTTGGTTCAAAGATGGCCACCTGTTTTCAATGCCAACATGATTAGCCTACAAAGTGCTGCCTTCACAGATTTGCGATGGCACAGGACATCACTAGCCAGGGGGCCAGGGGGCCAGGCATATGGCTCATGTGAACTGTTGAATCAGGCCTTTGCTCTTTGATGGGGCCCTGAAATCCGGAAGGCAGGACTCCCCCCACCTGATGACGATCTTTCCAGACGCTCCGACGTCGCCCTACGGATTTGAGCTGCCCTGCTGATTCTACTGTGGAGAAGCTGGCTGTCTGTCTCATCAGAGAGTAAACAAATAAATAAATAAAGAACAACAAGCTAAGCAACTGAGCTGTCACCAGCCTGAAGCACACAGCCTGACACAGCTGTGTCATCACAACCCCACCAGTGTGAACACAGCTCAGCAGAGGGGAGGGTGCTCTTCAAGCTGCACTAGACAACATCTTATCATGTAAAAAATTAAGCTGTCTGATCCTAGGGATGAGCGAGTAGTATCTCTATCTGTTTAACCAACTAATGGCTCATTTCCACCACGTATAACAGCACAGTACAGCTCTACTCGATCTGGTCTTACTCGGCTCTACTTGATATAGACTCTGTTTCCATAGCAAGTTTACTCGCCTCCGCCCACACCTGGTCGTCATAGCGACCGCATATCTGCCCTCCGCCCATAGCCGAAGTAGGCTAGAACATATAATGTTAAAATTAAATCCATACACGGAACTTTTAAACTGATTATGAAATACTGGTGCCCCTAAATGACCTACAGTGTACATGGGCAAATGTGACAATCGGCTAGGAGAATGGATATCACTTTGTTGTTACTGAAACTCACATGCATGCGCTGCGCGGGGAACGGGAGAGGCGCTACGGGGAGAAAGGAAGCCTCTACCCCGGCGGCCTCTCACCAGGCAAGACCGCGGCTTCGCTAAACCCCCGCCCGCAGGGTTTAGACTGAACGTGGGTGTGGCTTAAGTTTGGTTTGTTTGTGGTTGTTGTTGTTGGCAGTTCAGCGTGCTGAGTATGGGAAAAAAAGGGTATTGAATGAAGATGTTGTATCCATATCACTTTAAAGGTACTGGTATTGGTACTGGTATCGTCATTTTTTAATCGATAACCAGCCCTAATCGCGAGTACGGATATTGACAAACGGAACTACTTTCCAAACATGGCCGCCAGGCGCAGTGATTTCACACAGCGCCTCAAACAAACAAAGAGTAACCGAACTAACAGAGTATAACCGGTTACTGCCATGTTTTGAAAGTAGTTCCGGCTATCTATTTACCTTAAAAAAAAATACAGTTTCTCGGCATTTTGGATGAATATTTCATCTCATGGTGAGTATGAGTGACAACATGTACATACACTGTAGAGCTTTTTGCCGCTGTTAGAATGTGTGTTTTTGGTGACTTGAACGGCTGTACCGTTCACTCCAATTCATTTTGCCAATCTAAGTACAAAGCCAATGTTTATCTTTTTATGTATGGGCGATATGGCAAATAGGCGAATCTCCCAAAAAGTTGGCCTATCCCTTTCAGCCATTTCTTTCAACAGCTTTTGTCTCAGCACCCCCGACTCATGTCTCCCTGACCATAACGTTGAAGACAAGCTATAATGCAGAATATAGGCTACTTCCTATTACTGTAGTTATGACAAAATCAGCAGCCTCATTCTGTATTTTGAGAACATTATGCATACCTAGGCAAAATAGTTTGAAGCATACATTTTTCAATACGGGGGGGGGGGGGTGACTAAGAGGGGCATGGTGTGTACTGTACTGTATCTTATCGTGCAGCTGTCCACGTCTGGGGCTGTTTTACTGTCTTAAGTGCAAACCTAAGTCGGTCGAATTTCAGAAACTGCAAGGAAAATGTTATTGCTTAGTTGTAGACAAGGTGACAGTATGAGGCCTTCCAAACACAGCACAGAGGCAAAAGATAGCGGGGGTAATAGCTATGTGGATGTGCACGTCATTGAGAGGGCAGAGATCCATCATTCCTGAGGTGTGGATATTGAATCTGATGATTTTTCCCCATGATTCTCTGTCGGGTGACTATCACACGTACGCGCTCGGTGATTGATGCCGTGTGCCTAAGCGGGGATGGGGAAATCATTTGCGTGCGCGCCCGTGACCGACTGTGTGTGCGCGTGTGCACGTGGGTGCACTTGTCGGCAGGTGAAAGTGAATATATATCATGCATACAGGCAAGCGGCACTCCATATTTCAAAATCTGCATAGCTTCTCTGCTGTCAGTTCACCACATGACGGCGTGAACGAGGGGACGTAATGGGGAGGGGGTTGGGGGGGGGGGGCAGATCATCTTCCTGTTTTGAAAGGGAATCAGCTTTTTAATTGACCATGAGATGTCTCTCAGCACAAAGAGAGATTTCCACTTCACGTTTCCCCCCCGTTCTTCCCTTCTTCATTTGCACTCCTCTCAGTCTTTTTGTCGAGCTCATCAGTTTTTTTCGCCCATGTCAAAAGCCCTTCCACTCTAATGGATTTTCTGCTAAGAGATTTTCTATTTATGATAAGAGGATGCTCTTAGTCTTTAAAAGGCCAATTGAATGTTGATGGGAACAGCTGTATTCCAAACATGTTTAACAGAGTGTTTTTGCCTTGGTTTTCTTCTCCTTTTTCCTCTCTCTCTCTCTCTCTCTCTCTCTCTCTCTCTCTCTCTCTCTCTCTCTCTCTCTCTCTCTCTCAGAATCAGCTATATTGGCCAGGTATGTATGGGCTCCGGTTGGCTTTGCTCTCATAGTGCACACATACAGAGAAAACAGAAAGAAAGGTATGCACAAGACAAAGAAGAACAGGCAGGCAAAAATGGTACATTTAGACATAAGCAGAAATTTACAGTGAACTACTATATACAATACGTGTGGCGTGTCTAAGTATATATGAAGGAATGTAAATTTACAATAACTACTATATACAATAAGTGTGGTGTAAGCAGTATACGTATATACAGTATGAATGTACATGTACAGTAGATGTGTCAATATGCCACATAGCATTGCAAACAAAGGCTTATTATGCATGTTTCCAGGTATTGCACGATCATTATGCCGTTCAATATGTGAAAGAATAAAAGTGGACATTGTCCAGAGGTTTAAATCCAGATGTTTCAGATATAGCACACTTATGCTGCTCAATGTGAACGAGGCTTTGAGTCAGGACTGGTATTTCACAGTTATTTCCCAAAGAAACGTACATCAAACAGTGAGTGTGTGAACAGTAATTTAACACAGCAGCAGTACGTTATTCCACAGTAAGCGTAAGCTAAGTGATCAGGTGGCTGCGGTTAAGTGTTCATCAGAGTGATGGCCTGTGGGTAGAAACTGTTTTTACCACGTGCGCTGGTCAACTCGCAAAGAAATTCTATGAGGATCATGGGATCAGTCATAGAACGAAAAGGACGCTTCACTCTCGGGGACGCTCAGTGAGTTTCACTCTCGTTTCCCGAAGGGGGGGGGGGTCAATACGCCTGACCCCGCCCGCTTGGGACGCTGCCTTCATTTCGACGAGCACACACTGACTCACACACACACACACCACTGCTGTGGGAGGAGACGTTTGGGGGGACAGCGTTGCAGACAGGGCCCAGGACTCACCGCTCTCCAGTTTTTAGCCCGCCACCGTTTGCTATCAGCACCGCCGACCAAAAGCCATTGTTTACCCGCGGAGTCGGACGGTGCCATAAGCACCCGGGGGGGAGGGGGGGAGGGTTCTCGCCAGCTGGGCGAGTTACATTCATTTCATTCATGTTAAATGTTGCGTGCGTCATTCCCTCCTGCCGCTGTATGTCGTGCAGAAAAGGAGAGGAAGAAAAGTCGGAGGTTTTTACTGTGGACGGCCAACTTACCTGTGGGTAATGTCAGAGGTGTAGTGCTATCTTGAGAAGTGAGGGAACGCACCTATTTGCGGAACACCCCCCTCCCCCAGCACACGCACAGGTCCCCCCGCACGCACACACACTACACTGACACACACACATAATTTATTGTGTCCTCTAGACACTGCAGAAGTAGCCCATGACAGAGTCAGTTATCACAAACAGCTAAGCTAAACAAGTCTCAAGCATCACACATGTTGCACAAGGCTGCATAATTGATCATTTGGCACGGCGGCTGGCATTTTTAGCAAGTAACTTACCATTTTGTGGCGAATTCTGGCGATGCAAATTGCAATCTGGTGATTAACGCTAACTTTTGATTAGCGTTAATTGAAAATAAATCTCGGTAATGTAACGTGCACTCCATAGTATTAGTTTTTTGCTGCATGGTGAGTAAAGCAAATCTACCAGGTACATATTGCATATTTTACCAGCATTGGCTGGTGCTAATTTTGTAGTCATCATCAATGCTGCTAGTACTAGCAGCTAGCGTAGTAGCTAGCGTCAGAAGCTGACCAACCTACAGTACCTGTTAGCTCCAGGGTTAAGGGGGCGTGTGCCTGCCTGGTGCCAAAACAGCTTTTAACATTGTTTCTAAATGATTGTAAACGTACCTTTTTCGCAACTGGTCCGAAAAATGAAAGGATGTTTGGCTGCCTTTTCATCTTTACTTGTTATCTCGTCAGGTACTGGGAGAAAAAAAACATTTTGATGCTGAAAATGCCCCTACTAGCTAGTTAAGGTGGACCGGTGGAGTGTTTCCCTCTTCCTTCAAGCCACGAGTTGATACCATGTGAATCATTCAGCCCACCTTAAATATTAGTTAAGGTGGAATGTTTCCTTCTTCCTTCAAGCCACGAGTTGATGCCATGTGAATCATTCAGCCCACCTTAAATATAGACGAATGACAACTTTGTCCAGATTCACTCGTTTTATTGGCTCCACATACACACACACACACGTTGACACACACAAAACACTGCTTGGAGAAGTATGGGAACGCCGTTCCCACGCGTTCTGCCGGGACTACACCTATGGGTAATGTTAGTCATCTCTCTGTCCCAGTTTAATGTGTGTAACGTGTCGGTTTTAGGCGTAGTCCTTCTTAGTAGCCTATCTTAGTTGCTGTGGACTGTATATTTGCATGCTTTGAGCGCTGCCACTTTTACAAAAATGTATCCTTTATCTCACCCTGTTGTATCTTTGCTTTCGTCATGACACTATACAAGAAGTACAAAAATAAAGAGAGTCCCGCACACTGTCCAAACTTGCAAAAATAAATTTAATTGTAACGTTTCGGTCTCAGACCTTTTTCAAACAAATTAGTTTGAAAAAGGTCTGAGACCGAAACGTTACAATTAAATTTATTTTTGCAAGTTTGGACAGTGTGCGGGACTCTCTTTATTTTTGTGTGAATTATATCCTTGTCCTACGCACCTGCCCCAAGAGAGATGTGCGGAGTTTTCCTTCGACTATACAAGAAGTAACACAAATTCCATGGAATAATAACAATTGCCACAATTTCACATCACTCCATCCGTGGCCTACCCCATCTAGCCACAACCCAGGGATGCCTGCGCCCGCGGTTGCCACACGTGGTCTGGGGCCGAATTTGCCCTTGTTGCGTCTGGTGTAAGAGTGCTCAAAGTCATTTTCTCTTTCAGTGCAGATAGACAGCAAAAAGATGGGAAAAATGAGACGACTTTAACTCGCTTCAGTCGCCATATACTGCCGTGACGCTACAGGAATTACGACTGGATGGAGGTTGAAAGTCTTGGTAACATAACTGAGTAAATGTGAATGATGTGGACTCTCCTGTCCCATGCTGGCATCTCTGTCAGTGCAGCCGGCTTTACAGACTGATAGAGTGTCTATGCGAGGTGTCACCTTGTGAATGCAGTTTTATATGTTGCTCAATGTTGTGTATCATTTGCACTAAATGCTGAGGGCCCATTCTCATTCGGTGCTGGCAATGCAGAGTGAACTGCCTCTGGCTTTGCCTTCCGTCGAATCTCACGCCAAGGTTTTCCTGTGCCCTGCGAGGAGATTTATTATCAACTTATTGCAGAGCATTTTCAATGTGACATGGTTCATGCATCGGTCAGACAGCAAGGACTTGGTAGCAGCCAGTCACAGTGCTTCAGGAATAAAGTAGCTTTCACCCCCCGTCATGTAAGCGTCATTATGAGGCTGATCTCTGCGCTAATACGTTTTCTGCTGTAAGAGAGAACCTCAGATACTAAACCTGACACTAGTCTGCAAAATGCTCGGAGAGAAATTAACATATTTATATGTCTTGGTCTTTTCACTATTAGTTAGTAAATTCGTATGCATTCAGGTGTAGCGTTGACCTTTCGGGGGGTTGGGGTATTTGAGAAAGGCCTGCACAAATTGTAAGTACAGTATGAGACGAGCTAATCTCTCCGGACAGACTTTCCACTTGCATCGGAAATCTGTCGGCCAGCTCCGCGGAAAAGCCAAATAACGGAGCTTGTAGAGGGCGGGCTCGTAGGGGGCGGGGTCGCATGCTGCGCTTTACCCAATCAAAATGGAGTGGACGTGACCGAGAGGCAACCGAGTCAACCGGTGTGTAGTAAAACTGACCATTTTCAGCGTGTAGCAACGAGCTAGCGTTGTTGTTGTTTAACAGTGGCGGGGAATTTGAGGGACGCACGCACGGAGCGTAAAGGAAATCCATAAATGGTCAGAGCCGGTCGGTCTGACCACGGGAGACGAGGTCGGAGCCAATAGCAGAGCTTGCAGCGAGCGGAAAGGGATTTCCTCCCACTGCCGACGGAGCGGAAACCTCTGGCGGAGCCCCTTGTGTTCCGGTTATTCAGGCATTCAAACGAGCCTGCCCCCAGAGGTTGGGGGGAAAATATATATATATATATATATGTTCTAACTGTTGGGTTCCCATCTTTCTTATTTTACTTTTGGCAGGTCAAGTGAGGTGGTTTTACACGCATGTTTTTATTTTTATTTGTACATCACTTTTTGTTGTTTGTGATCCTTCCACCCGACCAGGACCATAGCACATATATTTGGAAGTAAGCATGTTTTCATTTTACACATTTTTCCCCGCTGAATTTTGATTAGGGCCTTAAAGGGCAAATTAGAATGTGCTTTTTTACTCCCCCTCCCCATAGAACACAATGAGCATATACTGCAGGGGGTTGATAGGGCTGTCGATCAATAGCAATGACTCAATGATTACTTCACCGCACGCGCACGCACACACACACACACACACACACACGCACACACACCTAATGGCATTTTCTAATTATCAGTGATGTAGGACGGCGCTACGAGCGAGTGACATTGCAGCGACAAAGGCTAAAAGCCTCATTCTCGAGCCAAAAAAGGCAAAATGACATTTATTTACCTGGTGATATATGGCCTCTTCGCAAGACGTTTCTGTTGGATCTCTGCCCTCATTACCCAGCTTACTCCTCTTTATAGTCAACCGTCGACTCGATTGTTTGTGGCAGTTACAGGCCACCGTAGCTCCAGAGGTCAAAGGTCACTTCATAAACTCTCTAACTAGGGGGGATTCCTCCATGGCTGTATATGGAGGAGCTTTGTTCTTCCCACATCGTCTTGTCGTCCGCACATGCAACACGGACTATAATACAGTAACAATGAGTTGAATGCAGCCCATGAAGATAAGGGTGGACCGCGCTGTATTTGAGTCAAATGTGAAAGCAATCAAAAAGAACTACCTCCTTCATCAATAAAGCATGGCGATGGCATCCATCTCTCCAGAGCTATACGTGTGTGATGGATCGACACAGTCTAGTCTAATTAAAGAATGAACTATGGAAGGGATTCAGTTCATCACTATTCTGTCATTGCTATATTACCAAGAATTCACAGGTCCCATGCATGTTTCCATATCTGGGTTGCTCTGGTCTTCTGCATCTATCAATCATGAATCAAGGAAAAGTTGGTGTCTTCGGGGGATGTTATGTTAGTTTATCTAGGCCACACTTCTGGACCAACAATTCTGCAGCTTAGGTGGTGGTGTTTAAACAGGCCTGTTGCTCGACGGTCCCCAGTGTAAACACTGCTGAACCTTCTCGACTGGCAGACGATAATGGCATTAGAACAAACGGGAGAGACTATTGAATGCCAATCCTCCGCGCAGTTCGCGCACGCATGCACGCACACACACACACACACACACACACGCACGTGCACGCCTACGCACTCACTCACACACAAATGCATTCATACACACATACACAGTGGAACAGCTCCAAAGGCTAGGGTAATATTTACTGGGTTAGCATGTGCTCTACACAAATCACACCAAAGGGGGGTTTTAGATGAGCGCTCTTTAGCGAAGACCTATCTCAGTGTCGACCTTATAAGTTGGTCCATCAACGTTTTCTGTGCAGACAAAGAGATTGAATGGGGGGCATTAAAAGAACGAAATTGAGAGAGGGCTGTCCGTAATGATTGCAACACCCACACAAGGTCAAGGTATTGACGGGCCTTTCATTGTCCGTCTCTCTATCGGAGGATATAGTGATAGAGATGGCGGGGGGGGGGGGACGTAATGAGTGGCTGTCAAAGTCGTCAAACGAACAAGCCAATCAGATCGCAGCCGGTGAACGGGAAAAGACTCGCCGCGGTCCCCATCAATTCATGTCCACTACATTACATCCCATTACATAAAAACAAATTATGTTTGAGGTGTGTGTGTGCGTGTGTGTGTGTGCGCGCGCGTGTGTTTGTGTGCGAATGCTTGTGTTCATCATCTGCATGTAAAGTGGGAAATCTATTATACGAGAGAACAAGGTCTTGTTCTGCACAGGAGAGAGAGGACGAGAGAGAAACGCCCTGGGCTCCGTGAGCGTCTATTAGTGAGGCTGCCGAAGGAGCCGAGCGCACCAGAATGGACCGCTGCAGTCTCGCTCTCCCCTTGACGAATTATGCAGAGTCCAAAATGGCGTGAATTTCTCAAAACGCCAACAACATGACTTTCAATGCAGCCCGGCTGCAAACGGGGGGGAGTTGGGTGTTTAACTCTTTTTTTCTCTCTCTCTCTCTCTCTCTCTCTCTCTTTCTTTTTTTACAGGAAATGGCAATAACTAACAAGCATCTATGAATTAACATTTTGAGTATGTTTCAGATTATGCCTTCCGTATTATGTTTTTGGGGAAAGGTGCTCATTTTTCGCATTTGTACCATTTGGGCCGCTAAAAGAATTCTTATTTTTTTTTATCATAAATTCAGTCTAATGCTCTTTGAATCTAATGGAATGTTTTGGCTGTCGTAGCCTATATTTCATTGAAATTACTGTGAAACAGTATTGCTGGTAATGTAGTGGTAAATAAATAAAATGAGGGCAAATTCGGCCCCAGACCGCGGGCGCAGGCATCCCTGGGTTGTGGCTAGATGGGGTACAGTCACGGATGGAGTGATGTGAAATTGTGGCAATTGTTATTATTCCATGTAATTTGTGTTACTTCTTGTATAGTGTCATGATGAAAGCAAAGATACAACAGGGTGAGATAAAGGATACATCCCACCAATATTCAAATAGCCTCTAATATAGTGTGTGTGTGTGTGTGTGTGTGTGTGTGTGTGTGTGTGTGTGTGTGTGTGTGTGTGTGTGTGTGTGTGTGTGTGAGAGAGAGTGAGTGAGAGTATCCCCCTCCAATGATGATCACAGGTACCCAATATGTTGCATGCATTTCTGATCACCAATACCATTATTATTTTTTAGGGTTTTTTATAGCAGGAATGAGAGATGAATAGGGACAGCTATGATTGTTTATGTAAAAATGGCAGCACTCAAAGCATGCAATAATACAGTCAAGATAGGCTACTGAGAAGGGCTACCCCAAAACGCCCGGGTTACACACATTAAACTGGGACAGAGGGATGACTCCTACTAACCCACAGTAAAAACCTTCCTCTCCTTTCACGCACGACATACAGGGGCAGGGAGGGAATGACGCACGCAACATTTAACATGAATGAAATGAGGGTTAAAACTTTAACTCGCCCAGCTGGCGAGACCCCCCCTTCCCCCCCACAGCAGTGGTGTGTGTGTGAGTCAGTGTGTGTGAGTCGAAATTAAGGCAGCGGGCGGGGTCAGGCGTATGGAAACACACCACCCCTTCGGGAAACGAGAGTGAAAGTCATCCAGCATCCCCGAAAGTGGAAAGCGTCCTTTCCGTTCTATGACTGACTCCCAATGAAATACTAGTCTGTTGACCCGTGCTTCGCACGTGGTAAAAATAGGTGTGTACTGTAAACTATACAGTACAACCTCTGCTTCATCATAAAGTAACAACCAAAACAATGTACAAATATTTTAAAAAAATGAAACGTTCAGTAAAGAATTAACTAGTATCCTCATTTACATTGAACTCAGTCAACTTTAAAGTGAGTTTGTATATTATGAGTTAACCTCATAAAGCGTCATCGCAGTGTAGAAAGGGTATTACATCGGGAGTGTGGGTGGGTTTAGCCTCCACTACAAACATAACAGTGTCAAAGGGCAATTGTGTAGATGAAGGCTGTAACTGTTAATAGTTAATTAACGTTAATAGTTACTGTGAAATGTTGAGCTCCGATCACTTCCTTAAGTATAATTTCCATACACAAATTACAATTCCATGCCCTGTCATTAAGACGTAATGTAAGGTCACGCAGCGATGGCAACATCTGGCTGAAGTCCTCGCATCATGCGTAGGCTCCTCAATGTGTTGAGTCGAAGCTCAGCTAAAGACACAACTCTGTATTTGAAAAGATCATGTTTTATTACGATGTTTTTGTCAAGTGCATGTGTAGTTTGTTTGATTCCAATAGGTAATTGAATCAAATAGTCATTGAGTGTCAATTGAAAAATGACCAGTTGGGACAAACTAATATTTCTTTCGTTTTTGGGGCATTTAGCCTTTATTGGATAGGAAAGTAGGTAGACAGAGAGGGGATGACAACATTGTGGCGAACGACCACAGGTCGGATTCGAACCTGCGCCGGCCGAGAGAAGGACTACGCCTTTGTGGTATACGCTCTGCCAGGTGAGCCACCAATTAGTATTTTGCAGTCGCGTGTAAACTCAGTGTTATGAAAACATCTGTTGCCTTAATTTGCTCAGACTCACAAACCCTATAACACTGAGGAATATACCGCATTATCCACTCCTTTCAAGAAATCCTATTAGGCTGCTGGCATTATCTGCTGCTGGGTACATCATTGTGAGTCAATACAAATCAATGGGGTTGCATAACCCGTTATTTTGTCTCTTCCATGTCTCACAGTGTACAGTATATAGCCATGTTCTAATATAAATAATTATTCCTGCCCTCACACATTTATGAGTGAATGCATCACACAAAATATTAAAAAGTGCCACACACCTTCTTCTTCTTCTTCTTCTTCTTCTTCAAGGCTTTGACGTTCACAGACGTTACTAATGCAGAAGTGTGATCTTTATACTCCCCTCTGTAGGACGCATATAGCTGTTACTTTTATAATCACATTGATCGTGTATATTTCATATAGGGGCTCTTGCCGCATGTGCTCAGATGCAATTCCCACCTCAATTTAAGAGTGAGGAGGAGGAAAAAAGAGCAGTTGAAAGAGAGGAGAGAACATGCAGGGAGACGCAGAGAGGGGAGTTTATATAAAGGCCATGTGTCAAATGCGGCGTTGCATTTCTTATACGAGAGCTAAAAAGCAGAGTGGAGGTGTGAAAAATGTGTCTTTTTTTTTACTTCACGGGTGGGTGAGGCGAGCGTGATGATAAAAATACTGGCTGATAAACAATCTGAGCACCCAGAGTCCATCAGTCTGACGACTAATCTGACTCTGAGACAGACGGCCGCTGTATAGTGGATGTTCGCGCCAAGACTTCCGCTTCCGTGCACCGCTGTTATTGTTTACAGTCTAATTGATGCGAGAATAGATGATATTTCGGCTAATAATAATAATAATAATAATAATAATAATAATAATAATAATAATAATAAATAGCTGCATATGAGACTTTGTCGGACTGTAAATAATGACGGAAAGGGTGGGACCTCTGCGCGCACGGAAACCCCGAAATATCGGCTGTCTGTTCCCAGATTGGCTGATATATGATGAAATAACTATGCACGTGACTGATGAACCATGTTTTTTAAACAGCAATTTGATGGTATTTGCCCCAAACTTTGAATGCATAATCCCATCAATGGGATCATGTGCCATGAGGCTAACGCGCCCATGGCACATATCCTCGCCACGCACCGATTTCTACTTATCATAATAGATGCATGCAAAAGGCACGCAAACACACAAGCACCATTGTATTAACTGGATCTCCTACTAAACAGGACAGGACACTGGCAGGCATGCGCGATTATACGTTGGTGCACTGGCTGCACGTGCAACCCCTAGTGGCCAGATGATTTTTTTTTTTTTTTTTTACATAAACGATTTAAACCAAATCTAATCGAATATATTATATATATCATGTGTTGTAGATATCTATATGTCGTTGTATTCGACATTTGGGACGAAGGACTATGGACAGCCCATTTCCCCCCCGCAGGAGACCAGCAGCCAGAGCAGGAAAAAAGTCAAAAAGTGCGCTGCTGGTCAGAGAGGTTTTCTAATGTTTACCGAGTGGATTTCTATTGATATTTTGTTGATCCAGTTGCTGGGTTTTTTTGTTCTAAGTTGCTGTGCGTCCAAGAAACAAGTGAGTGTTTAATGTTTGTTGTTTGTGTGGAATTACGTTTGTATTGTGTTCTACATGCGGTGGATTCGTCCTCCATGTGGCTCCTTGTTGATGCTGGGTTGCAGTGCCCGTTCGCTGTTCACTGGTAGTGCCTTGATTTGACAGTTATTGATGTTTCTTTGTATTGTGCAAGTGCCAGTTGTTTTAGCTGTATGTGATTGACTGTGCTGGGAAAATGTGTTTGTTGGGTTTATTGGGGAGAGGGATTATATAATTTATATGTGCTGGAAATATTCTCAGCTGATGGCATGATGCCTTATTGTTTACTTATTATTTACACATTGATGTTTATTTGTAGATTGATGTTGAGTTGAATGAATAATGTATATTTGGTTTACTGTATACATTTAGGGCATTTGCTGTAACAACAAGTATAATGCAGATTGTAACTGCTATTTTCATTTGGTTTCAGAACCACACACATACCTACCAAGTAAACCCTGGCCTGAACATTCAACATCTTGAGTGTGCGTCTTTACTGATGCCCCCTGGTGGTCACAAACTTCAATAACTTTATACAGTCCTAGCATTCATCAAAACAAGGATATTAATGTGATGTGTGTAGTTCTTCATATCTACTAGCCTCTTCATTTTGCTCTCAGAGTGCCCCAGATTAATGCATTTTATTTTAAAATGTACAAAATTTCTTTATCCAGAGACCCCCCTACCGGAGTAATATTGACTTCTGGGTGGTGCAACCCCTGTTGGGAAGGTCTAGAATCGCCTATGCTGGCAGGGCGGAAATGTAAAAATAAAATAAAAAATGTGCAAAACAGTTGAGTAGTTCATGCATAGATTCTCACAGGATCCATGCAGAGGCTTTACGCTGTGATATTTAGCCTTTAAAGATGCGCCGGGCTGGGGATAACGGGGCAGATTATTTGAGTGTAACAGGAAAGACAGTGGTATTTGCAAAGGATTTGCGGAGGTGAGTCAGGGGTCGTACCACATGTGAGTCGGCCCTGCTCACCAGTGAGGCTAACCTTTAGCGTGCTCCATTAGCAGCACATGGCTCTCTCTGGGCCTGGAACAGGGTGAAAGAGAAAGAACAGCTGGACTGATTTGCTCTCACTTTGCTACTTAGCCTTGTGAGGGCCAATTTGCTGCAATTCATCCAATTCAGCTGAATGGGTTTTGTGGACATTGTACATTTTTAGTTTCATTTTGTGGATAAGAGTTGGTGATATTACACTGGCGCTCTCTCACTGACCAAAATTTCAAAACATTTATTGGTAAATACATTTGTCAAATAGCCAGTGGTTTCATTTGTGTTGAAATAATCAGACAAACTGTATTATCAGCTGTGTCAAACAAACCAGCCAGAGATTGTTCAGAAAAAAGCACATTTTCTTTAATACTGTATATAAGACTAATGGTGAACGTAGCATTTCTGCACCGGAGGTTAGAAACATATTATCATTGCATTTATCATGATCGAGGTAAAAACTATGACAAGTGACCAGAAGGTTGTCGGTTAAAATCCCTGGACTGAAGGTTGTCAGTTAAAATCCCTGTTGTCGGTTAACATCCCTGGATAGAGAAAGTGAGTGAGCAACCCTCTCCCCTCTGTCAACACCTGCTTTCAAGGTGCCCTTGAGCAAGGCATCATCAAACCCACCCACCAGTGTCCAACATTAGAGGACTGGGGTCGTACTGGGCGACTCCCGGTGGCCAACATTAGAAGACTGCGGTCAAACGGGTCAGCTCCCAGGTGTGAATGTGCCTAACTATGAATGTGATGCAGGGCATCATTGGAAAGAAGCATGGTCCTCAGTCGACTTTCCCTGGCTATAAATCAAGGTTAAAGGCTTACTGAGTACGAGCTTCCCCCTTGCAATAATGTATAACAAACTCATCCAAACATTATCCTACTCAATCATTTATGGCCCATTCACAGTGTGTGACAGTGTGCGTCTGCAGGGACCCTGCCTTCTACCTTTATTTCTGGATTTATGAACGTTCTGGCCGTTTCTGTGCATCAACTTTTTGGCAGTGGCTGTGTAGCCTCCCCTTGCAACAGAAACCACTGCTGAAGGGTTTTTATATTGAAACCCCACAATGGCTTAAGGTAGCATCCTGGAGTTCTGGTCAGAGCTGTGTGTTTCTATCTGGTTCTAGGTATATCTGGTGTATCTGGTGCTACTATCAAAGGGTCAAAGGACTTTAAATACTTGAGGTCCTTCATCATGGACTCACAAAAGGACTTCAGGACATGCAAAGCAATGACATGGGATGCCTGCAATAGACTGGACAAAATATGGCACTCAAACATCAACAATAGCATTAAACTCAAATTATTCGACTCTTTGATGGAGCCAGTACTTCTTTATGGCAAAGTTCCTACCTACCTGTCGTCACTTTTAAGCTTCAAATGTGGGAATTACAATCTTCGTTCTCAGGACACTCTACAATTTTCTGTTCCCAAAGTCCGAACTGAATTGGGGAAGAAAGCTTTTAGGTTCTCTGCACCCACCGCATGGAACAGTCTGCAGTCTGATCTTAAACTTAATAGCTTAGTAACCCTAAATGGTTTTAAGGCTATGGTAAAATCTCTTGAGAACAGGCTGTCTGTATGCAAATGTTTTATTTGATCATTTTAATGTTATTCAATTGTATGTGTTTATGTGTTTGTTTGTTGTAACTTTGTGTTGCTGCTGTTTCTTGGCCAGGTCTCTCTTGTAAAAGAGATCTTTGATCTCAATGGGACAAACCTGGTTAAATAAAGGCTAAATAAAATAAAATTTATGGAACGGAGACATATCGGTCATCTCGTACGTTTGGGTGGTATTTACACCAACATTTTACGCAGAGTACAAAACATCCATTGGAGTGAGCATGCAACTCTAAGGAGAATTGATGGGAAACTGAAACCTATCTCCATAAGACAGAAGCGTGTTCAGTTTTCTGGACATTGCCACCGTGCCGTAGGTGAAGTCATCTCATCACTTCTCCTCTGGAGGCCTACAGGAAAAGTTTTCTCAAGGAAACGCACGTTCCAGGATGTATAAACAGTAATGCATGCCTCCGTGGCTTTCCGGCTCGAGCAGTACCGCCAACGTTTGTCGAGTTTAAACAGCCATAAGTGCAGTTATTACGGAAATAGACTCAATAACAACAATTAAAACAAGAACAGGAGTGTGCAACAGCGGAGTTTCTCGGCAGAAAAGACGTTTTCACCGTTCTTCCAAGTGGATTGGATTTGACTGGATCCCACGCTGATTGGCTGAAATCACTGTGCACAGCACGGAGTCCAGACGGATCCACAGAACCAAACAGAATGTGAGTTCACAGATCCGGATGGTTTTAATCAGGCTAGATCTGTGTGCCTTTAAAACAAAATAAGATAATTCTTACTTGTAGGGGGTCAACTGCACAGCTACAATACAGACAAAGCTTGTCCGTGCTCCTTAATCGTTTGCTCCTCATCTCCTTTCCCTCCATTACCATGACTTATCTCTCCATCGCTGGGTGAGGTGAATAGAGAGGATTCAGGGCGAACAGGGTCTGGTTCTCCAGCGATGGCGCACTTATTGACAGGACTTCACAAAGAGCGGCAGAGATTTAGATGGTGGCCGGTGGAGGAGACACTCTAAGCTAATGAAGTGTGTCCTTCACTATCTATCAGCTGTCGTGTGACGACTATCTGCTGACAAAATCAATATGGTCAAAGATTCTGCAGTGCTTGAATGGGAGCGCTCGCCTCATCTGTCGGTGCCATTAACTCTTCTTTTGGTGGCCTCCTTTGGCTGCTGGTAATGAAAGTAATTGTATATTATAAGCTGCTGCCATCTCTTCTTCCTACTATCTTAACAATCACAACGGCAGGTTATTTCAGCTGTTCTCATTGAGCCTGGATTCCTGAAATGTGTCATGAAAGGAGCATTATGATGTCTTAAAATGCAAATAGCCTACATGCTCCATGCACAGGAAGAGAGAGGACCATGAAATTATTAATATGAAAGAGACACGACTAGAAACAAGCAGTACATTGACTGAACTGTACACTGAGCTGATTAGAAAGACGCAGTACACTGAACTGTACACTGAGCTGACTAGAAACAAGCAGTACATTGACTGAACTGTACACTGAGCTGACTAGAAACAAACAGTACACTGAACTGTACACTGAGCTGACTAGAAACAAGCAGTACACTGAACTGTACACTGAGCTGACTAGAAACAAGCAGTACACTGAACTGTACACTGAGCTGACTAGAAACAGGCAGTACACTGAACTGTACACTGAACTGACTAGAAACAGGCCGTACACTGAGCTGTACACTGAGCTGACTAGAAACAGGCCGTACACTGAACTGTACACTGAGCTGACTAGAAACAGGCAGTACACTGAACTGTACACTGAGCTGACTAGAAACAGGCAGTACACTGAACTGTACACTGAGCTGACTAGAAACAGGCAGTACATTGAACTGTACACTGAGCTGACTAGAAACAGGCCGTACACTGAACTGTACACTGAGCTGACTAGAAACAGGCAGTACATTGAACTGTACACTAAGCTGACTAGAAACAGGCCGTACACTGAACTGTACACTGAGCTGACTAGAAACAGGCAGTACACTGCACTGTACACTGAGCTGACTAGAAACAGGCACTACACTGAACTGTACACTGAGCTGACTAGAAACAGGCAGTACACTGAAATGTACACTGAGCTGACTAGAAACAGGCAGTACACTGAACTGTACACTGAGCTGACTAGAAACAGGCAGTACACTGAACTGTACACTGAGCTGACTAGAAACAGGCAGTACACTGAACTGTACACTGAGCTGACTAGAAACAGGCAGTACACTGAACTGTACACTGAGCTGACTAGAAACGGGCAGTACACTGAACTGACTAGAAACAGGCAGTACACTGAACTGACTAGAAACAGGCCGTACACTGAGCTGTACACTGAGCTGACTAGAAACAGGCCGTACACTGAGCTGTACACTGAGCTGACTAGAAACAGGCCGTACACTGAGCTGTACACTGAACTGACTAGAAACAGGCCGTACACTGAGCTGTAGTTACTGAGCTGCTGACAACGTGACACAACGCTGGGAGCGGAGTAAGGCAGCACAAAGTGAAGAAGTGGCTAATCTACTGAGATGTACATTTTGAGGGAATTGAGAGATACTCCTCCCTCTCACTCTTTGAATTTGAAGTCTGAATCATCTCATAAATATAGCAAAAGACATCACTGAAATATTAGACATTATAGTGGGCGGGATTATACTTTATTTTTCGGACAGAGCCAGCTGGTGATGGTTGATGGTTTTGTTGACTATTCAACAAACTCCACTGAACATAATTCGATGTCTCTCTCTCCAATTTCACTGAGCTATCTATCAAAACCATTGTGTTCCTTCTGTTGGACTACAGCCGGAGGAAATAAACGCATTACAGTGGGTTCCATCACAAGAACTTAATGTCATCGCTGGTTTCATCTGTCGGGGCAGGAGAAAAACTTTCCCTCATATCAGGATGTGAAACTTTTCTTTGATAACAGGAGACGCAGAAGAAAGTTCAAATCAAAACCTAAATGACAGATACATTAGATAAGGGGTGAGGGAATCAATACACATTTCAGGCCGGCCTGTCACAGCAATAATTAGGTTTTGTTTTGTTGTGTCCCCCCCCCTACCCCCTACCCCCCCACCCCCAATCCTTTATCTGCAGATTGACTCTCAACAGCCTGGAGCAGAGATGGGAAGTACGTTGGAGGCGATCCCATTTAAAGCTGGGTGGGAGTAATCATTTCCATCATATCTCTAAATTAATAAAAATTCAATCTGTAATCGAGCTTCCTTTTATAACAAACTTATTGAAATAACCAGGCCCGTTTAAGGAATGCGGGGTTCCGTCGCGGTGATATTTGATAGAAGAGACAGTTTTCTTTCGACTTTTTTTTTTTTTTACCCTTAACTTAAAAGGGCGACGAATGAATTCTCAACTCCTGTGTCTTGCGGCAGTGTTATCATATCCAGCCGAAATAAGGCCATCTCACACATAGTGAATTGTATATAATTACTGATTCCTACTGGAATATTTTATATTGGGCAAGATAAATTAAATGATAGAAATCTCAGTCTTCTCAGTGCTTATTTCCTGTCCCAGTGCATGTTAAGAAGAAAGCACTGACATTATAATTCATATTTCATTTTGGCGGGGTATGAGAGCATGCGACTTTTGCCAGTTGGAAAAGCAATTATCAGTTCTACAGACGTTTGCAGACAACAGCCCCTGTAGAAGTTTGTCAAACACAATATGTTTTTTTTTTCTCCTTTGTGATTTTTTTAATCAGACATTTGCAACTTATTCTTAGGATATCTACCAAACCAATCTCCAGCCATTTCTGCCTGCAACTTTAATATAAAAACGCTTGGTACACTACACACGCACGCACGCGCACACACACACACACACACACACACACACACACACACACACACACACACACACACACACACACACACACACACACACACACACACACACAGACACACACACACACACACACACACACACACACACACACACACACACACACACGGTTTATTGTTTAATGACTGCAGTAAAGGAAAAATAATCCTACTTAGAATACAAGTGAAATCTGCTGCACATAAAAAATGATATAATCTGCTACAGTAATTGTTATCACCTTAAAGGGATAGGCCAACTTTTTGGGAGTTTAGGCCATTTGCCATATTGCCTATATTAAAACTAGAATGTACATGGCTTTATTTTCCATCTGCGTGCAGTAGGCTACAAACTGTGGTAGAGCCCTCAAATGCTAATAGCTTATAGTGCTACAATGGCAGTCGATGGGATTTTTGCCTACTCCTGTTCAGTCGCCCAAAATGCACATTCTAACAACGCCAAAAACACATGTAGCTACATTGTGTGACTTGTGTACTCACCGCGTTAAATGGTCATTTTCGTACTAAATCCACACACCGAGACCTAAACAAAGAGTAACCGGACTAACAAGAGTATAACCAAAGTTACTTCCTTCTTTGCCATGTGGCACATGCAAAGTGCAGTCATCGGTATATAGTGCACTGCACACGTAGCTTGGTTTGATATTTGAAGTATTGAGGCTGTGTGTGTGTGTGGTGGGGGGGTTGTGACTTATGAAAATGACACGGGCGGTGTTGTTTGTTGTTGTGTCTGCCTTCTGTCCCCTCAGGCAATCACCTTTTCTGTGCCTTTGAGAAGTTACTTCTTTTTTCTGATTGAGGCAATGACAGAGAGCGCCTCGTCTTGTTTGACTGGGCTATATCATCAATCACACAGCAGCAAATGTGACGAACCTGACGCCTTAAGGCACCTGAATTCTTTCAATTCTTATATAAAATAGGCAATTTTGAGTGTGCCGTCTGATTGGTTAAAGGTACATACATACATATAACATAGATAGATAGATAGATGTTTCTTTAGTGACATTTTGTGAAAACTCACAGCAGTAATATCAATATGCCCCACGTTATGTTACTATGGAAACATTGATTCCAGGAAGCTAAATGGCAGTTATCTTGTAGAGCCTACTTGGCAGGAAATATTGACATCCAATCCCTCAGTGGCAGTAATGATTGTCTTCAGATTGTGTTTGAGATATTTGGATTTGGGTAAACGTTTTGAAGTGACAGGTGTGACAACAGTTTGAAAAACAATTGTGACCCAGAGGCAGGTTATGGTGTAATATTGATATGTGCCTGGGGCCATATTACAGAAACTTCTTGCAAATCCATCTGAACTGTTTGGTAATTAGTTAGGAACTGATTTAGGAAAATAGCCGTTATAGATTAAACAGTAACAGTTCCCAAGTCAATGTCCATATAAATTAAGATGGGAAAGGTGTATTACAGAAGCATCATAAATTCCCCAAATCTTAAAAAATGCTCTCCTAACTTTAGGATACCTTTAAGGCCATCCTAACTTTTCAACTTCCATTTTAAACACCATATTCTGTTTAGCTATATCATGTAGCGTACATTGATTCTGAGTTTCTGAGTTAATGCCAATAATACTAGAAACAGAGTGCACGCGCTCCTTTCTAGCGTCGCTCACCACGCCCGCTGATGTGGCAGTGCTCCTTCCTACCATGCCCCCTCATCGTCGTCCTCCTCTTCATCGCTAATTTCTACCGTGCCTCCTCCTCCTCCTCCTCTTCATCGCTAATTTCTACCGTGCCTCCTCCTCATCGTCCTCTTCATAGCTTTTTTTTTTTATAATATTTTTTCCCCGATTTTTTATCCCATTTTTATTCCCCATTAGTGCTCATTTTAATGTATTTATCCTGGTTGCTGCTCCACCCTCTGCCAATCTGGGGAGAACCGAAACTGGCTCCATGCTTCCTCCGAGACATGGGCAGTAGCCAGCCGCTTCTTTTCACCTGACAGGGGAAGCTTCACCGGTAGGGCATAGCACGTGGGAGGATCACGCCAACGAGTTCCCCTCCCTCCGAACAGGCGCCCCGAACGACCAGAGGAGGCAACCCTTCAGTGACCAGGATATTGCATGTTTTGGTGTGGGGTTCCTATATGAAGGAAAGCCTTCATGTAGGGTGGTTTCCTTCAGTGCTCATTTCTACCGTGCGTCGTTGGTTTACCCTCGGGGTCTCCCCCGCCGAGATGCCCCTCAGCCACAGTGTGTTAGAATAGTCTACTATATTTTAACTCCTACATTTTCTAGTTTATAGTCTCTACTTGAAGCTATATGGCATGCCAAATATGGATTTTCACACTGTTGAAATGAGGTCTCTATTGTAAATTATTCACAGTAACATTTCGCTCTGCCAGTTGATAAAAGTAGCATTGGTTGCTAGGTAACAGACATACAAGTTGATGACCGATATTGGATTGAGCATTAAGGATTTCCTAACCAGACATAATATAGGATTTAGTAAGATAAGATAGGATTCCTAAAGTCAGTTGGGATTTGCTTCTGTAATACGAAAGCAGGAAAAATCCTGTTAGACATTTCCTATTTTAACTTAGGACTAATAGGGATCACAAAGTGAGGCTGCAGCAGAGGAAGGGGATTGCCATTGATTCTCTCTAAATGAAATTCAAGTGTTGGGGTTATGATATGGTGGGATATCTCTGCCCACTGGAAGTGAAATCAAATCTTAAACCTCCCATATACTCCACTTTCCAGTGTTTTATTTCCTGCCTTGGGGTCCATTCCAAGCTGTGTGTGGTGTTATGTACCAAAAACACTCTAGAAAAATCATTTTTAGTCATTGATTTAGTCAATCATTTCCCAGCATCTCTCTGAGCCTTACCAAGAGGCTGTTTCTGTCACTGTGTCTTTAACGCTCATTCATTTGTTCTGATTGGCTAAACCATTTCAAGGGTGAGACACCGCGGCCCGGCAGCTACAGGTAAGGAAACTTTCTGCTAATAAAGAATGTAGAAAAAAGAAGACGAAACCAAAGCATCCAACTCCTTGAGAATCACAGTGAAGGGAATCCTGCTACACCGTGGGACATTTAAGAGTGAAATCCAAACAGCAGTGAGATCAGTACCTAATGAGATATATATTTTCCCAGGATGGCGCCCTACTCTGCCTCTGATTGGCTTACCCTGATATTTTACCCTAATCTTAACCAGCCATCACTTCCCATGCCTAAACCTAACCCAATCAGAGGCGAAGTAGGGCGAGTCATGCCTTCACCATTCTGGGGAAATACATTTTGCGCACCTAACCGGGATGCTGGGGACATGGGGCTGAGTGAACATAGAGCTGAGGGAACATAGGGCTGAGGGATAGGGCCGTAACAGCCTTGACCATAACCCAAACCTAACACTAGACGCTCCGTGACCCCATCCTAAACCTAACCACCTCCTCTGCGCTGAAATGCGCCCCTGCAGTTTACTGACGTCACCTTACAAGACTTCTGGGGAGGTCATGGGGGCATACATCTTAACAATAAAGTTATTATTACATCTTGCTGCCATTTGAGGCCATCTACAGTATGTGTGAAGTAGAGGCAGAGTTTACATATCACTTGTGTTTTGGTGGCCATGTTTGTTGGCGAGCGGTTCATGGCGCACAGGTGGCACACCGCTCACAGGTGACACACCGCTCACAGGTGACACACCGCTCACAGGTGACACACCGCTCACAGGTGACACACCGCTCACAGGTGACACACCGCTCACAGGTGACACACCGCTCACAGGTGACACACCGCTCACTGGTGACACACCGCTCACAGGTGACACACCGCTCACAGGTGACACACCGCTCACAGGTGACACACCGCTCACAGGTGACACACCGCTCACAGGTGACACACCGCTCACAGGTGGCACACCGCTCACAGGTGACACACCGCTCACAGGTGACACACCGCTCACAGGTGACACACCGCTCACTGGTGACACACCGCTCACAGGTGACACACCGCTCACAGGTGACACACCGCTCACAGGTGACACACCGCTCACAGGTGACACACCGCTCACAGGTGACACACCGCTCACAGGTGGCACACCGCTCACAGGTGACACACCGCTCACAGGTGACACACCGCTCACAGGTGACACACCGCTCACAGGTGACACACCGCTCACTGGTGACACACCGCTCACAGGTGACACCCCGCTCACAGCAGGTGACACACCGCTCACAGGTGACACACCGCTCACAGGTGACACACCGCTCACAGGTGACACACCGCTCACAGGTGACACACCGCTCACAGGTGACACACCGCTCGCAGGTGACACACCGCTCACAGGTGACACACCGCTCACAGGTGACACACCGCTCACAGCAGGTACACACCGCTCACAGGTGACACACCGCTCACAGGTGACACACCGCTCACAGCAGGTGACACACCGCTCACAGGTGACACACCGCTCACAGGTGACACACCGCTCACAGGTGACACACCGCTCACAGGTGACACCCCGCTCACAGGTGACACACCGATCACAGGTGACACACCGCTCACAGGTGACACACCGCTCACAGGTGACACACCGATCACAGGTGACACACCGCTCACAGGTGACACACCGATCACAGGTGACACACCGATCACAGGTGACACACCGCTCACAGGTGACACACCGCTCACAGGTACACACCGCTCACAGGTGACACACCGCTCACAGGTGACACACCGCTCACAGGTGACACACCGCTCACAGGTGACACACCGCTCACAGGTGACACACCGCTCACAGGTGACACACCGCTCACAGGTGACACACCGATCACAGGTGACACACCGATCACAGGTGACACACCGCTCACAGGTGACACACCGCTCACAGGTACACACCGCTCACAGGTGACACACCGCTCACAGGTGACACACCGCTCGCAGGTGACACACCGCTCACAGGTGATACACCGCTCACAGGTGACACACCGCTCACAGGTGACACACCGCTCACAGGTGACACACCGCTCACAGGTGACACACCGCTCACAGCAGGTGACACACCGCTCACAGGTGACACACCGCTCACAGGTGACACACCGCTCACAGGTACACACCGCTCACAGGTGACACACCGCTCACAGGTGACACACCGCTCACAGGTGACACACCGCTCCGTCTGGCAAACGGAAGCAATGATTAAAGGGCAACTGTCAGGTGATGTGATTTTATCGCCCGCAAACAGGTGTAGACGGCGCTGACAGCAGCAGCACCTCCACCTCACACGGGACGGGGCTCCACCGAGACTAATGAAATTACCCCCCCCTTCCCCACACACACACACACTTACTTACATGTTTTGTCAAGCGTCCCTGTCTGTCTGAATCGATGTGGCTTTCTCCCACCAGGGGGGCGAGGACCGAGAGGAAACGTGAGTGTCGGTATACTTTGAGTCTTTCTCCTATAGCGGGGGAAAAACCAACATATATACAGCAGCGATAAGTGTGTGGCACCGAGATAACACAGAGGCTGCCGAGTCTTAAACTCTGCATCATCAACAGTGTCGCCGTGTTCGCCGCTTCGTTCCGTCAATGTCAAAATGTCACTTCCAATCTGAAATCTGACAATGTAGATCCAGTTGAGCTGTCTGTGTGTGCTCGCTAACGTGCAGTCACATAACCATACAACTCTTTGTGCATGGTGTGGCCGCGACGCCAGTGAGGTGGTGGTCAGGTTTGTGTGTGGAGTTAAACAGACCAGTGAGGTGGTGGTCAGGTTTGTGTGTGGAGTTAAACAGACCAGTGAGGTGGTGGTCAGGTTTGTGTGTGGAGTTAAACAGACCAGTGAGTGATGGTCAGGTTTGTGTGTGGAGTTAAACAGACCAGTGAGGTGGTGGTCAGGTTTGTGTGTGGAGTTAAACAGACCAGTGAGTGATGGTCAGGTTTGTGTGTGGAGTTAAACAGACCAGTGAGGTGGTGGTCAGGTTTGTGTGTGTGGAGTTAAACAGACCAGTGAGGTGGTGGTCAGGTTTGTGTGTGGAGTTAAACAGACCAGTGAGGTGGTGGTCAGGTTTGTGTGTGGAGTTAAACAGACCAGTGAGGTGGTGGTCAGGTTTGTGTGTGTGGAGTTAAACAGACCAGTGTGAGGTGGTGGTCAGGTTTGTGTGTGGAGTTAAACAGACCAGAGAGTGGTGGTGGTCAGGTTTGTGTGTGGAGTTAAACAGACCAGTGTGAGGTGGTGGTCAGGTTTGTGTGTGGAGTTAAACAGACCAGTGTGAGGTGGTGGTCAGGTTTGTGTGTGGAGTTAAACAGACCAGTGAGTGGTGGTCAGGTTTGTGTGTGGAGTTAAACAGACCAGTGAGTGGTGGTCAGGTTTGTGTGTGGAGTTAAACAGACCAGTGAGGTGGTGGTCAGGTTTGTGTGTGGAGTTAAACAGACCAGTGAGGTGGTGGTCAGGTTTGTGTGTGGAGTTAAACAGACCAGTGAGGTGGTGGTCAGGTTTGTGTGTGTGGAGTTAAACAGACCAGTGAGGTGGTGGTCAGGTTTGTGTGTGGAGTTAAACAGACCAGTGAGTGATGGTCAGGTTTGTTTGTGTGGAGTTAAACAGACCAGTGAGTGGTGGTCAGGTTTGTGTGTGGAGTTAAACAGACCAGTGAGGTGGTGGTCAGGTTTGTGTGTGGAGTTAAACAGACCAGTGAGTGGTGGTCAGGTTTGTGTGTGGAGTTAAACAGACCAGTGAGTGGTGGTCAGGTTTGTTTGTGTGGAGTTAAACAGACCAGTGAGTGGTGGTCAGGTTTGTGTGTGGAGTTAAACAGACCAGTGAGTGGTGGTGGTCAGGTTTGTGTGTGGAGTTAAACAGACCAGTGAGTGGTGGTGGTCAGGTTTGTGTGTGGAGTTAAACAGACCAGTGAGGTGGTGGTCAGGTTTGTGTGTGGAGTTAAACAGACCAGTGAGTGATGGTCAGGTTTGTTTGTGGAGTTAAACAGACCAGTGAGGTGGTGGTCAGGTTTGTGTGTGGAGTTAAACAGACCAGTGAGTGATGGTCAGGTTTGTGTGTGGAGTTAAACACACCAGTGAGGTGGTGGTCAGGTTTGTGTGTGTGGAGTTAAACAGACCAGTGAGGTGGTGGTCAGGTTTGTGTGTGTGGAGTTAAACAGACCAGTGAGTGGTGGTCAGGTTTGTGTGTGGAGTTAAACAGACCAGAGAGTGATGGTCAGGTTTGTGTGTGGAGTTAAACAGACCAGTGAGGTGGTGGTCAGGTTTGTGTGTAGAGTTAAACAGACCAGTGAGGTGGTGGTCAGGTTTGTGTGTGGAGTTAAACAGGCCAGTGAAGTGGTGGTCAGGTTTGTGTGTAGAGTTAAACAGACCAGTGAGTGGTGGTCAGGTTTGTGTGTGGAGTTAAACAGACCAGTGAAGTGGTCAGGTTTGTGTGTGGAGTTAAACAGACCAGTGAGGTGGTCAGGTTTGTGTGTGGAGTTAAACAGACCAGTGAGTGATGGTCAGGTTTGTGTGTGGAGTTAAACAGACCAGTGAGTGATGGTCAGGTTTGTGTGTAGAGTTAAACAGACCAGTGAGGTGGTGGTCAGGTGTGTGTGTGGAGTTAAACAGGCCAGTGAGGTGGTCAGGTTTGTGTGTGGAGTTAAACAGACCAGTGAGTGGTGGTCAGGTTTGTGTGTGGAGTTAAACAGACCAGTGTGAGGTGGTCAGGTTTGTGTGTGGAGTTAAACAGACCAGTGAGTGGTGGTCAGGTTTGTGTGTGGAGTTAAACAGACCAGAGAGTGATGGTCAGGTTTGTGTGTGGAGTTAAACAGACCAGTGAGGTGGTGGTCAGGTGTGTGTGTGGAGTTAAACAGACCAGTGTGAGGTGGTCAGGTTTGTGTGTGTGGAGTTAAACAGACCAGTGTGAGGTGGTCAGGTTTGTGTGTGGAGTTAAACAGACCAGTGTGAGGTGGTCAGGTTTGTGTGTGGAGTTAAACAGACCAGTGAGTGGTGGTCAGGTTTGTGTGTGGAGTTAAACAGACCAGAGAGTGATGGTCAGGTTTGTGTGTGGAGTTAAACAGACCAGTGAGGTGGTGGTCAGGTGTGTGTGTGGAGTTAAACAGGCCAGTGAGTGGTGGTCAGGTTTGTGTGTGGAGTTAAACAGACCAGTGAGGTGGTGGTCAGGTTTGTGTGTGGAGTTAAACAGACCAGTGAGGTGGTGGTCAGGTTTGTGTGTGGAGTTAAACAGACCAGTGAGTGGTGGTCAGGTTTGTGTGTGGAGTTAAACAGACCAGTGAGGTGGTGGTCAGGTTTGTGTGTGGAGTTAAACAGACCAGTGAGGTGGTGGTCAGGTTTGTGTGTGGAGTTAAACAGACCAGTGAGGTGGTGGTCAGGTTTGTGTGTGGAGTTAAACAGACCAGTGAGGTGGTGGTCAGGTTTGTGTGTGGAGTTAAACAGACCAGTGTGAGGTGGTGGTCAGGTTTGTGTGTGGAGTTAAACAGACCAGTGAGTGGTGGTCAGGTTTGTGTGTGGAGTTAAACAGGCCAGTGTGAGGTGGTGGTCAGGTTTGTTTGTGGAGTTAAACAGACCAGTGAGTGGTGGTCAGGTTTGTGTGTGGAGTTAAACAGACCAGTGTGAGGTGGTCAGGTTTGTGTGTGGAGTTAAACAGACCAGTGAGGTGGTGGTCAGGTTTGTGTGTGGAGTTAAACAGGGATTAAGATACAAAAGCAGCTCGAAACCACCATGCATATTCATGAGAATGGAGGAAAAGAAGAACACACAGTTCCAATTTACGTACCGCGGGCCATGCTTTCATTTACAGTATGTACAGTAAAACAAAATGTGTTTTGTCAACTTAAAAAAAATAAAAAAATCTATATTTCTTTTCTTGTATATTGCGATAAGCACAGAAGGCGCATATTCAATCGGTTTTATTCACTGTATAATGATAGACATCAAGCTCGAACCCTTGAACTCCTCTCACAGTCGGCTCGCCCTTTATGTTTCCCAAGACTTCCTGCCTTCTAAATGCAGAGTCAAGATGAGCTATCCCCGTCCGCCTACACGCACACAACCACACACACACAGGCACACACACACACACACACACACACACACATACACACACACACACACAGGCACACACACACACACACACACACACACACACACACACACACACAACACACACACACACACACACACACACACACATACACACACAGGCACACACACCTACCCACACACAATCCATGCCTCGTTCATTTCCATTAGTAGCTTCTCCCCCTTCCTCCGTGCGTATATGCATAAAGCCTCTATTTCCAGGTTTAAATTTTTTTCATTACGAGGGGAATTGAAAAGGAGATGGGGGGACTACTTTTCCTCTTTCTCCCCGTGATGAGTTCATGCATTTGAAGAGGAGCTTTGTCAGCCAGGGAATTAGCACACCACGCATGCACCCTCTCCCGCTCCCGCTCCCTCGCCCAGACACCCTTTACTCATCTGAGGCTTCTGCCAACAGAGAGAGAGGCAGAGGGAGAGAGGGAGAGAGAGCCGGGAAGAGAGAAGCTCCACGCTCGGAGAAGAAGATAAAAAAACATTCAAAGTAAGAAGAAAAAGGAACCCTGTCAGTAACATGCGTGGATGCGCGACGGGGGAATAAAACTAATAATACCGCGCACTATATTGATAAATCTCCTGCTCGCCTGGCGCAAATACATAGGCCTACTTTAATGGGGGGGTTTTGTCAACATCTCTCGCTTTGATTTATTCCACTTCAATAAGATGGGACGTATTTAAGCACAGAGCTATCTTAGGAGGGTGAAGACGGAGTGGCTGGATCCAGCAGCTAGACTGAAGGTAACAGCCTGCAGGCTACAGCGTGCGTGTGCCTCCCACAGACGTCAGCCATGGCAGACGGCCTGTACAACAATACACCAAATAAATACATATTAGGAGATGGAACTTCAACATGTGTGTGTGTGTGTGTGACTCTGTATATGTGAGTGAGTGTGTCTGTGTGACTCTGTATATGTGAGTGTGTGTGTGTGTGTGTGTGTGTGTGTGCCTCTGTATATGTGAGCGTGTGTGTGTGTGTGTGCGTGCATGCGTGCCTCTGTATATGTGAGTGAGTGAGTGTGTGTGTGTGTGTGTGTGTGTGTGTGTGTCTGTGCGTGTGCCTCTGTATAATGTGAGTGTGTGTGTGTGTGTGCGTGCGTGCCTCTATATGTGAGTGTGTGTGTGTGTGCGTGCCTCTATATGTGAGTGTGTGTGTGTGTGTGTGTGCGCGTGTGCATGCGTGCTTCTGTATATGTGAGTGAGTGTGTGTGTGTGTGTGTGTGTGTGTGCGCATGCGTGCCTCTGTATGTGAGTGTGTGTGTGTGTGTGTGTGTGCGTGCCTCTATATGTGAGTGTGTGTGTTTGTGTGTGTGCGTGCGTGCCTCTGTATATGTGAGTGTGTGCGTGCCTCTGTGTGAGTGTGTGTGCATGCGTGCGTACCTCTGTATACGTGTGTGTGTGTGTGTCCCTCTGTGTGCGTGCCTCTGTATATGTGAGTGTGTGTGTGTGTGTGTGTGCGCGCCTCTGTATATGTGTGTGTGTGTGTGTGTGTGTGCGTGCCTCTGTATACGTGAGTGTGTGTGTGTGTGTGCGTGCCTCTGTATGAGTGTGTGTGTGTGTGCCTCTATATGTGAGTGTGTGTGTGCGTGCACATGCCTCCGTATGCAAGTGTGTGTCCTTTGAAAGTGAGAGAGTGCAAGCGAGTTTGTGCGCCTGCCTGCCTGCTTATGCGAGAATGTGTATAAAGCCTTTGCGATAGTGTGTGTGTGTGTGTGTGTGTGTGTGTGCGTGCGTATGTGTGAGAGAGAGAGAGAGGGAGTCCATAGAAGATACTGTAGGTGTCAAAGCCAGCAGCTTGCCTATAGCGGCTCCCCTCATTAGTTGGCTGTTAGGGCTATTCTAAACCCCTGGAAACTCTGAAGGGATGAATACTTCAGAGGAGTTCACAGTTGGCAAAGTACCAGCAAGGCACCAGGGGCCGTATCCAAAAACATGCTGCTGAGAGTCCTCTCGGAGAGCTCTTATCTCAGCCTAAGATTCCGTAGCAAGGAGTCCTACCTTAGGGCTGATTTAGGAAAGTTCTCAGAGCAAATGTGAGGAAGGAATGGATGAGAACTTTGATGTACAGTAAGGCCATGTCTACATTAGGCCGTTTTTTTAGGGATCTGCACTTCATTTGCATCTATTGTCCACACTACCTCTATTGTTTTGAGTGTTAACCACAAAGACAAAGGCGGCCGAGCCCGTCTTCGTCATTCAAATCCCAGTTGGAATGTTACTGTAGACGTGGAATTTTGAAACGATGCAACTAAACTACTTGTACAGCAGGTGGCGGTAAGTACCTTGAAGCTGTCAGCGACCCGCCTACAAACGAGAGAAGAAGAAAGTGTGTCGCACTGGTGACACACTTTTGGTGTGTGAGTTGAGAGAAGAAGTGAACAAGAGTGTATTGCAGATAATGCAGACATGTGTCCCCTCAGTGACCAGTCACAATACAGAAACTCTCTGTATCAGAGCTGCTGTTTCAGTTGGTGCACAGTGCACACTTCCAGTGGGAATGAAACGGTTGTCTCACAACAATATGAGGCTATGTTTTCGGTACCGTTTGTTTGTCAGTTAGCAGGATTACGGAAAAACTACTGGGCCTGGTGGGAGGGTGCCGCATGGGCCAAGGAAGAACCCATTACATTTTGGCGCGGATCCGATCCAGGGCGGGGCAAGGAATGGGGCGGGACTAGGGAAAAAGGGCGTAGAGAGTCAGGATTCGAGGGGTGGGTAGAGGGAGTGGCTAGGTGTATCTGGGTGGTGGGAGGGGGGCGTGGTCATTAAAGGGGCGGGGCCAGGGAACAGGGGCCATAGCTAGGGATAGGAAGGTCATAGACAGTCGGGGTTCAAGGGGAGGGTAGGGGGAGTGGCTAGGTGTATCTGGGTGGTGGGACGGGGCGTGGTAAGAAAAGGGGCCGGGGATATGGAAAAGCAGCCGTAACTATAGGGATATGAAGGTCATAGAGTGTCTGGGTTGGAGGGGTGGGTAGGGGTTCTGATCCAACTCACAACATTTGCGTATCATAGGAGCTCTCTTAAGGCCTAAAATGTTTGTGAATAGCTTTACTAGGATTTAGTCTTATTTTAAGGGATATTCCTAGAAAATGTCATCACTCTGTTTTCTTAGAATTTCACCAATAGGACCAACTCCTACAGTAGTAGCTTTGTGGATACGGCCCCATGGTGTGACACTAGCTACCACTTATCTGTATATGGGACAGCTAGTGCTGTGTGTGTGTCTGTCTGTGTGTGTGTGTGTGTGTGTGTGTGTGTGTGTGCGCGTGAGTGTGCTTGAGTGCATGTGTGTGTATGTATGTGTGTATATACAAGGTCGAGTAGAGCCTTAGGTGGCGGCAAATCAAAGTATTCTCAAAGAGGAATTCCTATTTTCAAATTTTTTACCCACCCATCTCATGGTCAGTGGTTAGCACTGTTGTCTCACAGCAAGAAGGTCCGGGGTTCGAACCCCGGTCCGTCCCAGGTCCTTTCTGTGTGGAGTTTGCATGTTCGTCCCCGTGTTTGTGTGGGTTTCCTCCGGGTGCTCCGGTTTCCTCCCACCACCAAAAGACATGTTAGGGATAATACTCATGTCAGTGCCCCTGACCAAGGCAATGGCAAAAATAACTAGTTGGTCCCTGGGCGCTGCACTGCAGCTGCCCACTGCTCCTAGCGTTTTTTTTTGTTCACCCCTCAAGTTGGAAATGGTTTGAATACACATTCACAGAACAGTTAATTTATCATCGGCAGAGTAATTAACGATGGCGATCCGGTGTAAATGTGCAGATTGCAAAGCCCTGCCTGAGTGTAAATAGAGCAAACACACTAAAATGTGTGTTGAATACTTCTATATAAATGCAGGCCATTGAATACTTCTGTGCCTGCATGTGTGGACCATATCAACTGTTTGCAGTCTAATCTATTGATGCAGGGTGGTTACATTCATCTGGCATTGACATTATGCTAGTGAAAAGCAGGAAACGCTTTGTGGATTTATCTACGACTCCCACGCAGTTCTTGGCTTCTAATTTTCTGATAACGGCAGAACACGAGTCTACCCCCCCCAAAGATACAACTTGAAACTCGAATGTGCAATTATAGCAGAATAGAAGTCTGGGGCTGTTCCATAACGTCAGACCACAATGGGGGGGGGGGAAAGGAATGTGTTTTTTTCAAACTGCATTTCTTGTTATACAGGATTGTGTTAGGAGGCGATAGCGTTGTTGATTTCGTGACTTATTTTTCCACCCATATGCGTAGCTTTTCCCTGAACCGCTGCGGCTCAAGTTCCAAATCCGCAAAAAGCGGGACTGCTAGAGTCAGTTCCTGCCCTCACTAGCCCTTATCTTAGGATACAGGCTGTTCTAACGTCTGCCAAAATCCAGACAGATTAGCCCTGACTAGGAGTTAAACGAGTCACCTTCAAAGCCGCAAAGATTATAATCTGGTACCACTGGGGTCCTCGAGTGCACGATGCTGGAAGGAGATCACAATTTAGATGCAAGAGGTTCTGCAATGAAAATGATGGATAGCTTACTGATAAAAGTAATATAACAGGGTAATCAGAAAATGACAATGTAAAAAAAAAAAACGTGAACTGATGTTGGCTACTGTTTATTTATATTTTGGTTAAAATATCAGACTTCATATTTGTTTATAGCCTAGCCTTAGCAGCAACATGTTTCTTACACAGGCTGTAGATCTTATAAAAAGCATACTGAGTAGCATTGGCAGTTGTAGCTTGTAGTCTACAGCTTTCAAAGTCGACCCTCCTCCGTAGCTCAACAAGACGTTAAGTGCACAGCCGCATACCTCCTGAACACACTTGACAAGATAAATGAATGAATGAATAAATTAATAACTAAATAAATAATAAAATAAATACAGTGTGGCGAAACACCAAGGAGACATTAAAGCTCCTTCCAAAACGAGTGAATCTGGGCTTAGCTTTCACAGGTAGGTGCCAGTTAAGATAGCCATCAGCTTTTCTATGACAACAAAGCTACGCTAACAACAGTTAGCCTATAGCTGCCAGCTCACTACCGACTAGCTTGAACCACAACTCCAGCTCCTCTGTATTAGAGTTCAGGAACGCTACCTTGGCCAGCAGACATACATACATATGTCATACACATGTATGCGTGTATGTGTGTATACGTATATCATACATACGTATACACACGTATGTGTGTACTGTATGTCTGTATATGTATGTCTTACGTACGTACGTAGGCTATACCTACAAATAAAATGATTCAGCTGTGGTTTAAGCTGCCAAATATTCGATATTGGGCCAAGAGAGGTATGCTACCATCGCCTTGCTTGGCAAACACCTGGAGGCAAGTTATTATGCTTAGCTGCTTTTCGTCGATTTCTCATCAGCACCATAAAGTCACACATTCTAGTTGAGAAACGTGTCAAATTAATGCAGCCTAGAGTCTGGTGTTTTGGGATGGATCCTGGATTTCCTTACGAACGGGACTCAGAGAGTGAGAGTGAACCTGTCTGCCAAAGCTGATTACAAACAGGACTCAGAGAGTGAGAGTGAACCTGTCTGCCAAGCTGACTTTCCACCTGCTCACCTCAGGGCTTGGTTCTCTCTTCTGTCTTGCATATTTTGATAGATGACTGTAACCGTCATGAGAATAATGCAAAGTTTGCCAACGGCACTGTAATTCTTGGCCTTCTTGGTGATGATGAATTGTTATCAAGGGTCAGGCAGTTACAAATACCTGGCACCGTAATTGATAACGAGTGAAGCTCGGTTTAATTTAAATACTGGCATGGTGTGTAAAAAGGTCAACGCCTTTATTTCTTAAGCAAACCCGACACATTTTAGATTGATAAGACCCCAATTACCCTGTTCTAGAGCTTTCTATTGAATCTGTCATCTCATTTGCTGCTATGTGCTGGCATTAAAGAGAAAAACACTGTTGCTAAGACTGCGAAGTGGCCAGTAAGAGAGTAGGAGGAGCTACAGTTCAGACCAAAGGACTTATTCAACAAGCCAGTGCTGAAGAAAGCCAATGCCATTCTTTCACATGGTGCTCATCCCGTATATTCAGAGTTGAAGTTGCTACCATCTGGCCTATTACGGTAGCCTATATAGGTCCCCTGTTGCCATGATAAATAGGTAGAATAACTGCTTTACCGCATTGCCATTTTAGACCCAAATGATGCTGTTGCTGACGACGACAACGACGACAACGAAGACATGTTGGAACTGTTGCGGATTTATGATAAGCCACACGGGTCCAGTGAGTTGTTTTTGAAAAGTCAGATGTGATGGTCTGGTTGCTCTTCAAGAATATGCTCTTCAATCCATATGTTGGTTTCATAATCAAAAGGTTTTAGTTTCCGTAAGTTCCATTGTATGCTTGCTCTTTAGAATGTTTTGTTCAATGTAAAAAGTAAGTTTTTTCAAGTGGGCAATAACTCATATGCTCAGTTCTAAATGACCAATTGATGACCACACACACACACACACACACACACACACACACACACACACACACACATGTGTGTATATATATATATATATATATATATATATATATATATATATATATATATATATATATTAGACCAGAGGTGCCACCCCCCTCATTTTAGTAAGAATTTAAGAATTTTGTACTTGGCTGATGTTGTTTGCCATCAGCTCCTTAATCCTGCATGGTGCTTCTCATGTGTATCGCACTGAATTACAAATGAGCCTGCGTGCTAATGTAGCCTCATGAATAAGCCCACAGAATGGCTGCTCGACAGTCCTCACGCGCAAACACAAGCCAGACCTCACATTTAATTTATGAACACGTGTGAAATCCACATTTGAAAAATACCATTAGAAAAGTGCCCGATCACCATTAGTGGAATCTTTCCCCCTGCTCTGGAACATTTTAATCACTGGTAAACATGTTGCAACCAATGGGAAAATAATGAAGATTAAGTCAGTAAGAAATTGAGTCGGATTTAAATTAAGCTGCTGACATTCCTACATTATGGTGGCAAAGAACATTAATTATTACAATATAAAAATGCCCTGAAGCCTGCTAAACACTTTATCTTTGCCGCCTGCACTGTTTCCATCTCAACATTCTACAACACTAATTTACCGAGAACCCAGAAGGCATTGAAATGGCCTGTTCTTCTCTAATGAATGGAAAACAATTGGCCAGCAACACCTCCTCATATGTCCTGATTAACAAGTGTGTGTGTGTGTGTGTGTGTGTGTGTGTGTGTGTGTGTGTGTGTGTGTGTGTGTGTGTGTGTGTGTGTGTGTGTGTGCGTGTGTACGTGCATGTGTGCGTGTGCGCATGCATCACATGCTCGGACTCAGTTTCTGGCAGCGTGGTTGAGTTGCTTTCGAATGAAAACCTTTATGGAGCTCATCATCTGAAGTGGAAGATGAGGGCGATTTAAGGAGCATCATTATCAGTTATTGGGCCGCGATCATATCCGATAGCCATAGGACTTTCCACAGTCTAAAATGATAAATTGTCTTTGAAAGCTAGAAGAAGACAGCCAAGGACTCTAATCAGAATAGTGTTTCCGCTGAAACTGAATGGGAGTCAAAGACTGCTTCTGCGAGGTTTATTCCACCCAACTGAGCTGTAATTTAGAGATGTGGTGTCAGCTCTAAGGCTAGAAGTTGTGAACCTATCCGCAGAACTATAGTCCTATTCACATGGCACATTTATTTCACCATGTTGAGTCTATAAGTCAATGGTATCTTTTGACTTTTCTTTATGAAACTGTGTGTGTGTGTGTGTGTGTGTGTGTGTGTGCGTGTGTGTGTGTGTGTGTGTGTGTGTGTGTGTGTGTGTTAGTGAGTGTGTGTGTGTGTGTGTGTGTGTGTGTGTGTGTGTGTGTGTGTGTGTGTGTTTTTGCAAAAACACAATGAGGTTGCGAATCGTTCTTAAGATACAATATAGCCTATCCCACCTGGATACTGTTGCCAGTTTAAGTGTAAAGGGACTGGGACAGATTGAGGCGGACAGCATCAGGTGCAACGTTTATGTTCCCCTCCGACAGGCAATCCCTGGGATTTGTTCGGAGTATTCAGAGAGGCAGCAAAGTTCTTGTCCCCGGGCATTACACTAAAAGCAAAGCCATGTTTTTTAAAGTCATTTTCCTAACCCCGCCACATAAATTTAATCATTTGCCCCCTCGGTCGACGTGCTTTCAGACAGCCATGCATGCCTTCTGACCCCTGGCAATAACTCCAAGAGGGTTGGAAAGGTGACCTCTGTGAATTGCATGCATGTGACTAGGCATTGTCAGTAAGGCGATAATGGTATGCATACTTGAATTATCCGTCATGCCCAGAGGTAGCATGTGACAAATGGGATGATGCTGTGTGTCTCATGGTGGAAAGGGAAACAGTTTGGGACGTACAGTGTGCCCTCATCAAAAGACATGACAAAACTCATTGCATGTAATTAGATGCCTGTGTCACTCTCTAAACAACCACATTGCATTTAATTAGATGCCTGTGTCACTCTCTAAACAACCACATTGCATGTAATTAGATGCATGTGTCACTCTCTAAACAACCACATTGCATTTAATTAGATGCCTGTGTCACTCTCTAAACAACCACATTGCATGTAATTAGATGCATGTGTCACTCTCTAAACAACCACATTGCATTTAATTAGATGCCTGTGTCACTCTCTAAACAACCACATTGCATGTAATTAGATGCCTGTGTCACTCTCTAAACAACCACATTGCATTTAATTAGATGCATGTGTCACTCTCTAAACAACCACATTGCATGTAATTAGATGCCTGTGTCACTCTCTAAACAACCACATTGCATGTAATTAGATGCATGTGTCACTCTCTAAACAACCACATTGCATGTAATTAGATGCCTGTGTCACTCTCTAAACAACCACATTGCATGTAATTAGATGCATGTGTCACTCTCTAAACAACCACATTGCATGTAATTAGATGCCTGTGTCACTCTCTAAACAACCACATTGCATGTAATTAGATGCCTGTGTCACTCTCTAAACAACCACATTGCATGTAATTAGATGCATGTGTCACTCTCTAAACAACCACATTGCATTGAATTAGATGCCTGTGTCACTCTCTAAACAACCACATTACATTTAATTAGATGCATGTGTCACTCTCTAAACAACCACATTGCATTGAAGTAGATGCCTGTGTCACTCTCTAAACAACCACATTGCATTTACTTAGATGCCTGTGTCACTCTCTAAACAGCCACATTGCATTTAATTAGATGCCTGTGTCACTCTCTAAACAACCACATTGCATTGAATTAGATGCATGTGTCACTCTCTAAACAACCACATTGCATGTAATTAGATGCCTGTGTCACTCTCTAAACAACCACATTGCATGTAATTAGATGCCTGTGTCACTCTCTAAACAACCACATTGCATGTAATTAGATGCCTGTGTCACTCTCTAAACAACCACATTGCATTTACTTAGATGCCTGTGTCACTCTCTAAACAACCACATTGCATTTAATTAGATGCCTGTGTCACTCTCTAAACAACCACATTGCATTTAATTAGATGCCTGTGTCACTCTCTAAACAACCACATTGCATGTAATTAGATGCCTGTGTCACTCTCTAAACAACCACATTGCATTTAATTAGATGCCTGTGTCACTCTCTAAACAACCACATTGCATTGAATTAGATGCATGTGTCACTCTCTAAACAACCACATTGCATTGAATTAGATGCATGTGTCACTCTCTAAACAACCACAAGAGCACCAGCGTGTTGCTGATGGATGTTGCTTGATTAAAGCAGTTTATTGTTAAATCACTGTGATTAGACCTGACACACACTATGGCTGTACTGTAACTCATAGGCTAGCTAGCACACATACAAAAAATGTAGCTGCTGTATACTAATGTGTGTAATTTCACGGTGTGATACACAAGATATGCATTAGACTCAGATTGGTCTCTGTTGAGTGTTGTTTCCTGAGCTTGATCAGTCATGATATAAAATGGAAAAAGTTGTTAAGTCCTCAATAATGATTGTGTTTGCTTGCGCTTCAGCAAGAGTACTCTGCTTTATACTCACACCTGAGAGCAGGTCTTCCCCAGTCCAGTGCCAGTGCACTAGAGAGCCAAAGTGGAACGTCACTTCCTGCTTCAGCACTGTACTACCAGAGATTTTCATCCGCCATTTATTTTCCCATCGACATTTCGTAAAATACTTGTAAAAAGAGCCAAAACGTTAAAAAAAATATGCGGGTTTGAAGAAAATATTTTTTCGATGTTGTTTTTTTAGGTTTTGGTCAGAGTGAAATGTTCTATGGTCTCTCCCGATTATAGCGTTAGCTGAACATTTGGTTTGAACCAGTAAAACTCTTTTTATAAGCATTTTACGAAATGTCTATGGTAAAATAAATGGTGGATGAAAATCTCTGGCACAGTGCTGAAGCAGGAAGTAGGCGGTCACTTTGCCTCTCTATTTGATGTGTATGTTCACTTTCCTACTAGACTAACAATTCAGCAAAGGTCTTAAAAGTATATCATCCTCAACATTCTGATACAATTATATATGCCCATGTTGTCCAGTACTTTATATTGACAATTGATATGATATAACACAATAGTGATTGAACCTGTATCCAGTTAATTTCACATTCGTTCTTCTACATCCAGTGCCGAGGTCAAGTACTCCTTTATGCAAATAGAGAAAGAGAAAATGGCTCTATATTGGGGGACAGATCCTTTAGAAACATAAGTTGTATAGTGCTTCTGCTAACAACACGTGGAGAGGAAATGGCAGCAATTGTCTCCTCAGCCATCAGGGAGGGTAGGGTGTCCTTGGTGAGGGTAAGCCATTTAGCTATTAAAGAGTTCTTATCAGCCATGCATACTCAAGTGGAACATGGTGTATGGGGCTGGAGTCCAAATGTGAGCGAATGACTCTCATTTCAACTGGAACATTGATGTCAATACCAGTCACAGAAACACGACAGGGCAATATACCTCTGCAAATCATTTCATATAGTCTGGGATAGTCCAGTCAACATTCGTGAATTTCAACAAATGAGAAAACTAAAGCTTGAAACTGTGATTATCAAGATGTTAAACCTACACCAAACACTTTACCGTTGTTTAGAAGACCAGCTATTTTCAGTAGACCATGTATTTCTAGGTCCATTTTGTTGATTGGTGGTGTGTTGTCGGTAAAAGGCCAAACGTAGATGACGTGACGCGCAGCTCCAATAGAGTTTGACAAGAGAAAAGCGGGGCAGTGGTGGCCCAACGGTTAGAGAAGCGAGCTTGTGACCGGAAGGTCCGCGGTTCAATCCCCGGGACTGGCAGGATACATCTGGGTGGGGAAAGTGAAAGTGGGGAAAGTGAAAAGCAGCGCCTGCCCCTCACTCATTACCACCACTGAGGTGCCCTTGAGCAAGGCCCTTAACCCCAACTGCTCCAGTGGAGCTGCTCAGTGGCCAGCAGATCAGACTGTGGTTGTACTGGTCAGCTTTGCTCTCAGTGAGACTTCAATGTATAAATAAAGGATTAAAAAAAAAGTGTTGCACAATCTAAATCATCAACGGTACAGGCTTCCTTCTAGACATTTTGATCGATGTTCAACAATCCTACAGGGATTCAGTAATTCCATCATAGAAGAGGCAAAGATACCAATTATTCATTAATAAATCATTTAGCTGGTAGCCTCAATAGACTAGAATGCAATGCAAGCCATAAGCCATAGACGGGTAGACGAGGCAGTTGAGGGAAAGTGGATTCTACAAAAGTTGACCTTATTTACAGTTTGAACTCTTGGGTAAGGAAACCCTACCCCGAGGATTGGTCAACTATTGTTGTTGACTTCAACACAGGACCAGACGCAAGAGTTCACTACTGTAGCAATCTAGTGATGATGAGCATTACAATGTGAACCGTCATCTCTCCAGATTCCTCAGATCAATTTGTTTGGAATATGTTTGGTGTGGTTCTTGGTACGTAATATGGGCTGTTAGTGTTAGCGAGGGGGATTTACTTCCATGATCTCCTGAATGTTTGTGAAATGATCAAGCGCAATGTCTTACAAAGCACAGACACATGCTCTGTGCACAAAGAGAACCATGATAGGATGATGTAAAGGAGACACGACTAACAGATGGTGTGACTTTGAAGAGCAGTGGATAACTGTTGAGGTTGAGGTGGCAGATGGGTGGATACCGGGATGGGAATTTCATGCATTTTCCTTAACCGTTATTTGAACACCTTAACGGGTCAATTAATCGGTTAATCATTAACGCTGCATACCGCAAAAACAACAACAACAAAAACAGCACGGCTTGTGCTTTGGCAGGACACAACAGCTTGGTTCTCAATGTGGTTCAGTAGCTCACGAAGTCCCTCACAGTCCATCACATTTATCTGCATCATGTCCTTTTCCACCATAAAGCAAATGAGTTATTGTCTCTGCTGCTGCAGCAGCTTCTTCTAAACAGTCAGATGTGAGCGGCCTGGTGAGTTTCACTTTCGCCTCGCACTGCAACCTGGTGTCGGCTACAGCACAGCACAGTGATTCAACGTCATATTTGAGTCTGGGGAGAGACTATATAGACGGTTTAAACTTGACAACAAAAACATTCTAAATTGAACCCCCGCTCACTTCCTGTTGCAGTGTTTGCTATGGAGATAAAAGAAAAAAAAACATTCAAGTGCAGGACTGACCATTCCGTGAAAACCGTCTATACAGCTGAGCAGCGAAAACAAAAGTAACGATGTCGAGTGAATATTTCTGGAGTTTGCCGAATGCTGAGAAAAAGGAAGTGCTGTGGGGTTGCGCTCTGGTGAAAACCGGCGTCTATAGGGTATAGGCCTACATTTCAGACACTGGTATTACAAAATTTAATAGCTCAATTCTCAATTGTCAACAGTCAACAGTCAAAAGTCAACAGAATCACTCTTAAATGCATTGTCGATGGAGCCGCTCTAGACTGGGTCACTGCAGCATCCACCCACTGAAGTTCAAGTGTGGTATCATATCATCAGTGTACAAGAGGGATTATTGTAATCAGTGGAGGAGTCAAGAGTTAGCAGACATAGTAGAGTACCATACCCAATAGCATACTCAATGGCAGCTTAATTACCACTGGCGTACAGATGTTAGAGGCACTCACAGCATCTCACCTCACTTTCACCCTATACGTATACATAGAGGTGTGATAAGAGGGGAAAACACATTAGCTCATTGTATTTTTAGATCATTTGGTGAAGCAAATCTAAACTGCTTTTATATAAGTCTGCTAGGCTGTCAACAGCAAACCATAAAATAGCAAAGAGTAATAGAAAATGCATAACAAGTCAAGCTAGGTTTATAGCATATGCCACAAGTATCTGGATGTTTGTGTGGCTATAGCATATTTATGAATATGAGTACTGCATCCACCCCCCCCCCCCAGAGTAGCCAATGTGCAAATGAATAAACAGTAAACAGACACTCTCGTTAATCATGTTCATGCAGAAGAGTTTGGAGGGCGAGCGGAAATGTCATAATAGCCATGGTACCTGTCATATTTCCAATATCCTTTGTAATGTACCTTGACCAGAACGTTTTGAGCAGAGTCGCTTCCAATCATGAACTTGTGCCACCATGAAACAGCCGTAAATCAGTATTCACAGAGAGTTCGTCCATATTTATGCATTCTTTATTTATTTCTCTGCCTGGGGAGAGTGCTAATCACACATTCCAGATGCATATTCTGTGTTTGTCCCTTTGACGGAAAACAATTGTGCTGACGTGCCCTCTGTGTTTGGAAAGCAGCAGCCTTGGGTATACAGGATTTGAACTCTCTCACGCTCAACCTCTGTCTCTTTACACACACACACACACACACACACACACACACACACACACACACACACACACACACACACACACACACACATTACAATATCTGTGCACTATAGCAAAAACAGATCTCATTCTCTCCCTTACCGATCGGCGGGCTGCTCGTCATGACTCTAAATGGACAAGATATTGCCACCCAGCAAAAGCACCAGAGAGGAATGAATTTATGGGAAAAAGACAAACAAATGTAGCGCGTGAGCACACCTTGAGGGTGGGAGGTAATAAATCACAGTAAAGAGGATAGTCCACCTTTCCCTCCTCCTCTAAGGGGGATTCGCTTATAAAAAAACATGCTGGCTAGGCTATTCCCCAGCTGGAGGAACGTTCTGGAGATTACTGTGCAAGTCTGAAAGAGACCAGGGTGAATTAAGACTGAACACTCACCAGTCTCCCGGGGTCACAGGATGGGACTCATTCTCTCAGGACTTGCCAGTGGCCTACACCACGTGCCGGAGAGCAGGGAGAGGAGGGGAGAATTGGAGTGGTTCAAGGGCCCTCCGGCTGCGTCGTCCCAAGTATGTTCCAGTGCCTCTCTACCCAATCAACACATTCTAATGGTCTGATTGTCCGGACACGTTGGGCTCATTTTAATTTGAGATCCACACGCCGGAGCTCCGTGTTGCTTCATTCAGGCCAATGATGTGAAGTTTTGGCGAGAGAGTTAGTCCATGTTGAATATTTTGCCTACAGTATTGTGAGCCTGGTAATGAGAGATTTATCACAGGGGATGGGAGATTGAAGGAAGGCGTGCAGTTATATAAAGCTGGCGACATATTGAAATATCTTTCCAATCATAAACACAGTGGAAAGAAGCAAATTGCAGATTTCCAGTCTCGGGGCTAGGGAAAGTGGCCGTAGCTTGGGATAGGAAGGACGGAGCGAGTCAGGATTCAACGGCTAGGTAGGGGGAGTGGCTGGAGGGATGTGGGTGGGTTTGGGGTTCTGATCCGACAAATACAATTTGCATATCATAGCAGACTGGAGTATTGGCCTTGGCGGAGATCTGCACTCTCTAAGTACACTTCTAGTTTAGCTTATTTTCAACTACTAGTGAAATACCCGTCCCTGTGTGACTGGTCATGTAGTCAGGCCTCGCTCACAGAGTTGGCATGTAGCCTCTCCTCTCTCTCTGCCCAGAGGGTTTTCATAGTCCACTTCACTGATTATAACTCCGCCCACCTGTGTCCTGCTGCTCCACTCTGGAGCACCTGTGGGTTCCTCCACTCTGCAGCTCTCCATGGTGCTGAACCTGTTTTGAGTCATTATCACTAATGAGCCATTTTTGAGCATTTAGTCGCCCTAATTACCTAATTCGTCAGGTCACCCGCAGGGGTGCTCTTTACACTTCCTGACAGATTCAGTGCAATCGCATGTAAAATAGCATAGCTGTGGCCGAACACAATTCTGCTCACTCACTCACAGACAGACAGACAGACAGACAGACAGACAGACAGACAGACAGACACTTTGCATTCTTATTATAAGATTTAATTTGACGGGGTAGGATGCAAAGAGACGTTTGTGTTTTTGTTGTATTGCTGCGTAAATGTAGGCTATTGTAAAATATGTCTTTCTAAAGTGGCCGGTACATTCTATATGGCCGGAATTCTGGAACGTTAACGTTGTCAACTTCTAGCAGAATCCCCTGAACCAGGCATGGGTTAAATTGGGCCACAACGATCCGGGACGGTGTTCTGGCGCCCTCGGTGGGAAAGACAAAGAGAGGTTTGACCCATATAAATAAATATGAATATAATTCGCTCTGAGGTATGTCTGGGACACGGCGTCAGACCTGAAGCGGAACGGACACATAACAGGATTTACGTATGCGACTCCCAACCAGGCTGTTCAGACAATGCTGACTGACGGTGGCGGAGCTCCTTGTATTTTTCAACAGTCGCCCATCTTCAATACAGTATATTTACACAGAAGCACATACCGTGTGTATACAGCACACACAATATGTGCTGTGCAAATATGACCTTCTGCAGTCTATAAAAAGTACAGGCTTGACGCCGAAACTAACCCTTCTCCTGGTTTGCACTCTGTACAGGTGCACCTGTAATGGTAGTAATAATATCAATAACGGATGATATTACCAATTTATTGAAGGCAGATTCTTGCTCATATTCATCGATTTATTTGCTTTAAATATGCTTGGTCCTTTCTGAAAAAGTACTTAGCAAGAAGGCATGCCCCAAAGCCTCTACAGCTTAGCATTTCTTTAATGTTCAGTGTCCTGCCAATTCCATTTCGGCTGTCATTTCTCTTGCGTCTTTGTTCCGTCCTTCTCTGTCCTCTTCTCTCATGTTTGCAGTCTATACTGGATGTCCATGTTGTTGTCTTCTCTCCTGTCTTACTGGATGTCCTTGTTTTTCACTTCATTCCTTCTTTGTCCTTTTTTTGGTGTCTCTGCAGTCTTTGTTTTATCTTGCTCTGTCTCTTTATTTTTACTGCCTTCACTTTCCGCACAGCAGATAGTGTCTCACCAGGCAATCCCCCGTAAGAGGTGGATGTCCTCCATCGGTTTTTTGGGTGGTTCGCTCGGTCAGAGGTGTTGACATTGCAGATTCTTCATTCACTTCCAAAAAAAAAGAATCACCTTTCTAGTTCTTCTCATCATTTCCTCTACGATGACTTGCTTTCCTGAGTGCATTTTCAATAAGGTTGCTGAGGCTTTTCAGGCAGAGAAAGCCACAGTGAATGTGCTCACAGACACGAGCAGCGAAAGAAGTGGGTTTTACCCACTCGGCCTCGCTTCATGCGGCAATGGCACTGACTTCCATTATTTGAAAACACTGAGGCAATTCCTTGACATTTCAGCAAAGCTAACAGGCAAGGTGTAATACAATTAAGGCCCGAGATTTTGGGAAGTTTGGCCTGCCTACATTTTCGGGCTCCGCAGCTGTTACAGAAGTTCTACGTCTTGCATTTAATCTTTACTGTGGCAGCCATTACAGAAATGATTTCTCATCAAGTATAGTACTAACTTTTTGCTGTAACAAAAGTTACTGTCTGTGAAACAACTGACTCCGTTGAAAAGTTGGACTTCTAGCTATATATATTTTTTTAAAGAGCCACCTCTATTCAGTCAGACACTGTTAAGAATCAATACGCAGGCAAACATATTTCACTTTGCTTTTGGATTGCTCAGATCATCGGCAGTATGAAAATGTTACAAAATAATTCTAGTTGAAGTGGGCTACATCCTCGTACACATGCGAAGTCTGCATTTTGATGAGAAAGGACAATTACCAATTTAGTGGGATGTAATGCAAAAGTACTCTAAGACTAACAACTTACTTTTCCCGGTAGGTAACGCAGCAACGTAACAGATTACTTTTTAATGGACCAGTAATGTAATGAGTTATTACTTTTAAAAGTACTGTTCCCCAAAACTGTTAGTTATTTGGTTACCTCACTTTGTTGATTCAGACAATTGATTCTCTTGACCACACACGCTGCTGCAGACGTGGTAGAAAGTGGCCAGGTCGCCGATGATGTGTTAGGATGACGTCATCATTCCTACTTTGACGTCGTCATTCCTACTATGATGTCATCAATCACAGATGATGTCATGATTCATAAGCGTCTTTCATGCCTTTCGCTGGTGATGTCATAACACAGGTGATGTCATATTCACATCTATAAGGGCCTGTTCCTGCAGGTCCTCGCCAGTGATTCATAATCTAAATTCTCATCAAGGATCATACCAATCTCTGCAATCTCTGCGACCGTTCCCAAAACCTCGAACAGTGCAGCCCCAGCCATCAAGTTCCACAACACCCCAGCTTCTCAAGACCTACCAAGTTTCCCGTGGCCCTCAACTACCCGCGAATAGATCCACATGTCTAACTCCGATCCTGACAGTATGAATCACTCGGAAATGGATTTAGCGGATAGATTTCCACCGATCAAGGAGGAAGACCCTTGGTGGGTGCGAGACCTGCCTCCGGCCATCCGACAGGGGTTTGAAACAATACTTGAGCTGATTGCCCAGCAGGCAAGAGCAATCCAGGCTCTGGCTTCCGAAGCCGCTGATCGGCACGCCCTCTTGATTGGCCGGCTAGATCATCTCAGCGGGCTAAACCCCCAGGGTGTCACCCCGCAGCCTCTGCGAGACCTCGCACTCGAGTCCAGACGCCTGATTGCCCACCAGGAAAAAGCAATCCAGGCTCTGGCTTTCGAAGCCGCTGATCGGCACGCCCAGCAGGAAAAAGCAATCCAGGCTCTGGCTTCCGAAGCCGCTGATCGGCACGCCCTCTTGATTGGCCGGCTAGATCATCTCAGCGGGCTAAACCCCCAGGGTGTCACCCCGCAGCCTCTGCGAGACCTCGCACTCGAGTCCAGACGCCTGATTGCCCACCAGGAAAAAGCAATCCAGGCTCTGGCTTTCGAAGCCGCTGATCGGCACGCCCAGCAGGAAAAAGCAATCCAGGCTCTGGCTTCCGAAGCCGCTGATCGGCACGCCCTCTTGATTGGCCGGCTAGATCGTCTCGACGGGCTAGGCCCCCAGGGTGCCATTCCGCATCCTTCTGCCCCTCCTGCCCCAGCTTCCGAGCGCGCCGTCGTTCCGGAGGCTTCCAGACCTTCCAGACCTGCTTCTAGCTCTGCCTCTCGGCCGCCTCCAGCTGCTAAGGGCATATTCTGGGGGGGAGTTCGCGTCATCCCAGAGCAGGGGCAGCCGGCCGACATCTGTACCAGCAGCCATCTGTACCGTGATCTGACCGGCAGGGTTCGCATCACACCAGAGGAGAGGCAGCGCCGTTTGGACACCCGGAGCTGCCTGTACTGTGGTCGAGCCGGGCATTACCTCTCCTCCTGCTCCCGGCGTCCAGTAAGTGGTCCCACCGCTCGCCGGCCCGTGGTACTCTCAGTGGATCAAGACTCTATGTGTCCAGCCAAGAAATCTGTACGGTTGGGTAGCGTTCCCTGCAGGACCCAGGAGTGGCAGTGTGTCTCCAAGAGGGTTAGGGAGTTGGAGAGGACTGTCGATCGTCTCATGGGGAAGTTCAATCGCTGCCTGCAGATCGGCTCCGTCCCCCCGCAGGGGGCCTCCGAGTCTGCTGGCCCTGAGGCACAACCTATGGACCTGCCCCTCGCCGAGTCTGAACCCGTACCTGAGGCACAACCTGTGGACCTTCCCCTCGCCGAGCCTGAACCCGTACCCCAGCAGCAGCCAATTCCTGTCCCTGACCAACACGTAGGTTCCAGCCTCATGCTGGGAGGCTCCCGTAGTGTCGTCAGCCCTCGGTCAAGAGCAAGAAGAAATAAGAGGCGTTTAAAGGAGGAGACGGTGGGTGACCTCCCCAAACTACAGGTCGGGAGGGCAGGCCTCGCTGTGTCAGATCCCCCTGCGGCTCTGCCTTCGGAGACGGCGGCATTTGACCCTTTTGATGGTCTCCAGCCTCCCGTGTTTGGATCGTGCCCCGGGGGATGGCCGGCCCCAGAGGATCCACCGGACCCGGTGGAAGTTCTATCTACGTATCGGTCCATCTATGGCTTCGATATCCTGTATTAGGGAGGAGCACCTCCACTGTCCTACACCCCCTTTGGGGTCTGACCACCTGCATCTAACCACCTGCTGAAGAGCACCTCACTCTCTTACACCCCCTTTGGGGCCTAACCACCTGCGTCTAACCACCTGCGGAAGAGCACCTCCACCAGAACCTACGGATTCTTTGTCTCCCAGATGCCATCCTTGATGGCCCCATTGGACGCCAGGTGACGTCCGTTGAGGGGAGGGTACTGTTAGGATGACGTCATCATTCCTACTTTGACGTCGTCATTCCTACTATGATGTCATCAATCACTGATGATGTCATGATTCATAAGCGTCTTTCATGCCTTTCGCTGGTGATGTCATAACACAGGTGATGTTATATTCACATCTATAAGGGCCTGTTCCTGCAGGTCCTCGCCAGTGATTCATAATCTAAATTCTCATCAAGGATCATAACAAATCTCTGCAATCTCTGCGACCGTTCCCAAAACCTCGAACAGTGCAGCCCCAGCCATCAAGTTCCACAACACCCCAGCTTCTCAAGACCTACCAAGTTTCCCGTGGCCCTCAACTACCCGCGAATAGATCCACATGTCTAACTCCGATCCTGACAGATGTCCCCGCGAAAGAAAATAAGCGATGCTTGGTCAGACGTTCCTATAGACACAATTGGCCGTGTCTGCGGGTGGGAAGCCGGTGGGGTATGGGAGGCGGTAATAAAGGAACATAAAGGATGCCAACTGCCATAAAACACCACAGAATAAGCGATGCAGCAATTGTGTTGTCCTTGGTGATGTCATCAGTGATGTCAAGCAATTGTGATGTCATCAGTGATGATGTCATCAGTCTTGAGATTGTGACATCCTCGACGCACAATTGCTGAACTAGCATGCTCAGCTTGATTGACATAACTGATGATGTCATAAAGTCAATGCACTGATCACACTTGACATTGTGACTGACATCAATGCTTAAAGGGATACACCACTTTTTTGGAAGTTTAGCTCATTTGCCACATGCCCCCCACATAACCAAGATACACCATGCCTTACCGGCACTGTCCGCTCAGTTTACAGTGAGCTACAGTCGTGAAGTTAGTAATTATCGCATTATAGAATGGAGGCTAATGGTACAGCTGTTAAAAATCTGCCAAAACACACATGTCACGGCGCCAAAATACATGTTGTGCTTCGGTTACTCACCACACGATGAAATGTTAATCCAAAATGCACATAATCTGTCTTTTTGGAAGTAAAAGGGGTCGGCGGCCATGTTTGGAAAGTAGTGCCGGCTACCTCTTTTCTGTTCTCACCTTTTGTGTTGTCAGTGGGTGGCACTATCTGTGCATGGTAGAGACTCACTTGTGAGGAGATATCACACGCCTATATGTTGGCAGAGGGACCCTCCTGCCAACGTCCACACAAACTCCACACTATGGAGCTCTGTTCATCTGTTCAGCAAGATCCTGGTCATCACCCTGTCCTTTCATCAGATGTTGAGGGATGTCGGGTTCCTTCTCTGGCTTTCTAGTTCATGCTGGAACACAAGACCTGTGAGGTTCTATCCATCCACCAATTGTTTGCCTGTCTGGCTGGCTACGTTCTGGTCAGTGGTTGTTCATGTTCATGAGACCTTGTTTGACCAACCAGGTCTCACTCCCAATGTATCACAATACACCTATTTGCTAGGCCCCCTTGGCGCCATTGATGAAATGAAAGGGTACCTTTCTCGTGCAGAAAAAGGACCGACAGACCATCTGGAGGTCGCATCGCGGCGTTCCCGACTTGTAACTTTCTCGTCATGAAAGACCTAGTTCGAATCCCCATGCAAACCATACCCCTAACCTCAAACAATGTTGCTTTACTTATTTTACTTGCCTAAACCCAACAAGTTGTTGTGGTTGCCTAAACGTAACCGGCAATTCGAGCCGTGGCTGCCGCGATTCGTGGCCGAGGAGGGCTTCTGCTCGGGCATGACGGTGATTTAAGAAACCAGGAAGAATCTGTGCTGGAGGAGCGTGTGCATCCAAATATGACAATACATATATGCAATAATGATGCAGCGTGACAAATAGGCGTATTTGGAAATGAGAGCCTGTTGGTTGGACCTTGCCCTAGTGTCTTGGGTTGGCCGCCCTTCAGACCGGTCTTGCGTTTCGGCAGTGTTGTCGTAATTCTGTCATTGCGGCACATTGGTCGGCGCTCCGCCTCGTAGGCAAATGGATGCCACTAGGTGGAGCAGCCTGGTGGCTGGATGCCTGCGGCTCCTGTGGCGCTAATGTGACTGCTATGTTGTAAACGGAGTCCACAGCACAAGAATTTCACACGTGATACTTGTACCACGGAGTGACAATAAAAATCTTGAATCTTGGAATGAGATCAGGCAGCATCTCTCTGCCTTTTATGCAGCGTGCAAGCAGCCTATTGGCCAATGGCTGATGTGCATTCTTCTTTGGTCCCTCCTTCCTCTTACGGGTAAAGAGCTTGGTGAATCTTCTAATCATGGAACCCTTCTTGTTTTTTGTCTATCTTCCATCTATCAACGGTCAGCTTGTCGGCCTACAATATGCCTCCATCTTCTCTGCATTGAGATCGAGGGAAGTTCTGCGTGGTCAAGGCCTCTCCTCTGTGTGCCTTCTTCACCGGAGGGCTTTCTTCTCCTCAATCTGTTCCTTGAGTGTGATAGTCAGCTTTTCCATTTCCTGCCAATTTGCCAATAAATAAGGTGTATTCAGGAGGTCAAGGGGGTGTAAATGTGTGAGGGTCAAGTGTGTAGATGGAACTGGCTTTTTTCCGTAACTTTGCGAGGCAGCTGGATTCGCACGAGATCATGAGATCACAATCACAAATACATCTTGCCACGCTCCCAATCTGTTGGTTTGAATCCGAACCACCAGGGGGTTCGCACCAATCAGCGTCATATGAGGCAGCTACGTGCGGACTTAGGTGTGACAACCAGCGAGAGCGAGCCCGTGATAGACATGCTGGACAGATGGTTCATCCAATCTCCTGCCAGGTTTTTTTTTTAAGTACCTGCGCTTTGAAACGCTTTCCCGAGTGACACATTCCCAGATGGTTATGTGAAAACAAACCATCTGGCAGCGTCAGGTTAGCGTTTCCACCAGCCACCCAAATAGACCCCTCCCCCGGCCAGCAGTGCTAGGGGAACTGCACAAATTACAATCTTTGGGAGAGAGAGCCAGTGAGACTCATTGTTCACTTTAGGGGCCTGGAGCTTATCGGTCATTGTCATTGATTGATTGATTGATATTTCATTGATCGCCGTGGCTGCTGTTTCTCTGGCCTTGGCCGCCGCGCCCCTTTCTCTGAGAAGCATTCTCAGGTCCTGTATTTGTTGGCAGAGAAGCTCGTTCTGCGTGACAGCAACTTGCACGCTCAAGTCTTTGACTCTGAGCCTTGCTTTGAGGGCGTTGCAGGAGTCACACTGGCTGCAGAGGGACGCTTGTACTGCCTGCAGTCCTTTATGGAGGTCCGTGTAGGTCTCAAGGGCACCGTCCATAAGCGCTTTGAGGGCGTTGCAGGAGTCACACCGGCTGCAGAGGGACGCTTTCACCACCCCCACTCTTTTTTGGAGGTCCACGCAGGTCTCGAGAGCCGCCTCCACAAAGTCGAGATTATGGTCATGTGATTGGATAGAATGGCATGACGATGAGGAGCTACCAAGTAGCGTCTCATCTATTTCATGAAGTAAAGGTGCACTGAGCTTTTTAAGCTCTTTTTTCTTATCCCCTCCACTTTCTGGTCTATAACAGCCTGTATGTAATAACAGACTGCACTGTTCACTACGTCTCAGATCCTCTTCAGTAATCGTCTTCTAGAGCAGTCGTCGTTCTCAACTGGTGGGCCAATAATGGTGTGGCGTAGCATCACAGGAGTCGTCCAATTTATAACCTCAGGCAGGCATGGATTTATGACATCACTGATGATGTCACAATTTCTGTGAAATCATCAGTGGGTATGACAACAACAGTGATTTATGACATGACTGATGATGTCAATGTCTATGACATAATCAGTTCCCTGGACATTGCCATTGTGACATCTTCAGTTATTTATGACATCACTGATCGCGGTGCTCAGGGGGGTTTCCAGAGTCCCCATTCATGGGGGCCTTCGGAGGTTTTGGTCTTGACAGACCTGCGTCTCCTGCCGACGGGGGGTGCCTCAAAGAGTTTTTCGTGCGGGGTGGGAGGTGTCGGCCATTTTCCGAGGTTGCTTCAGCGTCCTGACGATGTGAAGGTCCTGAAGGGATGGCAGGCTGCACATCACCTTTTCACCACCTTTATAGCACAATGACATGTGCTGGCCGTCTGTTAATATTAACACTAGAATGCCCACAGTGGTCATTTTGACATTTTTATGTTCAATAACTTTGAGGAATTAAAAAATACAATCCTGCTGGTACCTGACTTTTCCTAAACGTGTCTGTATTTTCATTCAAAATATGAATTACACAAAAGGCAAAGACAATATTTTTTTTTAACCTAGAACGGCCATAGGTGGTCATTTTGACCTCACTGATTTCCCAGGGTTCTAGTAGTTATGGAATTCTGGCCCTTCTAGTGTTAAGGTTCATTGGCTAGCTAGAGGGCTCGCTGACCGTGCAATATTTATTGTCTTGGTTTTAGATTTTGTTGTTGTATGTTCATTTGTTTTTTAATCTAGTTTCTTTTCTTTTCTTTTGATCTGTTAGTGTTTTGTTTTTGTTTCTTTGTATTTTATTTCATTCTTTGTCTGTCACGCAATGTGTTTTGTCGTCTTGGACCCCAGGAGGACTAGCTGTCGTCTATGCATAAGCTAATGGGGAATCAGGGAATCAGCAAATAAACAAATGAACAGATGTCCTTGAGGGTATAGCAGCAGCATACCAGACGCTGATTTAGGAGGTGAGGATGAGGATGGGCGTGGAGGTGTAGAAGAGCCCCATCGTCGCTTTTGGCACTTTGAATTTAGTCAGCTGCCGCAGGAAGTACAACCTCTGTTGTGCAGGAAGTACAACCTCTGTTGTGCCGTCTTGGTGTGAGCTCTGATGTTCAGCGTTCAGCTCCTATTTCAGGTCTGATCACTCAACAACTTGCTTGCATTGCTGACATCACTGATGATGTCTCAGACAACTGAGGACGTCAATGCCATACTTTCTCGCTCAATCTCTCTCTCTCACACACACACACACACACACACACACACACACACACAGCCCGAGTTGCTTCAGGTCACTCGAACGAAGTGATGTCATCAGTGATGACACCAGCAAAATCCAGCCAGAATCTTGGGAAACATTGTTATTTGAAAGATTGGTGTTTTTATTGCAGAAAAACTCAACGGTAGCTACTTGACCTTTGACCTGACTGTAAGTAGGTCAAAGTTTAAACAATTTGAACTTTGACCTCAGCGCACGGTGGCAAATTTGAGCAGTGCGCGACGCCCAGGGTAGCGCTGCCGCGTAGTTGGGAGCCACCGCTCTCCGAAACGACGACATAGCGGGCGCAGGTTTTACCGCCGATCATGTGTGTGTGTGTGTGTGTGGGGGGGGGGGGGTGCTTAACATGAGCCATGTGACCATGAGTAACCTGTGGCGTTCTGATCATTCATCTGATCAGCTCGTGCGCCATAGTGCAAATTAATTTAGATGAATGTGATTTTGTCTGCGCAAGAATGGTCAAGTTTTCTGCCTCGCAATTAAAGCCCAAAGTCCCAGGAGAGACCAAGATTCTTGCCATCGCAATTACATCAGTCTAATTACATCCGATAGCTATCAGGCCCCGCTCTTCAAAAGGATCTGCATTGAATGGAGTAGTGGAGGACTTAGTGGCGTAATGAATTTTGCATGTGTGGCTTGAGTCAATTATTAGTGGTGACATCTTAAAACATCTAATAATCCCTTTAATGCTGCTTTCAAATGTGGCCATAGAGTCCGATCCGATGGTATACAGTGGGAATAACAGCGTGGAACCCAATCAATTAATTGACAGGTAGCTTAGATCTAGGCCTTCATAGAGGAGGATGGGGGAGAATCCATTGTCTTTGTAAATGTAATTGCGCAGCGTGTCTTCGTACGGTACGCTGATGATTGATTACTGGTTACAGGGCATTTCAAGTCATCTTGTACCCCCTTCTCTCTCTCTCTCTCGCTCGCTCGCTCGCTCCCTTTCTCTCTCTTCCACCATGTCCTCCTCCTTTCCCCCGCTAGTTGTTTTGCCCAGAAGCAAAAAATCATAAAACAAGAGAACGAAAGCAGGTTTTTGCAGCATCATCAATATTCCTCACTCATCCTCCATCGCACCTCAAAAAGCAGAGAGCGGGACCCCCCCCCCCCCCCCTCCCAGTGAACTCCTGGCAGGAACACAAATGGAAACAGTGTCAATCTGAGAATTTCTGACAGCAGCATGTAAATGTTTTAGGACCTTCCTGCCTGCCCCCCCGCAGCCAGCTTGGCAGCGGTGTTCAGGTACATTAGAGCAGGAGAGGAAAAACCCCGCAGCCAGCTCAGCTCGGCATGTGGGCTTAAAGGAACAGCTCTCCCTAAAATCTAAAATACATATTTTTCCTCTCACCTGTAGTGCTATTTATCCATCTATATTGTCGTGTGTTAGTTGCCTGAGTTTGTGCCTTCTCTCCAATACAATGGAACTGGATGGCACTCCGCTTGTGGTGCTCAAAGTGCCAAAGAAATACATTTGAAAAACTCAACAGCAATGTCTCTTTCCAGAAATCATGACCCCGTTACTCAAGATAATCCACAGACCTTGTTATGAGCAGTTTCATGGAGGAACAATTTTATTTTGACCGAACTGCAGCCGCTAGCTGCTAGCTAGTTCCTACATGAGACTGCAAAAGAAAATAGTTCCTACATGAAACTGCTCACAACAAAGTCTGTGCATTATTTTGAGTAAGCGGGGTCATGATTTCTGCAAAGAGACAATACTGTCGAGTTTTTCAAATGTATTTTGTTGGTGCTTCGAGCACCACAAGCCGAGCGCCATCCAGTTCCATTTTAGTCAAGTGAAGGCAGACATCTCTGCGGCCGATATCTCCAAAACTCAGGCAACTATCCCAAAACGATATAGATGGATAAATAGCACTACAGGTGAGAGGAAAAATATGTATTTTGGATTTTAGGGTGAGCTGTTCCTTTAAGGTAAGTTAGAGCAGGAGAGGGAAAAACAGCAGCTTAGCGGCTCTTCCATCCCAGGGTTGTTGTTGCACCTCGCATCGCAGAACTTTTTCTGCTGAATGTAATTCAAGGATGAATGCAGATAGGGCAGGATCATCGGCGTATCGCAGAGTGGCGCTTTTGGCGCTGTCTCTGAAGCTGCCAGGCCGGGGGAAGCCAGCCACTTTGGCTCCAGGGTTAATTGGAGTCCGTTGAGGGAGAGCGCGGAGCCGGCATCATTCAAACATTAACTTTTATCCGCTGGCCTTTTTCCCCCTCCCTCCCAGCATCCTCCACCACAGTGCTTCTCAAGCCTTTTCCTTAACCCATTGATACCTGATGCAGCGAACCGCGTGACGCAGTTCGCGGTCTTAAAGGGATACACACACAAATGAGGGATATACACGCAAATGCTGCATCAGGTATCAATGGGTTAAAGGAGAATTTCGTTTTTTTTTAACCTGGACCCATCTCCTGGCATTAATTATGATTTGACCACTCACCCAGCGATGTCCGCGGCGTTTCTGGCCGTCCTAGCGTTGTTTTGAGATCAATAGCGTCCAAGTCAGTTGTAAAATGGAGCTGATTTGGGGCCAAGTGTGAGCCTGTCTTTCCTGCATCTAAATAGTCTAAATTCGTTATTTCGAATCCCACATAGGTTACGCCAAACCCCACATAGGTTACGCTAAAACCACCACCGCAAAGCGTCCTACCTGTAGTTGGCCAGTCGGCAGGAAAGTATCGCGGGACTTTACGAGACTTGGTGACCGAGATCACGTTTGAGGCAATTTGATCCCTGGGAGACTCCAGGAAATGGCCTGGGGCGAAATATCACTCTGGTGGATGTTGAGGGATCACATTACGACGATATGTGGCGAAAACGGGAATAAAAATAGCTATTTAGATGCAGGAAAGACAGGCTCACACTTGGCCCCAAATCAGCTCTATTTTACAACTGACTTGGACGCTATTGATCTCAAAACAACGCTAGGATGGCCAGAAACGCCGCGGACATCGCTGGGTGAGTGGCCAAATCATAATTATTGCCAGGAGATGGGTCCAGGTTCAAAAAAACCGAAATTCTCCTTTAAGCTTTCTCAAAGTATGCTGTATGTGAATAGAGTGGGCAAAATAAGCTTTTAGCTTCAGCCCATACCTTTTTTTGGTCAAGATCTATGTAAAATGTGTTATGTCTATTGTTTTGATTATATGAAATAGAGGTATTGTACATAGTGTTTGGATGACCAAAAATAAAAAATCTGCAAATCAATCAAATCAAATCAATCAAAGTACACCAAATTCATGCATTTTACTTTAAAATGTTTACAAAAAAAATTCACGGGGGGCATGCCCCCGCACCCCCCTAGGGGGTCTGCTGTCCCCCACCACAAATTCTCTAAATCCTGTGGGAAACACTGTTTATAATTATCTGCGTTATTTATGTTTAACTATCACATACTTATTATGCTTATCTCAGACACATGCAGTGTTTTCTAGTCCCTGACGCTCACCCTTTTAGCTCTTGTTTTAACTGTGTGCCTTTCAAATGCAGGACGAGGCTGTTTAGCAGAGAGTGGCTCTATAGAGATGTATATTTTCTTGCATGACTGATGACATTTACTAACAAACAGAGCTGCTACAGTAGTTCTACACTTCTTTCTGGTGCCTTTCTCTTTGCCGAAAATCACCACCACAATCACCATAGTTAGTTACCAGTCCCAGAACATAAAGCTGTGATCTGTGGAATAATAAACATTGTCCCTAAGCTGCAATAGGCATAAATAGCACCTGCCATTGAGCCATGGTCATCACTTCATTTAAAATAGCTCCGAATGGGACATGTTATTTTTACATTCCCTATTGTAACATATTCATAAGGATACTTTCATAAGGTTATCTTATGAATAATTGAAGGCTTCAATTCCAGCATACAATACTTGGTAAGAAATTGTGCTACCTGATGCTCTTCCGTCAATATAAAACACAGACGGACGATCACGTATTTTAAAAACACAACTATTTTGTAAACAACAAA
>NC_139632.1:10810601-10863101 GCF_964638095.1 Poromitra crassiceps | reverse complement strand
CATGTATTCCCTGCAGCATACTACGTTGACAGGTGTCCTTCCACAGTCACTGTCATACAGGACCTCTTTCTACAGTCACTGTCATACAGGACCTCTTTCTACAGTCACTGACATACAGGACCTCTTTCTACAGTCACTGACATACAGGACCTCTTTCTACAGTCACTGACATACAGGACCTCTTTCTACAGTCACTGACATACAGGACCTCTTTCTACAGTCACTGACATACAGGACCTCTTTCTACAGTCACTGACATACAGGACCTCTTTCTACAGTCACTGTCATACAGGATCTCTTTCTACAGTCACTGACATACAGGACCTCTTTCTACAGTCACTGACATACAGGACCTCTTTCTACAGTCACTGACATACAGGACCTCTTTCTACAGTCACTGACATACAGGACCTCTTTCTACAGTCACTGACATACAGGACCTCTTTCTACAGTCACTGACATACAGGACCTCTTTCTACAGTCACTGACATACAGGACCTCTTTCTACAGTCACTGACATACAGGACCTCTTTCCACAGTCACTGACATACAGGACCTCTTTCTACAGTCACTGTCATACAGGACCTCTTTCTACAGTCACTGACATACAGGAGCTCTTTCTACAATCACTGACATACAGGACCTCTTTCCACAATCACTGTCATACAGGACCTCTTTCTACAGTCACTGACATACAGGACCTCTTTCTACAGTCACTGTCATACAGGACCTCTTTCTACAGTCACTGACATACAGGAGCTCTTTCTACAATCACTGACATACAGGACCTCTTTCCACAATCACTGACATACAGGAGCTCTTTCTACAGTCACTGACATACAGGACCTCTTTCTACAGTCACTGACATACAGGACCTCTTTCTACAGTCACTGACATACAGGACCTCTTTCTACAGTCACTGACATACAGGACCTCTTTCTACAGTCACTGACATACATGACCTCTTTCTACAGTCACTGACATACAGGACCTCTTTCTACAGTCACTGACATACAGGACCTCTTTCTACAGTCACTGACATACAGGACCTCTTTCTACAGTCACTGACATACAGGACCTCTTTCTACAGTCACTGACATACAGGACCTCTTTCTACAGTCACCGACATACAGGACATCTTTCTACAGTCACTGACATACAGGACATCTTTCTACAGTCACTGACATACAGGACCTCTTTCTACAGTCACTGACATACAGGACCTCTTTCTACAGTCACTGACATACAGGACCTCTTTCTACAGTCACTGACATACAGGACCTCTTTCTACAGTCACTGACATACAGGACCTCTTTCTACAGTCACTGACATACAGGACCTCTTTCTACAGTCACTGACATACAGGACCTCTTTCTACAGTCACTGACATACAGGACCTCTTTCTACAGTCACTGACATACAGGACCTCTTTCTACAGTCACTGACATACAGGACCTCTTTCTACAGTCACTGACATACAGGACCTCTTCACATTGCTCTATGATAGCTGAGCTGTGGTGCTGGCCCTGGTTCAGCATTCCCTTCCGTGCATTGTGGACAGGATAATCCGGGCAGCAGCACTGTGCTGGCGTAGGTCAAACCTGTGTGAAAATGTCCTTGTCTTAGAGCTTGATTTGAGGCTTAACATTTGAACCTGGCTTGACCCTTCTTTCTTTCTATCTATCCAAACTGGAACCAAGCATTTGCCTGTGCACAAAACTGACCCATTCCATTATCCAGTATTGCTTTTCAACGGATGAGTCAATGCACACAGTATTTTCAGGGGGCTGGAGTGCCCGCCTTCTGTCCCAATCTTTCCTGTCTGTCTCTCTACATTATTAAACCGCAGTATCTAATAAAAGTGTAAATCCCCAGCAAATAATCTTCCGAAGAATATTTCTGAAGCCATGGCAATTTGGTGAGAAATTCAAACTGACCCAGGCTGCAGGTGCGCAGGCTACTATGTAAACGCAACGTGCCGGGGTCAGATTTTCCCCACGACCCTTCGTCACATGTGATCCCCGTCTCTTACCCAATCTTTTCCGTCTGTCTCTACTTTTGAACGACCTAATAACGGCTTAAATGCCCCGGAAATCAACTTTAGCGGGCCATTTTAACAAACCCAAGGCAATTCGGTGACTCGGTGAGAAACTCCACCCTCAAACGCGACCCAAAGCTTTTGAGTAGCCCCGTCCTAAGTAAGCAACGTCTCACTCTGAGGCCCGGCTACCCAGCGAGCGCCGTGTAAAACAACCTTCCTCCCACTCAGGGATGAGCTGTCTTAACTTTGGGCTGGCTCCAGATCTTCCCGCTCACAATAAGCCCCAGTGTCTCACACCCTCTCCCTGCTGCGATATGTCATCCGTGGGCGCTGACAGGCTGGTATATAGGCAGGCTGCTGCTCTTAGCGGAGGCAAGCCTCTCTCTCTCCCCTGGCAGCTCGCCGTGTCACTAACTATAGGCAACTCCACCAGTCACAACTTCGGCAACAGCAGTCAGCAAATCAGCGACAGCGGTGAAATATTTACCATATATGAGCATTCGTAAAGGAAACATGAACTGCGGCGTGGACCTATAGGACCCGTGTTATTCTCGGGGACGGCCGCCAAAGCGAGTGTGTATCTTATTCGGCACGTTGAGGCCTCCCTTAGCGGTGCGCTGGCATCGAGAAGATACTGTTACCTCTCGCCGGGCATGTTTATTCATCATAATGAGGATACGCGGGTGACAACGGTGGAGAGCGCGGGGGAGATATCGTGCGGGGAGCTGCTGTGTGTGTGTGTGTGTGTGTGTGTGTGTGTGTGTGTGTGTGAGCGAGAGTGTATTGAGAGCGATGGTTTTCATTGAAGCTCTCTGATAATGGACTGCGGAATAAAGATGATTTTACTCACTTTCAAAAGCCCTTTTGAGAGGCTGGATTTATTTTTCCTTTTTTCTCTTCTCTCTCTCTCTCTTTTTTTTTTACTCTTGTGGCTGTTAAGCGTTGTGCTTCAGCCTTCAATCAGTGCGCTAGCTCTCACATGTGTATACACTGTGAACGAGCTTTTGTTTCACAGCGGAGAGCGATCGTTAAAGCACTTTTAATCTAATCACAAGATGAATACCGCGCGATCCACCCCCCCCCTGGTGGCTCAACAACACTCGGGCGTCTTTGTGACCTACTTGACTTTGTCTTCCAGATTTCACACACAATGGGTCACACGAACGCAACTAAACAGAACTTAGATTTGTGATAACACCTTTGTTTTTGAGAGTTGCATCCATCAGTGCAGGCTGATTGATTTGCCTTTTGGAACGAGACCATCGTCGAGAAGAGCAACGCTAATTGTAGCGACGAGAATAGATTTCCAATCCGAGGCCTAATATTAGTGCTGGCTTTCTCCCCTTAAAGGTATGTGCGCCGAGTGTCGCCCTCATTAGCAGCCATCATGCCGCCCGCATCACAGCTAGTTTAATCGTGCATAAAACCTTTCACATCTTAGACCCCCTGCATGCAGCGAGGCATTTATTACATGTCCGGGGGCCCTGAAGGTCGCAATGGACTCGGCCATTAATTATATTCCATATCAAAGATAATAATAAACACACCTTATGCTTCGTTCAAGGACGGACCCAACAAAGAGTCAACCTGAGATAGATGGAGATCCGCAGGCGAGCCAACACTAGGGCTTAGTTGGTTGTTGTTGCTCCCCCCCCGCCCGCGTAGCATGACAAGAAGAAGTGATGAAAGGCAAGGAGGAGAGAGAGAGAGAGAGAGGAACAAGCATCCTTTTTTTATCCACTTCCTTTGCACACGTCAACAGCGATTTTGGAGCGGAGGAGACACATCTAATGGCATATTTTTGTCTTTAATTACAGGGACCGTTTGGAAATAAGAGGTATCGTCTCGCTGGCTGTTTTGTCATAATGCCATCCCGCTCTGTCCTTGGTGATGCTACAGAGGAGCCCGGCTCTGAAAATAACAGCTTTGGTTCGTGCCGATCTGCCAGTTGGCTAATTGCGAGTAGGCCCGCCAAAGACACAGCGTGGAGCCTGTCGCATCATTGTCTTCCTCCTCGTTGTGTGTGTTGTAAGTAGACGCTGTGAGCAGTGTGTGTTGACACGAGCATGTTGCAAAAGTCGTCTTCGCCGCGTCCGCCAACGGTTTGATGTGTGCGCGTCCGGGCGTGCGTGTAAACGTGCTCAAGTCCTGAGAGGAAGCGCGGTGGGTGTGTGTGTGTGTGTGTGTGGGTGGACAAGTGTCACCTCATTTTTGTCAACAAACACCTGTTCCTTCGCTGTTAATTACTTGTTTAACATAGTTTTCAATTTGTCAAACAGTTTGCTGGATTGGGAAATTAGCGTGCTAGCTTGCTGACGCTGGCTAGCGTACCCCCTAATCAGTGTCCAGATGAATTATAGGCGTTGATGTGGCCAGCTGTTGTTGCGCCACCCTACATCCTTAAGCATATCAATTATAAACAACAGGGACGCTGGAACTTTTTTTGGATGTTTGGATGTTTTTTTTTGCCATATTTAGAGGAATATCTCATACTAAATTAACATTAGGATTATATTGTTGTGATGTCATTATTCAGTATTTTCTCCTTTTCTCACTCCCTTTCACGTCACCACCTGCTCTCCCTTTAGGCCGTTTTACACTACAACAGACAGCAACACAGGCAGAAACACAAAACCTCTTCTTCTTCTCATTATTAATAAACCAAACATCAAAAATAGCATCTCCACCCTCTTTGCTTTGCTCATAGTCTTCAACTAAACCCTAAATATCGCAGTATAAAACAAAACACATTTTAATCATGTTTTATTGACATTGCAATTCCAATGCAAAACAGCAGAGTGTGCTGCAGCACCCTAAGCACCCCCACTTCCAGCCTGATAAATGATATGTGCTTGCAACACTGTGGAACTACATATAGGGAAACAAGGAGAAAGGGGGGAAATGGACACGTATCACTATGAGCTGCATAGTTTACAGAATCACAGTCAAAACCCAAAGCAGCATTATGTCCAGCAGTGGACGTTTCATTCACATAATGATATAATACGGCTGCATGACGGCGTAATGTACAACATTTTCAGATTCATTGCAATGTGGATTGACCCCATGCAATAGTTTGGAAGATTATTCTATCACTCTAGCAGTTGGAATAACAGTGAATAATACTGTGTTGTCCCAGAGAGGGGCACTGCAGCAATGCATATACAGCTGGGAGACTGTGAAACCCTACCACAGCACCAACATACAACACAGTCACACACAGTGGAGATGGATCTTCTACACAGCATACGTGCATACTGAGATGACATGCTATGACAGCGTCGCTGTCACAGATGAAGCACCACCGCACATTGAAAACAGAAATGATGCCAGTGATTGTGTTTGGCTGCAGGAGAAATCAAACAGGACCTGGTGACAAACAATCCACTTATTTTATCTCGAGTGTAATGCGAGAAGAAAACAAGTGTGGCACACACTTAGCGCGTATCTCTGGCAAGCGTGATGGCTGTGTTGACAGTTAGAGGCCTCACAACCTTTCCTAGTCCATTAGTGAATGCATCCCCTTCACCAGTGATCAGTCAAAGTCGGTTAGTCTCTGCCGCAGCTGCCAAGGTGTCATCCTTTAATGCCGCCGGCTTCACTTTAATTGCGAACGGCAACAAATACCGGCGCATTATTAATCCGCATTCCAGCCTGTGATCCAGCTCAATGGACGGGAGGAACCGGTGCTGATGACACACGTGCCTTTGCATTTGAGCGTTTATACTGTAATTCCGTTTGACGAGTCGATGCGTCTTTGAAATGCAAACGTGCAGACGGCCGTCTCTTAACTCAGCTAAAACTACAGTGTTCTTCTGCATAGGCTAATAATAACATCATGGCGTATCCGTGTATATAGAGACACTGCATGAAATAGGCCACGCCCATCACGGGGGAAAAGCTCCGTTCATTTCCACACACCAGCGTCATTTTCCTTGAATTAAACGTAGCTAAAAGCTGTTGTGTGGTGGGCTGCGCAGACAACAAATGTAAAAAATCGCCTGTTAAAGTTTTTTTGTACTCGCGAGGAAAACAAGGAAGCCATTGAGAATTGGCGAGAAGAAAAATGTGAATGTTGCCGTCAATTAAGTGTCAACGGAGTGTTCATCTTCCGTATATACGATCTTTTTGTGCAACACCCGACAATGCACGCGACATAGGAGAACGCCAGGATTGGACGGGAGTTTGTGTTTTCCCCCGTTTTGGGCGTGGTTTCTGAATGATGATGCGCTCCGCAGTGTCTCTATAGTGTCGCGGTAGACTCCCTGCCTAACAACACGAGGATCGCAGGTTCGAGCCCCCGTGTTACCTCTGGCTGGCTTGGGCGTCCTTGATACAGGCACAATTGGCCGTGTCTGCGGGTGGGCGAAGCCGCAATACCACGGTCATTATGACTGTACCGCAGGGCTTGAGCTCATTGCCGTCATGGTCGCTGCATTATTGCCTCCTCTGGTCGGCTACGTCTTGCCGGTGAAACTCCTCACTGTCAGGTGAAAAAAAACGGCTGGTGACGACTACACATCGTGGTCTACAACTCTGTCTCCCCATCGGCCCGGGTGGGGTGGGGCAATAACCAAGACAGCAGGGGGGATTGGCCAAGTAGAATTGGGGGAGGGGGGGTTATAATAATAATAATAATAATAATAATAATAATATAATATATTCTGAGTACGTACGTTATCTTTATCCACTGCTCCACAGGCTCTTTTACTGACTAAGTTTATTTATTTATTTATTTTCCAGATGGTTAGAGTATCAAGGATCCCATCTACATCAGTAATGAATGCTGGGCATTGCATTAAAGGCAGCTTTGGTGCCTTCAAGGGAATCCTCCCTACTGTAGTTTGTGTTTTTAAACTTCTGAGCTTATCAAACACTCATGCATCGGGGACGCATGAAAACAAGAACAGAACACCACAAATGCTCAAATGAACATGCTCAGAACGCCATCCTGGTGGCACGGCGCCGTCCCACATGAACAATTATTCAAGATATTGTCAGTCCGTTGTATGACACACGTTTGGAATTTTTATGCTCAGGGCTCCATTACAAGACATCGTGCAAGTAGCTACAGTAGCTACAGTACATAGTCATACTTATGTATGTAAATAAGTCAGAAGGAGTGGGGGAGAAAAAAGCTACAGAATAGCAATAAAATAGAATACATAATAAACAAGCGCAAATTTGACCAGATATGCGAATGTGTGTGACATCATCCACTCCATTGTGACGTCATCCACTCCATCGTGATGTCATCCACTCCACTGACATTGATTTTGTGGACCAACCAATTGTCCAGTATGGTGTTGAACACTGAGTCAGTCCAGCATTCTCACATAGGTGTACCTCCCATCCAGGTGGGAGAGTGTAGCACATTTGCGATGGTGTCTGCTATGTTACTGTTGGGGCAGTATGCAATTTGTAGGGGTCGTGGGGGGGGGAGGGGGGGGGAGTGTGGGGCGGATGTGTGATATAACCATCTTCTCTAGGCACTTATAGTTGTGGATTTGAAACAGGTGGGGACAATCTGGAGGGAGAGGGAGTGTGAAAACCCCTCCACCAGCTGGTGGGCGCAGACTTCGAGTGGTGGCCAGAGCAATAATGCCATCATCAACATCGTCGAGTGGCCGCCAGTCTTGACTGATGATGTCATAGAGTACCCACTGATGATGCCCCACAATCGTCGAGTGGTGGCCAGAGCAACGTCATCATCGTCAAGTGGTGGCCAGTGCTGACTGTCACACTGACTGATGATCTCCAGTGTTGGGGGTAATCAGATTACATTTGTCGGTAATGAGTAGTGTAAGGCATTACGGTTCCTGAATCCAGTAATTACATTACAGTTATAATCAAACACTTAAGTCGTTACTTGCGTTACATAAGTTCTTCAATTCTCAGCAAGATCGGGTTTGAATCTGCAGGATTATGGAGAAAACATCACACGTGTTTTCATTCACTCGATTGCGCAACACAACAGCTGACTAAAGAGATGTCTGGCTAGAATGGATGGGCTGGGGGGAGGGGAGGAGTGATGATTGGTTAGGGTTTAGGCAGCACTTACGGTTGGTTCGTCCCTCCAGCCGATCCAATCAGACAGACAAAGCAGAAAGAACTCCTAACGTCATGAAAGAAGCAGCCGTGCGGCGCAACGTATCCAGAGCAGAAAGACTGTCAGGGAGAGAGACATGTGCCAAATCTCTGCCACTACTAAACACTGTATTCTCCTGTTGGTGTTGTTATCTGGGAATTATGTGACAATGCATCTCTGACGATGTTGAGGAGTAACACAAAATTAATGTAATGAGTATTGTAACGAGTAGTGTAACAAATTACTTGCTCCAGGGAGTAAAAAGAAAGAAAGTTAGAAAGTTATCCTTTATTTATCCCCTTGGGGAAATTCATCCTCTGCATTTGACCCATCCTCTACTAGGAACCTTCCTAGAACTAGGAGCAGTGGGCAGCCACTGTGCAGCGCCCGGGGACCAACTCCAGTTATTTTTGCCAGTACCTTGGTCAGGGGCACTGACAGGAGTATTAACCCTAACATACATGTCTTTCTTGATGGTGGGAGGAAACCGGAGCACCCGGAGAAAACCCACACGGACACGGGGAGAACATGCAAACTCCACACAGAAAGGACCTGGGACGGACCATTAATACGGATACGGATACGGATACTTAATTTACGAGTAAATTAAGTAAAGTAAGGCATTACTTTTTTAAGCAATGTGTAATGTGTAATATATTACTTTTTTAGTAACAACCCCCAACACTGATGATGTCATACCCACTAATGATGTCATAGAAATTGTGACACATCACTGACACATTGTGACATCATCAGTGACACATTGTGACATCAGTGATGCCATAGACTGAATTGTGATGACATCAGTGGAGTCAGCAAGCACTGTTGACTGTGCCAAGCTGGTGGGGGAGACTCAGTGTAACTGCTGGCATGAGGCCCTTTCCTGGTTGAAAACTACCTTGGTTTCCTTATTATACGCAACTAAAACAACGCTTTCTGCTGCACCTACACAGCTTGTATGGGAACATATATAAGAAAAATAGCATCTGGCATCAGACGATAGGCTCTCATTGACCAGATGAGAATCAGCATATTATCGATGCTTCTTCCGTCAGGCGGGGGCGGGGGGTTGGGGGGGGGGGGGGTATGTGTGTGAACTGCACAACAAGCATCTTCTGCTGAGCCAAAAAGAAGCCAAGGTCACTATACGTGTTTTGTAAACTCCAAACAGTATGAGATTCTTGGAAAGAAAAGTGCTGCATTAGTGACAGAATTTCAATATTTAGACACAAGTCATATTTAGACAGACAGACAGACAGACAGACAGACAGAATGAAGCACATTTGAGGGCAAAGTTGACAGCCTGGCTGCATTAAATGGATAGATGACCCTAGGAGCTGGTTTCTCTACCTCTTTCCCCTGACAGCTCACCGCCCTCTACCTCTGCTTAGTTGACTCAACAACTGATTACTTGATAACCATGATGTAGACTAGCGTATAATCCTAGCATTTTACTAGGCTATCCACCTTATTTTTGAATGCCCCACTGTAAAAAACAATCGTGGGTACAAGGTCCGGTTTAGCGTGACTCATTGTTGCCGCGACCCGAATTATAAACCAGAAGCTGGAGTCCGTTATAAAAGTTATAAATATAGTCACGTTATAAACAACTAACCAACGCTGGAGGTCCGTATAGAAACTCGAAATGTGTGTTACTCGAAATGGTTAAAAGTTAAATCAATTTGGTGGCGTTTTACTGCCATGTAACATAGCTAGCTAGCCGCTAACATTAGCCACAGTTAGTAGCCGACTACCCACAATGCATTACGTTATCCCAGCACCCGAACGCAGAGCAGAATGGCTCTGCTGTAAAAGGGTAAAATCCTCTAGACGTGTTTTTTTGTCGGGGGCTGGGGAGTATCTAAATTGGTTACACCGGAAATAGAACCCATAGTCAACGTAAGGCAAAATGGCCGCCAAAAATAAGGTGGATAGGCTACAGGATAGTAACCTGATGCTGCCAGATGGTTTGTTTCAAGGGGCAGACACTTTCCAAAAACAAAAACAAAAAAACGGACAGGTAATTGGATGAACCATCTGTCTATCACGTCTATCACAGGCTCAATCTCACTGGCGTCACACACCAAAGCCCCTCCCTCATGCATCAGAAGCAAATAAACAACCGGAAAACTTAAGTGTGACTCACCCATACAGCCCTTTACTGAACGCTCAGCAAATGCGTTGCCTATAGACCAAATCACCTGGATGTTTACATTTACTTCCGGGTACCCCTGAGGTCCACACATTATAATGGCGGTGGACGGCACAAACTGACGTGTTGAAGACAAAAACAGACAAAGAAGACAAAAATGGTTCGTCAGTGTTGTGTTGTTGTTTAATATCATTCATAACAACACTTTCACTAACGTTAGTGGAGACCAGACTAGCTAATTTACCTGTTGGACCAGACTAGAGTAGACTTGAAGCTAAATTAAATTGACGTGGCGTCAGTAGCTCTGTCTGTACCAGGCTCTTTCTCGCCGAGAAGAGCCTGGTGACGCGAGGTTACTCTGTCTGTAACGTTAACGACTGCAAAAAAACAGCGAGTTTGACAGTCAAACAAACGTTATTAGCTAGCTAACACTACATAAAACAAACACAGAAGAAAGGCTAGATACGTCGGACTAGCATGTTTACCAACCGTTTAACCATTTAAATTGAAAGTAGTTGGCCGAAAACAACGAGAGGGTTTGACAGCATTTATTTGACAACACGCACATTTAAACCTGCCGCCTTCCCCAAGTGGTACCCGGAAGTAAATTTGTTTACATGGTGACGTCACGGTGATTTGGTCTATTCTTCTTCTTCTTCTACGCATGGTAAATGGAACGATAATGGGAACAGCGCCATGCCACCATTGCTACCCATGTTGTGGCCAGAAAAAGTATTACATCCGTAGTGTTACGAACTACCATAGAGAATGAATTGGAAAAGTTAAAGGGAGGCTTTGGCGATTTTCAATTCACTTTGTATCATAATGATCTCGGTAATACAAGCAGATGGACAGTGCCTTCTCTACATGGAGAAATATCCTCCCTTTGTCTGCCTGCAGAAACTCCGCCCCTGCCAGCTGCAAGTCATTAAGCCTCGTAAGGCTCTCATACAGAATAAACAATATAACAATAACAGCTGCCCTGGAAGCCACCTCGGGCAACATCTGTTCCCTTCCGCGTCCAGAATGGCGCCTAACACGTCATTCTGATATGGAAGTGAATAAACTGCAGGAAAACATGAAGACAAAGGCTGCCCACCTATATTACTGAAATTGTAATGATACAAAGCGGGTTGAAAATGGGCAAAGCCTTTAAGAAAGCTTGACTATATACTGAGTGTTGAAGGGCCAGAGAGAAACTTGTGTAAAGAACCTCTTTGTCGTTTGCTTTCTTGCTCTACATTTTTCTCCTTTTTTCCCTCTGCCTGGGCCCCCTAGTGGCAAGAAGGTCCTAGACATGTGCCTAGAATGCATGCATGTGCGTAGATCCGTCACTCACACTCTCTCTCACTCTCTCTCTCACACTCACTCACTCACACACACACACACAACACACACACACACACACACACACACACACACACACACACACACACACACACACACAGTGATCTAATTCTAATCAGGTTAATAGGGACAAGCTTGCATGAATTAGTTGTTACACTGAAGGCCGAGTAGGACAGGGGTCAAATGTTAATTACAAATTGTCTCAGTTCATAGAAAATAAAGATTGTAATTACTCCTGGACAGGACGAATTAATAGCAATTTAACACACTAATATACCTGTGTGGTCTCACCAACAGCCTCTCGTCTCTCAAGAGGACAATTAAAAGTTATTCAGCCCACGGTAATGTTAACCTCTTCCACTCACCCTCCCTACCAGGACAGGGGATTTCAGAGTGAGGTAGCAGGTCAACAGTGTGCATATGGCCAGTGCCGGAAATGGCGTTGAACGCTTGGGAACAGCGTTCCCATAGCAACCATTGCATTTGGGACCCCCCCCCCCCCACCCTGTGTAAGTAAGGTTCCCAGAGCAAAACCTGGCCACCACTGCTTTATGGCCACATAGAAGTGGTACATATGATCTGAAAGCTGGGAACCTGAAGATCATTGAAATGCAGCTCAGCACTGTCAAGTTTTTCTAGTCATATTAATATGTAATAAACATAGTTTTTTTAATTGGTTTAGTCTATTCAAACATTAAAATCTTAAAGGGTAGGAAATTAACTGTTTTTTAATAAGGGCTTTTTTAGGGCTATATCTCTCTCTCTCTCTCTCTATATATATATATATATAGGTATATATATATCTCTCTATATATATATCAACGCAGTCATCGCCAGGAGACCTTTTTGCATCTTTGCAGGCACTTGCTGAGATTAGTCCAACCAGGTGATTGGTTCACCATGGTGGATTTGAAAGCCACATACTTTTATGTCCCCATGATAAAAGCTCCCAGGAAATTCCTGAGGTCTGCTTTTCGAGGGACCTCCTACGAGTGCAATGTACTTACTCCCATCTGGCTTCTCCCTCGCCACTTCTCCAAATGTGTGGACACGGCACCTGAGCCACTGCATCGCCAGGGGATCAGGGTCTTCTTCTACCTGGATGATCTCATCCTCATGGCCCACTCCAGGGAGCTTACAATTTCACACACTCTGCAGCCGACGTGCCACCTGACCTGACCAGAATAGGTTTTTACCATCAACTGGAAAGAGAAGTCCCATATCCAGCCAGCCGACGGCATATTTGTGAATGTTTTTTTTAACTCAGCCTGGTGCGCCTGTCAGACATCAGACAGGCGGCTGTGCTGTTGGCGATGCGTCAGGCTAGGCTATCATGCATGCGGGTTCAGCTCACCTGTAGGTCTGCTGGGTTTGCTGCACATGAGGACCCTGCAGATCCATTACATCTGGATCAGCACTCTCACAAATTCCGGATGGTGACCATTCCCCATTCTGCCCGGGAGACCTGGCTCATTGGGGAGGGGGACCCTTTACCCTTAGCACAGGGGACACCGATGGGCAGAGTGAACTCTTACACTTTACCCTTAGCACAGGGGACACTGATGGGCAGAGTGAACTCTTACACTTTACCCTTAGCACAGGGGACACTGATGGGCAGAGTGAACTCTTACACTTTACCCTTAGCACAGGGGACACTGATGGGCAGAGTGAACTCTTACACTTTACCCTTAGCAGGGGACACTGATGGGCAGAGTGAACTCTTAAACTTAGGTGTTCACAGACCGGGGCTGCAGATGTTCTGTGTGGGAGTCCCATCGTAGGATTTGGCCAAGGCAGTAGTGAGCCTCCAGAGGGCTCCGATGGTGGTCACATAACTCTGGTTATAACAGTGTAAGACTATAATGAGTGTCATTATTACGAGGCCACCGTCATTGCAAAATGGCAAACGTAACCGTTAGAGCTAACGCGGCGTACACAGCTCTCCAACGGGCGGGCCGATGCAAATGTCAACAAAGTCCCACGCCGAAGCAATATGGCTAATTAATATATAGCCGAATCAATGATCACAAGTGAATCAACTGCATTCAGGCCACAGCTAATTGAAAGGCGTCTCATCCTCCTGCGTTCTCAAGGTGACGGAGCATGTGCGGCTAGATTAAATATTTATTGAGGGGTGCCATTACATCGCCATTATCATTTAGATCAGTTCATTAAACAACACGATACACCAATGATGAGACAATTACGGTTGTTAAATAAAACAGGGTGCAAAGAGATCAAACGAAGATATACGAAGATGCACATACACACAAACACAGGCGCGTGCACACACACACACACACACACAGCTTGCTTCCAAGGTCACTGGGTCCCAAGCTGATCGTTGAACAGTAGTTCTCGGCTATGCTTGGGAAACAATAGCGCTCATAACCATTAACCCCTGTTGAGATGAAGTCCAGGCAATAACGTAATTGCACACTTGAGAAAATCTGTCAACATTATAGACACAACACTGCAAGTGCAGCACTTGTTTAAAAAGCTAGCGTCGGATATCTTGCGAGTCTGAAGATGTTCTCCAGCCTCGGAGGACAGCCTCTTGATCTCCAGATGCCATATTGTTTGTATGCTGCATGACTCACACAACGCTTTGCTACGTTATTTTCTAATTTACCCTTTAAGCCATACACATGTTCTCTGTTGATAACACCGGAATGACGACGCTTCAATTTTGCCGATAGTTTTCCATGAACTTGTTTCTCGGCGATGCCTCAAAGTGACCTCAAAGTGAGGTGTGCTTCCTCCTCTTTACCTACACATTTGCCCGTACAATTTCTTCTCATATGATTTTATCCCCTACACAGACAAGTTTTGGCTATAATGTTGGTAAAGGACCCGTATAGTGTCGCGGAGTCCAAATACCCCCCCCCCCCCCCCCCCCGCATCAGAGCTGACGAATGGCCGATGGGAGGATTATCCAAGCGGCCAGCATCCGCTAAGCTAGAGTAAATGAACCACAAAGAGAGCATTAAAGGATGAAAAAAAACACACTTTTAACAGCATTAAAAACGGCTACTGACGACGATGCACCTTGCATTCTTCCTGTGGATAACTGGCCAAATCAGGTCCAGATATTTCCAGCCAGACGTCATTGGCAGGGTGTCAGATGTGGCCACTTTGTCACGAGGCCTCAGCGTCTGACACTGACATGCAGGACAAGCTGTGCTTTAATGTCTCCATGAGAGCTACCGGGCTTTAACTCCTTTAATGTCTCTATGACAGCTACCGGGCTTTAACCCCAATGTTAAACATGATTTGCTCCCACCGTCCATTCTGAAATCGACCCCACGGGAGAAATAAAACATTGAGCAGTAAGGGTGTTGTGGTCAGGGGGATGGAGGGCGTAACAGTTAAAAGCGTAACAACACTGCTCGTTATAGTTTTTAATGATCAATTAATTATCAATTAAAAACCAATTATTTCAGGAAAACAACCTATAGGCTACTTACTTAAGCCAGAATACGTCTTCATTTTTTGCTTAACACTCATAATCTTAGGTCACGAATGGAGTTATGAGACTTACTCACAAGATCGTATTAATGCTTTTCCACTGGTTACATTTTGTAAAAGACGTGAAGGGTGACCAGTGGCATTGATTTGACAAGAAAAATCAAAATGTGAAAAAATTGACATCCGAGGTCCCCACCCAACAGCGACGAAACGGGGGAGTTCCGTTGAATTCTATTATAACCAAATACCTGGCAAAATATGTGGCGCTGATTTGCATGGGTTTTCCAGTGATAGGGTCCAGCTGTGACATAAGCTAGTGGAGAAATGCTCAAGAAACTCAACGGTCTGATTCAGCCGTAAGAAAAAAAAAAGAGAAGACTGAAAAGTGTCCTCTCCAGTGTGACTGGTGTTTTAAGTGAATGATTGCCTGTAGCCGCGTCCAATGGATCTCCAGCAAGGGCTCTATTTTTAGAAAAGTAGTTCTAAATGTCCAGCAGCTTGATGTACATCTCCAGCGGAGTGTGGGGGGAGAGCACTTCATCTTGATAAGTGTGGCCGCTTGATAGAAGTTGCAGCATGTAGCACATGCGTACATTCAACTGGGCACAGGCATAACGTATGGGATCTTCGAGATGTCGCCCACACCACTCACATCATGATGTAGTGACACAGTTTATTCAGTGGACAGACGGACAGAGACATTTCAATTAAAGTATCAAAGTAGAGCAGGAACATTGAGGCAGGGAGGGTGAGGAGGACTGGAGGGGGCAATACCTTCACAAGTATCTGCATGGCCTTCAAACCAACCTTCAGAAAAGCAAGTAATTCAAGGGCAGTTTCCTTGAGCTGGTCCGGGCACAAAGATTTTTTATTGTTATTTGAGATATGCAGCAACATAACTTTCCATAATTAGTGCAATCCAGGGCCAATTTCAGAAGGAATACAACAAAATTAGCATGGGAGGTGCTTATGTTTAATTATCTATAGTCTTTTTTTCTTTCTTTCTTTTTAAATTAGGGGGGGGGGGGTATTTATTAATAGCTATTATTAGTTATTATTTGTGTTTGTTATTATGGATTAGGGCATTTTTGGGGGCTCTGAATCCACTAGCACAGATTAAGACGGAGCTACTACAATAATTAGCCAAAGAGATATTCATGAAGTGTAGAACTTTAACCCTCGTGTGGTCTTCGTCTTTTAGTCACACCGAGGGCGTTCGGGTCAATTTGACCCGGCTCATGTTCAACCATTCTAAAGTCGTTATAAACCCCAAAAATCCTACTAATCATAGTTTGTTCTTCATTTTAATAAAGAGCTACTCAAGTTTATTTATCATCTCCGCGAGGAGATTATGAGATTGTCGCTGTCAGTGCGTCTGTCTGTCTGTGCGTCTGTGCGTGCGTGTGTTCCTTGTGTGTTCCTCCCGGATCTCGAGAACCGTTGGTCGGATCTACTTCAAACTTTGGGAGTGTACTAAGGAGTACGTGATGGAGTACAGTGACCTGTTTTCGTGCAATTCGGTATAGCGCCACCTACTGGCAACACAGTGCGTGTGTTCCTTGTGTGTTCCTCCCGGATCTCCAGAACCGTTGGTCGGATCTACTTTTGTTTGTGTGTGTGTGTGTGTGTGTGTGTGTGTGTGTGTGTGTGTTTGTGTGTGTGTGTGTGAGAATGCAATGTTTACTAGAAAATACCAACATTTTCAAAGAAAGAAATTGTCTAAATTTAACTTCTGACCCCTTTTAGCCTCCACTTTCAATTCAAATTGACCCGAAGACCATGGGTGTTATATGTTGATGCAGGGGGGGGGGGGATAGCAAATGCATGAAATGTACCATTTTCATATCACATGTTTAGTACAGTAAATGAGCCAAGCAGAAGAAGTTTCATAGAGAAAAAAATATTTTAACATTCTTTTCCTTGATGTTGAAATTCTAAAACGGGTCAGATTGACCCGAAGACCATGCGAGGGTTTTAATTACTTTTTCCTCATAGAGATACGAATGGAAAAACATGCCTGCATAATTATATGCCAGTTGAAAAACAAAACCTTGCTATTTAGGAGGTGTTGCAGTCGTTTGAAGACACACACAATGCAAACAAGCGTGCACAGAGCTATAATCCAGTATAAGTGGATGACCCTTTTCAAGTTATTATTTTAGTTTTGGGTTTTACATCACGCCAGACAGGATTCTTTTTCATTTAAATGACCCGTGACAGTGAGCGTGTGCATAAATAATGGGGTGAAATTAACACAGTAGCCTACACTTGAATAATAATTATTTTTTTGTCCTCTGAAGGTCAAAACCCCCCCCCCCCCCCCCCCCCACACACACACACACACACACACACACACACACACACACACACACACACAAACAAAAGCGCGTTTGAGGTCATTGGACAGTGGAGAAGGTGAACATGACACATTTTACACATTCTTCAAAAGCTGGAAGCACCAGGGGAGACCAGATATCATTTGTCCTGAGTGAAAAGTGCTCAAAAGTGTTTCCCTGCGAAGGGTGTGGGGGCAGGGAGTCTTCACAAGGCTGGGCCAGTCTCTCACTGATTTAGATGTGTGGTCATTGGAGGCTTCTCTGACCCAAATGGCTTTCCAGAGGCGTTGTGGGTGTGTGAGGCTGGAAGCCGGACCAGGTAAAGAGGATCTGTAATTGGCGTTGCTTTAACAAGGCTGTTACTTTGCCATAAATCATGACAAGTGAAAGTCCTGTGCCCTCTATTCAGTGTCCTGAAATAGTGCAGGAGGAAAAATTAACTGCGCTCTGCGAGAACTTTCTTTCTCAATCCAACGGGGGTTTATTGGATTTTATCCTGCTGGGCTCACAGACGACTTGTATGCCTTGTAGTAAAGTAGTAAAGCTCTGAGGTAAAACCTTCTCTTCTCATATGGAAGAGAAAAAAGACAATTATGCTGGGATAGCCTAGCAAGATAAGAAAAGAAAAAACTAGGCTACATAATTTTGCATATACAGATTTAATTCAAACATTGCCTCGAGTGAATGGCCACCCAGTGGACTGACAAAGGCCCGTGCTCTTTGAACAATCTGTGTGGCAGTGCCATACAGTACGTTTAGCGGTCCCCATCATGCAAATTCAAATTTCCCTCTATACATAATAGGATCAAATTCATACACTGTTAAATTTCGATTTTGTGTGAGCGGTTACATTTAGACTGCATTTTAAAAATTCTGAAAAAAAAATCTTTTACAGGCAGTGTTAACTCCAGTCACCACATCACAACCCTTACAAAAAAACCACATGAACTTCACATGTGCAAAAAATCACATGTGATCACATGGGATTTTGCACATGGGAAACACATGTGAAACATGTGCTTTGCCCATGGGAAGCGTGTGGTTTAGGAACATTTTCACATCTGAAGTGTGTGAAAACCCATGTACATTCCCGTGTGATTACATGTGAAACCCATGTAAATGTTGTTTTCCACATGTGCCCCACATGTGGAAAACATGTTGCTCCACATGTTACATGTCAGAGCCTGTGGTAACATGATTCCCACATCCACTCCACGTCATCACATAATACAAAATATTGTTCACGCGTTATGACATGTGATACCATGTTTTCCACTATAACATGTTACCACATGTGACCTGTGTCTACATGAGTTCCACATGTGTCCATGTGGAACTCCTGTGGACACGTGAAACTTTTTTCTGTAAGGGAAGTGGTCTTGATTGGCTACCCTCGCTGAGCAATCACTGCAATCCTCACAGCATTTTCCTTTCTTCAGCAGCAGCAGCAGCATGATGACCCCCCTGCAATGCCTCCAATCAGCATCTTTGCCACACTTGTGTTAGGAGAGCTGGTGTTGTTATCTGCCAATCACTGTTCTGCCTGTGAGGACTTGTGCGTAGGGGTGTGCAGAGAGCCCAGTATTTCTAGTGTATCTGTTGAGCAGCAAAATTATTTGTATCTGTATTCCAATAAAAGTGGAAATAGGCACAACAATTCTGTCTTTGTTGTTATTACACGTCTAATTTCAGGATATTGAGAGCAGAGGAGAGAGACGGACACAGCGGACACAGTTCCAGGGGGTCCCCAGCAAAAAAGGAAATTAGTTATTTTCACTATAATTCCATCCATAAGTAACACAATCACATGACTGTTTTAGTCATGGGTTTCATACACTTTCTGTAACAAAACATATAGAATAGAAAATATCAGATGGGGGACCCTGGGACAAAATCTTATTAACTTGGGATCTGTGGTCTAAGTTGTGTGAGTTCAGCGGTCCTCGATGTGAACAAGTTTGAGAACCACTGAGCTAGAGCCATTTACAATCAGCGTATAAGAATAAGAACTGGACAAAAAAATAGATTTCCCAGCATTTGCTGTGAATACCTAATACTATGGGAGATTTAAGAATGGGAGCTGCAGTTGACTGACACTTATCTGGCCCAGCTTAGCTAGGACCCTCATTTATTGAAAAGTCTTCAAATCCGTTTAGGGTGGAGAGACCCTGCAGACTATATGACTGATGTTGTCACAATTGAGGTTATGACATCACTAATGATATGTCACAATGAAAAGAAAGAGTTATGACATCTCTGATGATGTCACACTTGATTTATGACATCACTGATGATGTCACAATGACAACATGACCATTAGCTACCAGCAGAGCTCTCTGATGCTGACTTGTACATAATTCAGTAGATTTGTGTGGTGTTTCAATTGCTGCCAGATGCTTCGTCTGCTCCTGCAGCTCAGGCCGAGCGTGGCGGCCGGACTCCCTGCATGTCCCCGTGCCCTCTCTGGGGCTGCATGTCCCCGTGCCCTCTCTGGGGCTGCATGTCCCCGTGCCCTCTCTGGGGCTGCTGCGCTCAGGCGGCTTCACTCCGGAGCAGCATCCCGGGGCAGGGCTGCATGTGGAGGGGTTAACGGCGGCGTCTTCACGGGCCACAGGTTGGGTTTCCCGCGGTATCCCCAGCCTGCCAGCAGCTGTCAGACGAAGCGCTTCTACAGCCTGCCCCCTCACCAAAAGGTGGAGCTGCCTGCACTGTCTCCCACCATGCAGACAGGAACTATCGCTCGCTGGGAGAAGGAGGAGGGAGAAAAGATCAACGAGGGCGAAGTTATAGCAGAGGTGGAGACTGACAAGGCCACAGTGGGATTTGAGATACTGGAGGAATGCTATCTGGCCAAGATCCTGGTTCCTGAAGGGACCCAGAACGTCCCTGTAGGAGCAGTGATCTGCATCACAGTTGACAGTCCTGACCTCATCCCAGCCTTCAAGGACGTCACGGTGGACTCACTAAAAGCAGCTGGTGCCACTCCTTCATCAGTAGCCGCTCCTCCTCCTCCTCCTCCTCCTCCCCCTGCAGCCCCAGGGAGCTCTTACCCCACACACTTGAAGATTCCGCTTCCTGCCCTCTCTCCCACCATGACAATGGGTACAGTGCAGTGCTGGGAGAAGAAGGTTGGAGAGAGGCTGAGCGAAGGAGATCTGCTGGCTCAGATTGAGACTGACAAGGCAACTATCGGGTTAGAGGTGCAGGAGGAGGGATACTTGGCCAAAATCCTGGTGTCAGAGGGCACTCGGGACGTCCCGCTGGGCACGCCACTCTGCATTATTGTAGAGAGGGAGAGTGACATCGCTGCCTTCGACGACTATGTAGAGACTGGTGTGGCAGAGGTCGCCACACCTCATGCCACAGCATCACCTGCTGCAGCGCCACCTGCTGCAGCACCCACCCCTGCTCCTGCTGCCGCTGCCCCAGTGGCGGCCAGGAAAGGGCACGTGTTCGCCAGCCCCCTCGCCAAGAAACTGGCAGCTGAGAAAGGAATCGACCTGGCACAGGTCAGCGGTTCTGGCCCCGATGGACGCGTCACCAGGAAAGACATTGAGAGCTTTGTCTCACCCGAGGCTGTCCCTGCTGTAGCTGCTACTCCTGCTGCAGCTCCGGGTGCTCCTACTACACCTGCTGCACCTACAGCTGCCCCTACTGGCGCCTTCACAGATATCCCTATCAGCAATATCCGCAAGGTTATTGCTCAGAGGTTGACGCAGTCCAAACAAACCATCCCCCACTACTATCTGTCTGTAGACGTCCACATGGACCAAGTGCTGGAGCTTCGGAAGGAACTCAATGCTGAGGTTAAAGCCCAGAATATCAAACTTAGTGTGAATGACTTCATCATCAAAGCCAGTGCTCTGGCCTGTCTCAAGGTTCCTGAGGCCAACTCCTCCTGGATGGACACGGTTCTGCGCCAAAATCATGTTGTGGATGTGAGTGTGGCGGTGAGCACAGCCAGCGGTCTGATCACGCCCATAGTGTTCAACGCCCACACCAAAGGTTTGGCTGCCATCAGCTCCGATGTGTCGGCTCTCGCTGCCAAGGCAAGAGACAGCAAACTGCAGCCGCACGAGTTCCAGGGAGGTACATTCTCTATCTCTAATTTGGGGATGTTTGGCGTCAAGAACTTCTCCGCGATCATCAACCCTCCTCAGGCGTGTATCCTGGCTGTGGGAGGCTCAGAGAAGCGGCTGCTGCCTGCCGATAATGAAAAAGGCTTCGATGTAGCCAGTGTGATGTCGGTGACGTTGAGCTGCGACCACCGGGTTGTGGACGGGGCGGTCGGCGCCCAGTGGCTCGTGGAGTTCCGCAAGTTCCTGGAGAAACCTGTCACCATGCTGCTGTGATTGGACAATTACTGTCACGAAACTGCTGTGACAGGTTGAGACCTCACACTGAAGCGATCTGATTGGTGTAAACTGGTCTCGATCCTCCTGTGATTGGGGAGCCTACCACCCAGGTCAACCAGTCTCCCTGAAAGGGAAGAAGCAGAACACACTCCTCTTACGTCTGTCTCGCTGTATCTCTCATCTGTCTTTCTCTTCTCTCTCTCTCTCTCTCTCTCTCATATTGTTGTATTTATTGGGGCCCCATGTCCCCTGTGAGACCAGAATTAGGTAGGATTTAGCCTTGTGTAGAGACTGGCTATATGTCACTGAAACATTGCAAATGTTTTATGAAGGGAAGGTGTCACACGTCCAACCAGTGGGCGTATTTATCCAGAAGCCTATATGTGCGTGTGTCTACACAGTTTATCTGTGATGTGCGAATGTGATAAAGACCACAGGAACAGCACCCATCTCTTGGTTCAACTGTCTTTTGAGTGGAGGGTTCTGGCTCATCTGATAGAGGCAAAGAGGGGACTGCAAGCAAGAAGGTGGGGATCAGTGTTGGGGTAACTCATTACAAAAGTAACATATTACATGTTACTTTTAGCAGTAACTCAATAATATAACGTATTACTTATAGGATTTCAGTAATATTATACTCTCTTTGATCTCAGATTAGTTCTAAATGAATCTAAAACTAAGTTTATGCTCTTCTCACGTGCTAGAAACCAAGACATGTCACTAAATATCTGCTCCCTTAATGGAGCGAAGATTGAGCGCGTGGCCACTTATAAATACTTAGGCATCTGGCTAGATGAAAAGCTTTCATTTCAAAACTCACATTTCTCAGATCAAAAAGAAATTTAGGACTAGACTAGGATCCCTCTACAGAAATAGATCATGCTTCTCTTTTGAAAATAGAAAGAATATTGTTCAGTCAACCCTCATTTCAGTTCTGGATTATGGTGAAATACTATATATGCATGCAGCCCCTTCCGCATTAAAATCACTTGATGCCTGCTATCACAGTGCCTTAAGGTTCATAACTGGGGATAAATTCAGAACACATCATTGTTTGCTTTATCAGAAATTAGGATGGCCCTCGCTTAGTGTTAGAAGGGAACACCACTGCCTCCTCTTTGTTTATAAGGCATTACTCAATAAGTTACCCTCATATCTCACATCTCATTTAAAGCTCAAATCACTCTCACATAGAACACGTGCACAGGAATACCTAACCCTTGAAACCCCCCGCATTAACACCTTAAGTGCCATAGCCGAAATAATTCGTCTTACATAATCCAACGCTTAAGTGCCAGAGCCGAGTTTACTCGTCTTACATAAACATTTTTTTTTTTTGACGGTGGGACATCAATCAACAACTTTTACATCTTCGAGATCACTATTGGAGCAAGATAATGTGTATAATCTATTTTACCGACCCACTAAGTGTTGACAGTGCTCCCCCAGACGACCGAAATCAAAGAAAAAACTGCCGGGAGCAAGCCGTTCAAGGAAATGGCGTGGCGATTTTACAGTAATCCATTCAAGACTTGTCTTGCCTGAGAGCGGCCGCGCACCGGCAGCAGCACACAGAGAGCGGAGAGCGATTTGCAAAATAGATCATAGGTGAAACACACTTTGAAACACCTCAGAAAGGCCAGAATCAACATCTGCCCATCGCCCACGCATTCCCCGGCCCATCTTGACTCGCACAAGGAGCGTCCGCACGCAGGCAAGCAGGCAGGCAGGCACACAGGCAGGCAGCAGCAAAAGCGCTTCTGACACGCCCGCTGTACAGCCAGGAGGAAGGAGGAGAAGACACACGGAGGGAGGAGTTTGAATGAGAGGGGTGTTTCCTGTTGTTATGGAGGAAATTACTGTTCAAAACTATTGTTTAGAATGTCTGACGGTCTTACTGATGCCAAAAATGAATGGTTAAAGTGACTGTTTCACAAAAAGCCATTTATCTCTGAATAAATTTCCAGACGCTGAAACCATGCTGTACTCAACGGCTAATATCTACATAACTACTAACTCTGCAAACTAACTCTTTTAGACAGAGAAAGCACACATTCTATTAGTTATTTTTAGATGATTGGTGTTCATGAATTCTTAACAGAAAAGAATCCTCGGCCGTTGTAAAATGAGCCAGAATCGTCAAAAACACCCCTGGCACAACTTACCCACAGGATTGAAAACATGGCTGGCACTGAATGTGTTAATACTGAACTTGGGAAATTAGCTTTTAGTTTTTATGCGCCAGACAAGTGGAACAGGCTGCAGAAATCACTGAAACTAAATCAACTGGTTTCACTTAATCAGTTTAAACTTTTATTGGAGGATACAGTATCAGTTGAGTGTTCCTGTTTTTAGTATCTGAAATGCTGTTCTGTATTATTCATACTGTATTGGCTTTGTGTTCTTTTGATACTTGGTGTTGATTGTGATGTTTTGTTGTATTTGTATTATGTCAGGGCGTCATTGTAAAAGAGGGGTTACGCTCTCAACTGACTTTTCCTGAATAAATAAAGGCAAATGAAATGAAATGAATGAAAATACCAGTTACTTTGTCAAGTAACTCAAGTTACAAATTGAGTTACATTTTATTAAATCAAAGCACATATTTAAATAAAGAGACAATCATTCCCTAATCAAACTGTGTTTTTATGCAAATAACCACTATAGATGACAATAACAAAGGAAAATAATAACATTTAGAATTTTGGATTGTTTACACTGACTTCAAGGCGGTTTAAATTATTTTTCGGGATGGTTCCGGGGTGGCATCATTCTGCTGCTGCTGTTGTTTTGGTGAAAGTAATGCAAAAGTACTGTAATAAGTAATGAGTTACTCTACACAGAAAGTAATATTGTAAAGTAACTTATTACTTTCAAATGAAAGTAACTAGTAATATGTAGTATATTACATTTTGAAAGTAACTTGCCCAACACTGGTGGGGATAAATGTAAGTTAACATTGCGAAACATAGAGCTCAGCACTAAAGACACACTCAAGTCTGTCCCCATTCACTAGTCATCAATACACATTTTTGCTGCCTAAATTGGTTCTACTGTAACATTTTGTGTGTTTCCTCTTCTGTGGGCGTGTGTATATTCAGCTCTTAGAACACGGCTCTCTTGAATACTCGATTCTGATTGGTCAATCAACAATATTCACCGGTCATTATTTCTCGACAACCGACCGCTGCTCTGCCACACCTGGATTAATCAGTTGATAAGAGCCTTTTGTCAGCAAGCCACTACTAATTAGGCCAACCAGTTGCAGCTGTGGTGTCTTGTGTGCCAATTACGAATGAAACCGCTTTGTCGTTGAAAACGCTATTAAAAAATATATTTGAATAATTATTTTTGTCAGATTATTGAATGATTTAGTTGTAGGCCGTGTTCTAAGCGGGATAATGTATATTGAGGCGGTGATTACTGGGAAATAATGACCTTCAGGTGAACGATTAAGCCCTCCGCTACGCGTCGGGCTCAATCCACCTGTCGGTCATTATTTCCCCCGTAATCACCGCCTCAATATACATTATCCCTTACATCATCATTTGGTAATTGTTATTCCGTTTTAGAGCCGTAAGTAGATTACTCCTACCTTTATCATTTTTAGGCTTGCCAAAAAGCTGTTTAAGCAAAAAAACACAAACTGTTATAAAGTTTTATTATTTGTTCGGATGAGAACGTAACATATATTCCAAATATGTGACCAGTTTATCAGAATAACGCCTATTTGGACATTTTTAACAAGCAGTGAGGAGCGCTGCCTGTGTGACCAGTCGGACTAGCTAGTATCGGTCAACCCCTACTGGCAGTGAGAAAACACTTGTCGACGTGCTTTTGTAACTAACGTTATGCTAACCGGGTACAGCCATCGGCTCCTCGCTCGCAGCAGTAATGCTACTGTATGAGCATGTAATGTCACTGAAGTTGGCCACACTCGCCGCAGTGTATCTGCTGAATGTTGCCAAACTTCATTCATAGTTTACAGGTCTGTGGTTAACAAAAGTTTATGGGGACGCGAATTTGGGTTCAGCAGGATCATCTTTACAAACGTGAATAACTTTTATGACTTTTGGAACGTAGATGCCCTTTTTTAAACACATTTTTTGGAATAGCTTCAAAAGGAATACAAGTGATTAACGTTAAGCCAGTTTCAGGCTTGATGTGCAAACTTTTCGTGCCGGCTGTGCTGAGGCCAGGGAGTTTGTTTATTGTCTTTTTCTTCAGCCATAATTATTATTGCTGGCTTGAATGGCAGAACGCTGCACTGTAAATGTATCTGCACAGAGGGGCTTATATTCCTCATTAAGTCATATCGCCGTGCACAGATATATTGCCGTATTAGATGAACGGAGATGAGGCCAAACACAATGGCTTCCTCCAACAGCCAGATGACACCGCTATGCAAAAACTAATGCAGAGTGACTCCACCATTCACACTCTATTACTCTGATTATGCAATTTAATTATGTTGATGATAGAATTAGCTCTATGAAAATATAATAATTGAATAATTACAGAGGATGATTAATTAGTTGGTTAAGCAATTAAAGGATTCTTGAAAACTGCTCAATCATGATTTGTCATGCCAATGTTTATGTTTGGATGAGTGAAATGAATGATCATTTATACAATGATCAATTAGCCACACACAAGTGTCAACATTATATAAAGTATAACAAGATTAAAGAAAACAGGTGCAATGTTTGAGCCCAACTACAATACACAAGTATATAGAAAAGTTTAGTCTATGTACGAGTTGGATGGACAACAATGCAGTATTGTATTGGTCCACCCTGTGTTGCTTGGCTTTAACCTTTTTATTTATACAGGGGGGGTCTCACTGAGAGCAATGCTCTCTTTTTCAGGAGCGCCCTGTTCACATTCACACCTGGAAGCTGACCAGTACAACCACAGTCTGATCTGCTGGCCACTGAGCAACTCCACTGGAGCAGTTGGGGTTAAGGGCCTTGCTCAAGGGCACCTCAGTGGTGGTAATGAGTGCAAGTGCTGCCTTTTCACTTTCCACACCCAGATTTATCCTGCCGGTCCCGGGGATTGAACAGACGACCTTCAAGCTCGCTTCTCTAACCATTGGGCCACCACTGCTTTTCATTCCTTTATTCTGAAAGATTACAGTATAGGTTGATGTACTGTGTCCCTTTCATATCATGTTGGTTTGTATGTTTTTAATGGTCTTAGCATAATGCCCAGCAGTCTTCGCTCCCAGACAATTGGAGATATCCGCCTATCAATCATCTGGAAATGCAACAAACCTACGCCCCTTTATCAAGTTACCGGAAATGACCCTCACTCCCCCCCCCCCCGGCTATCCTCCAGCGCAGTGGTCGTCCTGTCACCTCACAGCAAGGTCCTATATAGGATCGATTACCACAACTGTTGGTGCTGGGGGTATGTCTCCCCATGAATTCAGTAAGTGCCTAGGTGTGCTATCTAATGAAAAGAGTTTTCATGTTCTCCCCGTGCTCACCTGGGTTCCCTCCGTATAACATCAATGAACCCCCACTGAAAAACATGCACGAAGTCAGACCCCGGGTGACGCTGTGAAAGCTGCCCCTGGCCCCGCCCCTTAGAGGAAACTAGGAGCCAGGATGGGAGAAAGGCAGAAGACACATTTCATGGCACCGTGCTGTGTGTCTTGTGCCGCGCGTGCATGTGTGTGTGACTAATACAGACAGGGTTTCTTCTTTGTTCTCCTTAAACTGGAGATACAGCAAATCCCTTTGTAACACGGAAAGAGCTTTCTTTTTTTATATTGGAACTGGATGTCCCGAGCAAACGTTACATTATTTGATTTTGTTTAATTGGTTTACAAGCACACGACTTCTGCATGTCACTGCCTAGAAGGGGCAGTCTAAAGATTCTAGATTGGCTCTGTGACGCAGGGGTTTTCTTTATCTCTCAAAAAAATATGCGGATAGAGACTGCAAACTGAGTTTAAATGCCCAGGGACTACAGCTTGGAGATTCACTGGGTAGCTAGCTAATGCTGGCTCACTGGCAGAAACCTTGATCAATTTGCATTGTCTGTGAAAAAAAAGAAAGAAGTATTGTGTATACTTGATACAAATAGAAGGCAGTGAATCCATGGACTGCTAAGTGTATCTGCAGGTCATAATGCTGCATCTGTAGCACTGCTGCTTTAATGAGCATCGTGTGCCGGAGGAACAAGGCTTTGTTCCAGGAGCAAAGAAAGAGACGTCTCATAGCGCTCGTGACACTTTGCAAGCCGAGGCTGTGGAACGCTTAGCTCTTTCTTCCCTCAATCGTTTGATTTCAGGTCACAGTGATTTTAGACTTCAACGAGACTGGTTTGGTAATTGCAATTATGATTTTGCCCCCTTTTGCTGAGAGACACACACGTTATAGATTTCCCAGTGTTTAAAGTTCACCTGCTCCCAAGCTGGATAAATCATTAGCAACACTGCGAGAACTATAGCAGCTAATACAGCAATTACCTTAGCCAATACCTTGATTATCACTGAAAGGTTCCTGCAGGTTCAGAGAGAGCATTGCCGCTGAGAACTGCTCCAATTTGCTATTCATCAACTTCTTTGATTCAGACACTAGTCTCAAGGTTGTTAATAACGGACGTCACTAATTGAGAAGGAAATCTAACAACCATATTTCTCCATTGTGCATCCGCTGGTGTGCAATCTTAAGATGAATGTAATATCCTTGGAATCCAAATGTTTGTCAAAGAGAATTCTAGAAAATCAATTATATCGGACATCATTTCATTATGAATTCCAGACGGAGGTGTGGTGATTGAAAAGTCCTATAGACACTGCGGAGCACGTCATTGCACGCCCAAAAGGGGGGAAAACACAAACTTCGCCCCAATCCTGGTCGTGTGTTGCACACAAAGATCATATATACGGAAGATGAACACTCTAACTTACTTCCTTGACAGCTAGATACACATTTTTCTTCTTTTTGTTTTGCTCGGAAGTACAACAAAACTTTAATTGGTGCTTTTTTACATTTGTTGTCTGCACAGCCCACCACACAACACCTTTTAGCTATGTTGAATTCAAGGAAAATGACACTGGTGTGTGGACATGAATGCAGAGCTTTCCCCCGTGATGGGCGTGGCCTATTTCATGCAGCGTCTCTATGGTCTAAGCCAGAAGTCATCATAAGATAACACATTCACTTGCTCTAATAATATTAGATATAATATTATTTGATATGATAGTTTATTTATCCTAAAGCCCACAGCAATCGAATGTTTGATTGGTGTGCCATGGGCTTGAGAGTTGACTCTTTTTTTCTCCCCATCTCACATCTTCTTCACATCTTTTAACAACGCTCGCACGTTCGTAATGTGGACCAAAGAGCTGGGGAGTCGGACGTGTGAAGCGTTTGCGGTTCAACAGATTCTCACCTGGCAACTGTCAGGAGACTCGCTGACAGGAAGACGTATTTATGTCTCACCTTCGACGAGCTACAAGAATAGAGTCGCTGTGGAACATAATGTTCACTAGAAACGTGCGGGGGCAATATCGCTTCAACATATGGCTTTGGTCTCACACGTGGCGCGCACCCACGCGCAGACATGGAGAGCCACTCCTGACAGAAACGTCTATGGCACGTTCTCCTCTAATTAAAGTACCTTGTCTTTCGGCGAGACATCAAATTGCCAGCCGCGTGGTTTCCCTGCCGAACTTCACTGTGCGAGGGCCTCAGCACGCTAAGACTTACCTGAGAGGGGGCCTCATCAAAGAGAGCAGCAAGCAACATTTCCCCTGCTAGTAGCATCAGGGGGATGCTTCTACCAAACTTCAATGCAATGTGACAGGCTGTCGGATCAAAGTCAGGCCAGCGAGATGTCTTGCACAAGTTGCCGTGACTTGTATAACTGATAAAAACCCAGTATTATTGGGGGGGGGGGGGGGGGGGGGATAGGGGAAGAAGAATGAGGGGGGGGGGAAATGGTAGACAAAAAGTTGGTAAACTTGCTAGAGAGTTTAGTTGGGACGTGCAGACTTAGGGTTTTTCCAGTGATTTATTAATAGGATATCACCTGAATACAGTTATTGAGCAAATTAGACTCTCCCAGGAGTCTCCTCATCTTACACTCAAGGGAGGCTACAGCAAACATTCCAAGTTATTCATAGAATTTCAATTAATAGTTGGCCCGGCTGTTGTCAAGAACAGTTATAATGTAACAATGCACTTCCCCATTTGTTCGCATTTCAACTGTGAATGGTGTGTGCGCAAAAGCAAATGTGGCCTTGATGTCTGTTTTGGCTGAAACGCATTCATTTCATGTATGAATACATACAACCAAACCATTCCAGGCAGGTGGAATCATCTCCATAGTTTCCAGTTTTAAATGATAGCCCATTAAAGCCTGTTTTAGATTCCAGACGTGCCCGCTTGCCACAGCTCGAAATGCTATTCTTTGTATATATAAATATATTTATCATGTCTCACAATGAACAAGTCCCTCAGTAAGCCTCCACAACGAGCTTCCTTTTCTTCTCCGTCTTTTACTTCCTTTCAGATGTAGCAATAACTGCAACAATTAATTCATCCCAACACAGTGTTTATGAGAAGAGATGACTACAGACTCTAACATTCATCAACTGTGCTTTCCCTCAGTGCCCCGAGATATAGGTCCCTGTTAGATTTATAGACTATCTAATATCTATATCATCGCAGTCCCCCAGGTCCTGCTGTTTTCTATGCTGATGATGAATCGACAGGTCAGCCACACACGCGTGTGTGTGTGTGCGTGTGTGTCAGGGGACTTATTGCATTTGAGACATATAAGAGGCAACCGCTTCTGCTTGTGTTGACCGGACAATTTTGTTTGCAGTGCAACACCCTCTCGATAATTATAGCCATATATAAAATGTGTGAGGTTTCTCCCAGCCATGCAGGCTAGTTCTGCAAGACAATTAGCATGTAAAATACACAGGAGCCTGGCTTTGAATAGGCTGCATATGAATATGGCTGAGGCTTGTCTAGCATTGCTAAGGCATATGAATAAATAAAATGGGGATAGGATTTCTGTCTTATATTATTTATTTAATTATTTGTATTCAATTAACTAATCCCATCGCTGTCACAGTATTAAGATTGACAAGTCTAACTAGAAATACCCAGCAATGAATCACTGCAATAGCATTCAACTCCTTTCCTGAAGAGCAATGATAATGTGGAATAACAAAAACAAATTGTTGACTTGTCTGTTTTGTTTTGGTTGGTATTTGCTTTCAGATCGGTAATTCAGTAAGCTCCCTTTCTCTGACTGTACACAGCACAAATATACACATTTATCTGGTTGAAAGAAGAGACTGAGCTCTAATTTGCAAATAAACTGGACCAATTTGCTGCCAATTAGCCCTTTTAACACATTGAGTGCCAGCGACGCCATATGGCGTCATTAGAAATTTACCGTAGGCTGCCAGCGACGCCAAATGGCGTCAGTAACTCCAAATTGTTTTTTTGACGGGGGGGTGTCGATCTAAGCTTCTTACATCGCCTCTTACAATATTGTAGCTATTGGAGGTCTATAACCTATTTTACAAACCCATTAGGTGGCGACAGCACTCTCCTGATAAGAGAAAGTGGAGCCAAACACACAGAAGAAGTCGCTGGGGAAAAAGGAAATCGCATCGCATCCGTCCGTATGCATCGACATGCATGAAGCCAAACGCTAGCTGTGCCCGCAGCAGCTGCATCCGCTGTCACAACTGGGCACCTCCGTGTCCGCTGCGACAGCACATTCGCATAATCAGCCTTATTATTCTCAACTCGAAGCATGGGAGCCCGTGACAAACACACGCGGAACCAAAAAGCTGGATGTCGCGCACCATTCACTGTGTGTGCACAGCAAACTCAGCAGAGAGCCAACAGACACACCCAGGAGGAGGCGTGTGCAGTTGAGGGGGGGGGGGGGGGGGCACGCAGAGCACGCAGAGCAGCATACACTTCACCCAGACAGACCCAGACATCAGAAAATTAGCTTCAGAGTCAGTGATGTGCTTGAAATGTTTAATTTCACAAAAGGCTCATTATCTCAGCTCGTAGAAAAAAAGGGCTGTTTTTGGTCAAATCAAGCTATCTTCTCCGGCTCATAACTAAAGAACGGAAAATGGGATCAATAAACTTTTTTTTGCAGGTGATAGAAGAGAGTCTCATCGTTATTTGTGCGTGTTCAGTGTTTACATAGTAATTATTAAAGAAATTATATGACTGTTTTAAAATGCATTGCGGCCTATGTGGCACAGCAAGCAACCTTTTGCCCAAGGGCCGTGGCACTCAAAGTGTTAATGAGAACGAGAAAGGTCACAAAGTCAATTATTAAATCAGGGCAGAGGACAATGCAATGGAGGCTCGCTTGACCTTTCACTTCCTAACTATCCTATATTAACTGCATCTCTCCACTGCATACTGTGTAAGTCAGCACAGAGCATCTGGGAAAGTCATTGCCCAGTATCTCTCCACTGCATACTGTGTAAGTCAGCACAGACCATGTAGGATTCTCATTACCCAGTATATCTCCATTGCATACCATCTAAGTCAGCACAGACCATCTAGGATAGTCATTATTACCCAGTATCTCTCCACGCATACTGTGTAAGTCAGCACAGACCATGTAGGATTCTCATTACCCAGTATCTCTCCACGCATACTGTGTAAGTCAGCACAGACCATCTAGGGTAGTCATTACCCAGTATCTCTCCACTGCATACTGTGTAAGTCAGCACAGACCATGTAGGATTCTCATTACCCAGTATCTCTCCACTGCATACTGTGCAAGTCAGCAGACCATCTAAGGTAGTCATTATCCAATCTCTCCACTGCATACTGTGTAAGTCAGCACAGACCATCTAGGAAACTCATTACTAGGAGTGGGAATCACCAGATGCCCCACAATACGATATTATCACAATACTTAAGTCACAATACAATAGCATTGCGATATGCTAGTATTGCGATATATTGAGTATTGCAATATATTGTGATTTTGCATTCTGCAAATGAAAACTGTCAATCTGTTTTATTTAAGATAAAAAGTTTCAATTCTGTTCATCTCACATCAATGCTTTCTACAGCAAAATTGTCAAATAGACAGACTGACCAACACTGTCATAAAAACCTGCCATAAATGTTCCATGCACGTGGCAATTTATATAAAATATTGCGATACTTGGCATTCGTGTGATACGATATACAGGTATTGCCACACAAAATATTGCGATAGTATGCAGTATTGATTTCCCCCCCATCCGTAGTCATACCCAACATCTCTCCACTGCATACTGTGTAAGTCAGCACAGACCATCTAGGGTAGTCATTACCCAGTCATTAGTTTTGTACCTCAGCAGGACATGCATTACTGAGCAGAAGGCAGATTTGCTTATAGGCTGCCCTGTTCTGGATGTCCCATTCACTCAGCATGTTGTCTTTCAAGGACCAAGCTGATGACGTTTGATAAATTAAACCTCTCTTTGTGATGTGCAACCCACTACATTTCTGTTCTGCAAGCCAGACCAAGTATATGCTACTATAGGCCAACAATATTTTAGTTACACTGGTACTGGGAATAATTTCACTCACACACTTTCACTCACAGCAAAAAAAAAAAAAAGCGCGGGGAAAAGCAATTGCAGTTCTGGAGGCCTGCATCGAAGTCTGGGGTGCGCCGGTGCTTGGCGGATGCTTGGTGCGCAGAGGAAGGCGGCAATGCCCCACAGGAGGTCGGCGTCGAGGGCGGGGTGCCACGGGAGGTCTGTATCGAGGGCTGGGCACCACGAGAGGTCGGAGACTAGGACTGTCCACCACAGGAGTGATGAGAATAGAGCTGGGAGCGACGGGAGGTCAGAGAATAGGGCTGGGTACCACAGTAGTCCTCTCCAAAGGTGTCTTGGGTTGTTGGAGTCAAATTGACTACAGCTGCTTGCGAATTCCCTCTTTGAATTTTTGATTGTTGTTCTGAGGGTGTAGCATGCCTGTTTGTATTCCTCCGGTGATCCGGAGTTGAAGGCAGGGGTCCATGCATGGTGGGCTGCATGGACATGGTTTTTGATGGACATGATTTTTATTTTTATTGCGGGGACTACGTCCTCAGTGCATTTCCTGATGACGCTTGTTACAGTGTCTGTGTACTCGCCGAGGTTTCCTGCAACCCTGAAGGCATCCCAGTCCACGTGATCAAAACAATCCCTCGGAATGGCATCCGTTTGGTCTGACCAGCAGTGGGCAGTCCGGAAGGCCGGGGGCCTCCTGTTTCAGTCACTGTCTGTAACGGGGGACGAGGAGGATGGAGGAGTGATCCGATTTGCCGAAAGGTGGGCGGAGGAGGGCTTTGTACCCTTGGCGGTAGTTGGAGTAACAGTGGTCCAGTGTGTTGTTACCCTGAGTGCTCATGTGGACATGTTGGTGGAGGTTGTGCAGTCTATTATTCTTCTAGTTGGCCTTGTTGAAATCCCCTGCCACGATAAGTGTGGTGCCCGGCTGCTTGGTTTCCCGCACGCTGATCGCTCGATGTAGTTCTTTCAGCTCGTTCCCCGAGCTACGCCGTCTTTTACCGTAAGTGTTGCAATACAGGGACATCTTTTACCATATCGTTGTAGGCAAATAGGGAGTTTTAACATATATGGGCATCCGTGGGGGAGGGGGGGCACTAGGGGTTTTGTGGGTGGGCGAGAAAGTTGTTAATCTAACTTGATGATTTAGGCTATTAGCTGCCGCCAAAAGCCCGTATCTACAGTAGCAAAGCAATTAGCATCTGGAACCAGAGGACAGTGCAGGATGCATCCTTGTCCCTGGTCTGCCATGCAGGAGGGAGAGCATACTGGGTGAGGGAGTCGAGTCATGTCATCTCATGGCTTTTCCTATCACTGATACGCTGATGACACTCAGCTTTACCTTTCCTTCCCCCCCTCAGACACCCAAATCGAGGCACGCATCTCTGCATGCCTCAAAGACATTGGTGACTGGATGTCTGCCCACCACCTTAAGCTCAATCTTGGTAAGACAGAGCTACTCTTCCTATCAGGGAAAGACTGCCCTCTAGCAGACCTCTCCATCTCCATTGACAATACCACTGTACTTCCCTCCCAAACAGCTAAGAACCTTGGGGCGATCATCGACAACCAGCTGTCTTGCTCGGCCTACATTGGTGCGACAGCACGCTCCTGTAGGTTCTCCTTGTACAACATCCGCAAAAAATCCACCCGTTTCTCACAAGGGAAGCGACACAACTCCTGGTCCAGTCACTTATCATCTCCCATCTGGACTACTGCAACGTGCTTCTGGCCGGCCTTCCTGCCGCTGATATCCGTCCGCTTCAGCTCATTCAGAACGCTGCAGCCCATCTGGTATTCAACCAACCCAAATTCTCTCATGTCACTCACCTCTTCCGGGACTTTCACTGGCTTCCCATCTCGGCACGCATTAAATTCAAAACACTGGTTCTGGCCTACAGGGCAGTACACCTGACAGCCCCCCTGTACTTACAATCTATGGTCAGGCTCCAAATCTTTCACCGTTCCCTCTGCTCCTCCACCAGTGCAGGATGCCTCGCCCCTCCTCCGCTACGGGGGCTCAAAAGTCGCTCATCCCGTTCGCGACTCTTCTCGTCCCTGGCACCTCAATGGTGGAACGAGCTTCCACCTTCGGTCAGGACGGCCGAATCACTGCCGATCTTTCGGAAAAGACTAAAGACACACCTTTTCAGGCTCCATCTGGGCCCTTCTTGAACTAACTTCTTTCTCTCTCTCTAAAAAAAACAAAAACAAAACATACTAACTACTTACAACTTTACCACTATTCCTTCAGAAGTTGTAGTTGTCATAGACTGTTGCATAGTTGATTGCTCTATTGCTGACAAAAAATGTGTTATTGTAAGTCACTTTGGATAAAAGCGTCTGCCAAATGACGTAATGTAATGTAAATGGAGTCTCCAGAGCTAGCGTCTGTTGGTTGCTGGTCTGCTCTATTGCTGACAAAAAATGTGTTATTGTAAGTCACTTTGGATAAAAGCGTCTGCCAAATGACGTAATGTAATGTAAATGGAGTCTCCAGAGCCAGCGTCTGTTGGTTGCTGGTCTGATATCCATACTAGGGAGGATATAAACTCTAGCCACTTTTTAAAACCAGAATTGACAAACCGGCCGCTCACCTGGTACCATTAAGGCAATTGATCCTTCCCGCACCAGGTTCGAATCCGACCTGCGGTCATTTGCGGCATGTCCTCCCCTCTCTCCCTGCTTTTCTGTCTATATAGTGTCCTATGAGATAAAGGCAAAAACGCCCCCCAAAAAATCAAAAAGAAAAGAAAAACTGATTTTGAAATCAGAAATCAGAAATTACCCATTATAGCCATAATGGGTAATTTCTGACCTGTTCACTTGGACTTTCCATTCGTCATTCTTTTTCTCAATTAACACCTGCGTGAACCTCCTTTTCGTTCTTTGTTCTTCTGCTGTGGACTTGACAGAGAACAGGTCTGTTGGAGTGTTTAAACTGTGTCGACGGTGGAAGCCGCTTTGTGCTTCATGCTGCTCTCGATCTGCTGAAAGATGGTGTAGGTATCATAGCCATACAAGACAAAAGCGATAAAACCTAACAGCCCGCCTGCGATGAGACCATTGCTGTCCCCGCCTTTCACAGTAACCAGAGAGGTGAGGAGGTACCAGATGACACCGCTGCCGGCGCGGAAAAAATCGCACCAGACCCAGTTGACCATTTGGATCTGCTTGTCCAACTCTGTCATGAAGATGCTGAAGAAGACCATGGCCAAGACCATTCCGCAGATGGGAACCACAGAGAGGCCGCAGTGGACCGTCACGGCATAGCAGATGATGATGATGAATCCGATGAGTATTTCTGCAGCAAGTATAAACCCTTTTTGGGTCTTCACATATGCTTTCAGCTTCTCAAGGCATCTGGGCGCAGTTATATAAGCCATTCTGTAATGACTAACTTTGATTCGTCCAAATTTATAACCTCAGCAGGGAAGGATTTATGACATCAGTGGGTATGACATCACTAAAGTATGCGACATCACCGATGATTTCACTGATGATGCCTATGCATAAGTGACATCATCAGTTGGCATCAGTTCACTGGACATTGTCATTGTGACATGAGTGATTTAGGACATCACTGATGATGTCACTAGTCGTGTTTCCATTACTCTCAGAAATGCGCAAAATCTAAATATCGCAATAGAAAGTGGGTAATGGAAACACGTAATTTTCGAAAAACCTCCCAAATATCGCAAAAAGTTTTTGCGCTCTCATGAGGTGGTTTTTCAGACGTGTCGATATAGCAGTTTATCGCAAAAGTGTAATGGAAACGCATTTTTCGCATTTGCATGTCATGTGACCCATCTTCTCCTTTGGAAAAGGAGCGGAAAATGAAAGGAAAATTAGGGAGAAAGGGTTCGATAAGCCGTGGCAAAACCTCTGCAGCAACCTAGCAGAAAGACGAGTGTTGTGCAAAAGCGGAGCTGGGGAAAATAGATCATGTTTAATGACAGAAATCGGTCCAGTCTGTGTGCGCACAGTTATAGGCTACCTTTTTTCCTCTGCCTCTCGCGCTCACTGCATTCACCGCAGCCAGCAACATGTTGGGGCAGGGTACGACACTCATTTCTTTTGAATTGATAATCAGGCTCGTTTATATGCGTTGTAACTTCATGTGGTGATTTGCATTGACCATTGGTTGGATTTGAGCATGCAGGGGACGGGATTTGGGGCAGATCCCCGTGCGCATGGCAGCTGCTGCAACGGGGAATTGCGTTCAGGTGTGTGCGCCGTCACTCAAACTCAACTTCAATGGAAACGCCTACAAGTCGCAATTGTACATTGTCGAAATTGTAGAAATATCGCAATTATTTTGCGAAAAACTGTAATGGAAACACAGCTACTATTGACATGACATCATCAAATACTGTGACTACTGTCAAAGACGATGGGATTTCAAGCAAGACGGCCCAACTTCAACTCAGTTCCTGTCATTTTGGCACACGGGTTTTGCTCAATGGGAAAAGTCAACGGGATCTCATATTATGACAGATACTCCTTAGCCCCCATATTCATTAAAGTAAATATTCGGCCCATTCTCCGAAGCCACATATCTTCTGAATATTCTGACATTAAAATGGCATTTTTCAGACAGACAGATCAGGCAGAAATTGAACTTGTTCATGACCTGTCTCTATCTCAGCAACACACTCTTGAGAGATTTGGCAACAGGAACTCATGTCAGCAGGGAGCGATTAGCTAAAGCTACATGCAAAGTTTGTTGATGTAGTAGCCTAAATCTGTGGCTAGAAAAAATATTTTTTAAATGGAATATCTTAGTTTACTGTATTGAGCTAACAAGGGGCAGCTTTGTGTTTATATGTGTGGTTTGTGCGGAGTTTGGGAACTCACGATCTCCATTTCAAGTTAGCATGCTAGTCAGCCCTACTTTTTTTCCCAGCTTCCTGTACAGAGCGCCTCTCTTGCCACCGTCACTTCCTTTTCCGTGTCCGTTTCTAATAACGTTAACGCAAAAAAAACACTGCATAAGACGTCAACTTTTCTCACAATAGTGGAAAATTACTGGAGGTGTAGTTGTTGTGACTAGTAGTATCACCAAAGTCGCGGCGCAAATTGCTATTCAGACTGTAAACAGTGGGGCAGGGAAACGGAAAAGTAAGAGACTGAATATCGCATCGTGATCAAACTTATGATTTGTACCACAATGGAGTGAATGATGTCACACATCGGTAATCCATGCTTGTTTTTGTGTGTCATACACAGTAATGATGAGACATTGTGACATCATCAGTCATGTCATAAATGCTTCCCTGTTGAGGTTATAAATTGGATGACAATTTTTTTTTTTTACAAAATGCCTAATGCTACTTCGGCCAGCTTCCTTGAGAAGCTGAAAGCATACGTGAGACCCGAAAAGGGTTTATACTCATTGCAGAAATACTTGTCTAACCTGACGCTGCCAGATTGATGAGTTTGCTTCATATTCTGTTTCACAAACGACATCCATCTGGATTTGGTCAAGCTACCCTGCTGAAGAGGGCGGTCACTTTTTTCAAGCTACTTGGCAGGTGATTGGATGGACCGTCTGTCTGTCACCGTCTGGGCGTGCCAACGCCAACCAATCAGATCGACTTGCCTTCATGACGTAGCCTCGCCTGGTAAACACGGACGGCTAGGACTACAATTGCTAAATAGTTAGCATGGAGGTCGCAGATTTTTTGCTGTTTTTGTAAGGTGAATATTGGGTGCAACCATTGACTATTCAATTTGCCAAAAGAAAGAAGAATTACTGCAGATGTCTGACTGAGGATGAAGTGCAGGTAGGCCATTTTGCACGTTAAATGTAACTGTTTGGATTAACTGATGTTACGCTCACGTTAGCAACATTTGGAGGTTGGGGTGCTACGTCTGATGATTGATGATTTGATGTTAACGTTAACAGCGATTCATTACTAACACATATCGTCGTTCTTCAGGGAACTGATGACACGATATGACACCGAGTGGCACGCACCCTGGACTGGCCTGGACGGCTAACGTCATGGAGACGCAACGCTCTCTAGCCTTTATGATCATGGCAATCAGAATCAGAATCAGAAAGACTTTAATGATCCCCGGGGGGAAATTGGGACAAGTTACAGTAGCTCGCTCAATAACAACCAAAACAATCAACAACCAAATGCTTTGATACAATATAATGATTTAACGCTACTATTTAGCATTAAAGTCCCTGGAAACCAGAAATATTTCTTTATTATTTAGCATTTTGAGTTCATCACATCACAGGACCCTATGTTAATAAGCCACCAGCCAAATTTGAACGATGATGAACGTCGCAAAGTATATAAATTTAGGTTTGACAGGTGTGGCAAAACGCATGAGAATCGATTATTTTTTAGAGTGTATTTTCTCCCGCGGAATGTGTGGGCGTGTCCCGTCTGCAGCAGGTTTTCCGAGAGAGAGAGAGCGCGAGACAGAGGGGGGGAGGGAGAGAAAGAGAGATCGACGTGTGTGTGACTGTGTGTGTGTGTGTGACTGTGTGTGTGTGTGTGTGTTTGTGTGTGTGAGAGAGTAACCTCGCGTCAGCAGCCTGTGTGTCTCTCTCTGTGCTCTCTCTCTCACTAGTCCCGAGAGAGAGAGAGAGAGAGAGAGGGGGGGAGAGGGAGAGAGAGAGAGAGAGAGAGAGAGAGAGAGAGAGAGAGGGAGAGAAGCATAGCGCTCGCACACAGAGTGGGAGGGAGACGGACAGCGAGGGAGCGCTGTCACTGGGGGCAAAGAACGGACAAAAGGAGGGTGGGTGCGGATTGCGCGCGTGTACAAAGGTTATATAGAGCTTATGACGTCATAAGCTCCTGCGTTTTAGCACCTCGCGCACTGCTGTCTTCAATGAGGAAGTACTTTGTAGAATCTTGTAGAAAAGTGTCGATTTTAAGGCTTTGGGTTGAAAGTAATGTATAATAATTTCGGAGGCACAAAATTACTAACATAAGACCCTAAATAACATAGTTAGAACGTTTTTGTGGATTTTGGTTTCCAGGGACTTTAAGGACTGGTGAATTTTAGCATATCTGTCAGTGGAATGGTAGATGTTTACGCATGACTGGAGAATGTTATTTGCTTACTTTTGTGATAATAAACTAAACGGAGAAAAGACGGCCGTGTGGTGTTGTTGTTACATAATCTGCTGGTCTTGAGGCACGATTGGGTAAAATGATAAGAGATGATGTAAATTCATAAAGATGTTGATGTCAGAGATGAATCTGCGAAAGGGAGCTGCCTGGAGCCCAGAGGACGTCAACGGAGAAGAGGAAAAACACCCTTTAGGTTACACCATGCAGCATTTAGATATAATCTAGTATTGGCTCCCATGCCGTTAGTTTGTTTACCCCCTATCTAAAGAAAGTACAAGTGCAAAATCTTAAGCTATGTTCTATCGATAAACCAATTTCTCGAGTAACATCCTGTTATCCTGAGATCTTTAATCTCGCCTGTATAACATAATATATCACTCGGACACCAACGTGAGTTAACGTGGTTTATTAAACCGCAGCCAACATTCCAATCATAGCAGAATACACTTCAGCTAGCAGTAGGGACAATACATCACACTGATCTTTGCAGTTCTGTGTTGATTAGCTAATATTTCAGTGGCATTTTGATTAACGTTATGATTTATTTCTATTTGGAACAAAAATGATGGTTTAACAGATTGCATGTTTACTGGGCTGTGGTGAGAAGGGCTTTGTGTTTGTGTGACTTGCGTGAATGGCTAACTGCTAGCCATTCACTAGCCTTACAGCTAGCTGATGGCTGCTATGTTCTCCCAGCCTAGCAACGGTCTGCAGGCTATCTCCCCAAATTCTACAACAATGTCTTGTTTACTAACGTTCATAGTTGATAACGTTACAGCAATACAGTTACGGTTTCGTACTCACTGTAAGATCAAGTGTTTAACGTTTATGTTAGCTTATTGTTTTGAATAGAATGTTTGACTAGCTCACTGGAGCTAGCCTCGGTAGCCGCCGCCATGTTGAATAGTGAAAGAACTACAAACGCAGAGGCGCCTCTCGGTGGCGTCACACCCGGTCTCACAAAGCCCGCCCTTAGCTCACGCTTATTGGTGCGCCTGTGTGGCGGCCGGTTTGAACGCCTATCTGGGGCCAGGGCCAGACTGAGGTGGATTGTGAATTTGTGGAACAATGCCGCCCCCGTCTGGTGGAGTCAGGCTAATATTCGTCAGCTTCTTCATCGGCATTTGCTTCTCTCCGCTATTTTTGGCATTTGGCTACTTTAAGGTGCTCAGGGAAGTGACCATGCCTTGTCAGATGGTCTTTGCTGTGGTCTCTTTCAGCATCTTTATGACAGAGATGGACAAGAAGATCCAAGTGGTCAACTGGGTGCTGCCGTGTACCTCCTTGCCTCCACCGATCTGCTCGTTGTGCTCGCAGGAGGCTTCCGCTTGTTGGACAGACTGAAGCTTCTTGATCACATCGCAGTTGGGGTGTCTAGTTTGGCCGCTGCTCTCCTGTTTGGGTATGATGCCTACATCATTCAGGCAGAGTATGAGAGGAGAGAATCACTTGTATTGCCACAGTAATTGTTACGGACCCAGGTTAGACCCAAATAATAAAATGATACTGATATAATGATACTGATATAAATGATATAAATAAATGAACTGTCCTGTGTGCTGTCACTGCTGCGCTATGTAATATTTTAGATAGGTAGGTATATGACTGGTATTTTAGATAGTTAGGAATTAGGAAGCCATTTTAGTTAGGTATTGTATTTGTAATATTTTAGGTAGGTAGGTATATGACTGGTATTTTAGATAGGTAGGAAGCCATTTTTAGTTAGGTGTTTGTATTTGGAATCATATGTTTATTTGCACTATCTATGTCTTAACTTGTACATGTGTGTTTTATGTTCTATGTCTTTATGTTTTATGGTGTGCTGACTGTGCACAATGTATCTTGATGGGAAGAGAAGCCAAAGAAAAATTTCCACCATGGTGGACAATAAAGTATCAAATCAAATCAAATGCAGACACTGGCAAAGATGATTGTTGAAAAAGCAAAAAAGCAAAAAAGTTTTTTTTCTTCTGATTTTTCCATTTTCTCCCCAATTGTACTTGGTCAATTTCCCCCTGCTGCCCCGGTCACTGCTCCACCCTCTGCCGATCTGGGGAGAGCGGTAGACTAGCACCATGCTTCCTCCGACACATGCACAGTTGCCAGCCGCTTCTTTTCACCTGACAGCGGAGAGCTTCACCGGCAGGATGTAGCACGTGGGAAGGTCACGCCGCCGCCTTGACCGACCAGAGGAGGCGCTAGTGCAGTGACCAGGACGCATACCCCCAATCTGGCTTCCCACCCACAGACGCATCCAAATCGTGCCTGTATGAACGCCCGACAGAAAGAGGTGGACTACCTGGAGGTAATCACAGCGGAGATGTTTGGGGATGAGGATTTTGAGCTCTTTAAGGGTTCTTCGTTGGCCCATGATAACACCCTTGCACAAAGTTTCATGAGAATCGGCCCAGTAGTTTTTTTCGCGGATCTCCGTGGCACTCTTGTCTCCCAAACCCACATCTGTAATTATGTACATATACGTTTTTTTCATATGTGGAAATATATTAATATACATGTATGTATAAGAAAATGTGTGGACATACAGTACACAGATTTCATATCGTATTCTCATAATCACTCTCATATCACTGTTGGCTACCGGAGGGGCTTGAGGGAACTTGTGATTTTGTCTCAGCCTGGAATGGAACCAGGTCCTCCTCGCCACGCGTTTGTTTTCAATGCCCGCATACTACTATCCATATGAGCCACTGTGACTGTTGAGGAAAAGCATTGCAAATAGGACTGATAAGCTGATATGGCATATATGACCAGAACTTTTACTCTACTACATCGTGCACCACTTGGACTGTAAATGCCTATTTAACACTCCTATTCGTGTACTTGCACTTTTGTTATGTTGTCTTAGATATATATCTTCTTTTTATCTTCTGAATGATATGACCCCTACTCTGCATACTTACACTAAGACAAATTCCTCCTATGTAACCCTTTCATATTGTGGCAAAAGTGATTCTGATTCTGACTGATTGGGGCCCCAGTATGCAGAAATATTCAAACAATTATACAACATAAAAAAGTGTGTGTGTGTGTGTGTGTGTGTGTGTGTGTGTGTGTGTGTGTGTGTGTGTGTGTGTGTCAAAAACGGCATGACTAGCATAAAGTGGACATGTACAGTATGTAAATGGGAGACTCATGGGTACCCATAGAAAACATTCTCATTCAGATCTCTTGAGGTGAGAGGTCAAGGGACCCTTTTGAAAATGGCCATGTCAGTTTTTCCCTCACCAAAATGTAGCCTAACGTGAGCGTTATTTATCCCCTTTCCCGGCAAGCATGGTACCACTGGCTGCCTTAGGTCGTCTAGCTTCATATGATACTAGTATCCCCATGTTACCTTTCAAATGGAGCCTGCTAACAGCCTCTGAAGGACAATACTGTCGCCCGCAGACAAAAACGCCACTTTGGACACCAAAAAACACCGCCCCACCCCCCCCGCCCGCCCGTACCTGCATTGCATTGTAGGTAAACCAACATGTGGTAGTTTAGCCAGCTGTGACTGCTTTACGCACAGAAAAATAAACAAGCACGCATATTTCCAGCAGAAGTAACTGAATAGTACAGAGCGAGGTTCACATTTTGACAGAATAGGCCTACAGTGTAGATAAATGTCATTTGTTTAAGCTCAGCATTTAAGTAACACACGCTCCATAAAACAAACAAGTGCACAGGGGGATAATCAAAGTTCCATTAGGGGATCTGTTAATTGCTTCTGAGAGGAGTGCGAACCTACTGAGTGCCCATAGGCAGCAATTCAATTCCACGGCAGCGGAGTGCCTCGAAAACGCTCAAATGACCTTGAGATGCAATTCAATCTGCAATTCCATCTCCTCCTCCGTGTTCCTGAGGTTCATTTAGACTTTAACTTAGGCACAAAGACAAAATACATGTGACTGGCTCGAGAAGCAAAGAGAAAAGACAAAAAGACGTAAGAATTCAATCTAAAACGGGCATGCGTGCATGCTTCATGCTGTTCTGTTCTCTCTCCCTCCCTCTCTCTCTCCCTCCCTCTCCCTATCTCCCTCCCTCTCTCTCTCTCTCTCTCTCCCTCCCTCTCCCTCTCTCTCTCCCTATCTCCCCCCCTCCCTCTCTGTCTCTCCCTATCTCCCTCCCTCTCTCTGTCACTCTCTCTCTCCCGGCTTTGCACTCCAACTCAACCCGGTTAATCAATAGCATCTTTTGATGTGCTAATGGAGCTGCGTTTTCCCTACCTGCCACATAAATGATATGTGGACGCTTAAATTCACAGGGACAACAACTCCAATTTACAGTGCACTTGCTCTCATAATATACTGTTTGCCATCAAACGTAAGGAGTCATCTCTCGGCAGCGGCCGCTATATAGCTGAGGAAGATGATTCCTCAGAGCTCCATGCCAGGTGACTTAATGAGATGGTTTAGACCACAGAGAAGACCTCGCTGTATGCCTGCCCGTCACTTCTGGTTAGGGAGGCCATCTTTTCACCGCAAGTGGGGGAGGCTATTTACTTAAGTCCAATGCGTGTTCTTCATTAATGTTAAACAACAAGGTTCATACATGTTTTAGCGCGGGGCAACCGCATGTTCAGGTACATTGATCAGTACGGGGTAACGGGCAGAATGCAAAGGCTCGGATTAAGACAGAGGAAGTCCAAACTGGATTTCCGCTCAAGACATTCCCATAATGGACGGCAAGGAATCTAATCATTTGTTCAAACAGCTCCAGGCAATTACGCAGTGATCTGTAAGCCTGACTGTGTCATTTACGGATGACCACATTGGATTTGTGTGTTTACAGTTTATGACTTTGGTTGTCATAGTAACCATGCAGGCTCATGTTCTAGCCAAAGACTATAGAAGACGAGAGAAAAAACTCTGCTTTTTTTGACTGACAATGCTTTCTTGTGTCCCAATGGGACAACAACAGCACAGAACCATGACGGCTAGAAACACACCAAGACCGGGAACAACACATTTTGGTATAGAGGTACTTTTGTATGGCACGCGGTGCGTTTTACTGGCATCATTACGGTAGTCTCCTTGAGTCCAAAATGGCGGAGGCGTAGCTCTGCTGCTGGGCGCTGATGTTGCAATGTCACGGCCTATTAGCTTTGACTTCTAGCAACAAGCTAGTAAAATGGAAGTTACACATATTACTAGCCAACCGACAGCTGACTCAGGAGACTATTCTCTGTGGGTCCAATTAGCCGACTACAGGTATGTAAGAGACAAATTATATAGGTCCAAAATCCCCAAACTTGTCGTTTAAAAAAGTATCCAGCCCTAGTCGGATATGCCAAAAGACATTGAGATCACCTTGCTGAGATTGAAGTGTGTAACTTGAATTGCATTCCTTATAGGCAACTTGTTCTCAGGCATTTCCTTATAGGCAACTTGATCTCAGGCATTTCCAGACCAACCCACTTAAAAATATGTTGGGCCAAACCAGAGACTGAGATATGGTTTCTCTCCACTCGAATAATTTGTGAGAAAATCCACTCCACTGTACACATTTTCATTCCCATGGTGGCCTATAGCCTATATGGTCTCAGAATAGAAACAGTTATTAAGGAGGGCAGGCTGCACCCAAGTCAGATATTATTTCTCTAACCATTTGAATTAAATCTCCCTCATTTCAGCAATTGGTTTGTCATACGAGTGACAGTGATAAAATATGTTTTAAATTGTGAATTATGAAATAATGTAAATAAATTAAGGCATCGAGAGAGGGGAAACTCTTTGAGCTGCCTTTCTTTTTATTTCAGATGGGTCGTTAGCCTCAAGGTCTAACCAAATCAAATCCAACAATTGCACCAGTAAGTGTTAATTCATGAGAAGATACGAATTTGCTTAGATTTGGTTACAGAGCAGAAAGACTACCGTGTAGATTTACATGTTATTGTGGTTTTCATGCAGTTCAGCAGGGAAAAGGACCGTCTGACGGTGTAACCCCGGAAGCAGGTTTATTCTAGGACATGTCCAAAGCTTGTCTCCTGGGGCGCTGGCGGGAGGACAGCATGAATGTAGTGTAGAACGTCAGGAGCCCATTCGTTCACTGCCCCCTTCCATGACGAAGATGAAGATGAGCGGGAAATGAACCTCATCTCTCACAGTGATTAATGGCAATGAAGTGTAATTAAAGACTTTTAGTTAATTCCCTGGCTGTCTCTGCTCTTTGGTAACCATTTTTAATCATCTCCCCCGGGCAGCTCTGTGTAGCTGGATGTCTTTGATTGATTGTGATAACTGAGCTATAGACTATACTATAGTCATTTGAAATATAGATTTAGATCCGTTTTATATGTTAGTTTCGGCCAATGTGGTTCTTTGATCGCCAATATTTTGGTGATATTATGTAAATTACACCATCTTAATGCAAAGAAAAAAAGAGTATTTAGTGAATCGTATCGTAGAGCTGAAGCGGGCCGCACTTAACAGAAGCTGAGTGTCACGCCAAACCGGCCACACAAGAAGTACTCTCCTTTCCTCAGCGCCTCGCTCGGTGCGCCTTGCCACCGCCCACAACTTGCATTGACCTAATGCCTGGCAACTTCACGCTTGGAAAATAGAACAGAAATGAAACTGCGTGGATTCAGCGTGGCTTGAGCGTGGCTTCGGCGTATGGTGTTGAACGAGGGCAAAGCCTCTGAAACATTATCCAGACCAAGAATGAATTTACAAAAAGCATAAAACGAGCAATTCAATGAATAAATAAAATTGCAAAAGGAAAGAAAAGAAGAAGAAAAATAAGATTTCATTGCAGGCTTTGCAGACTGTTTTGGTGTAGCTGTGGTCATGGAGGAACTCCATCACATCAGCAGTGGATATCGATAATTTAATAAAATGCCAAACCCTGCCCCTAATTATTATGTTTCAAATCAACAATCCACAAGGCAGGTAGTGCTTTTGAAATTATGTCATCAATATGTTTTTGATTTAATTGTTGACATGAAATTCTATTTCATTCCACCAGCCCCGATATGCAATCAGCGTACAGTATAAGTCTGAAGCAGAGACTTTTGATTATAATACTTTTCACGCCGGAAGCAACTACAGAGACCGATCCATTAATATTTATTGATGACATGTTGGTAGACGTTCATCACTGCCTTGATCCCCCTTTCGTTTGTGAGGACAATTTGGCAGAAAATTAACTTTTTAGTTGATGTTGGCTATCAACATCCAATCATGCAGTATAGTGCTGCTGCTGCATGTCCCACCTATTACTGTTGTTACAACACTGTTGTATATAGTCCAAATATGCCACTCATTAAGTTGCTATACTTAGTTATACATAAGAAAAATAGGGTCCAGGTTGAAAAATACAGAAAAATTCTCCTTTATTGAGTTAAGAAAGCATCAAACATGCATTTTAGACTTAACCATTTTCTCTTGATCTCCGTTCCTGATCGCCTCATTAGATTGTATGTACACTACAGTATGTGACGCAGGCGTTTTCTCCCCAGAAGATATTGTAAACAAATATTGTGATTTGTTCTTTAGAATTATCCCTACATTCCTTTGCATTGCCCATGCAGTGCATATTCACCGTCCTGTGCTATACCATACCTGCACAGACTAAGCCTCAACTCTTTTCATTGTTAATATGAATTTAATAATTTATGATTGAAACGTTATGGCCCTGCAGCTCTCTCATTAGGAGTACTGTTCCTGTGCCCCGGCGAGAAGCAGAGCAGCCAATCAGCAGTGGCTACCTTTTCCTCCTCCGACTGGGCAAATTATCGCATGAAAAGTATTACGCCTGACTTAATTACATTCGGCTCACAGCTTTTAGTGACCCCTCTCTGAGGCGTCCATGATGGTGAGGGCTCCAAGTTCTATTTTATAATGAGTTTAACAGCGTTATTATACGGGCTATTCAAGGAGACCTTTTATTTACTGTACTTAGGGAGAACACAACACAGTCCAAATCAATGATGAGAGCAGAATTCAATCATTGAATTGAAGTATTCAGCGAGTCATTATGCAGTTGCTTAGAATGTCTTCCCATGTCTTTGATTGGCAAATCGCGGCGGTATGCAATTACAGTGCCTATGTAATGCAAATAAGTCGCTCCAGTCCGCCCATGGCGCGCTGCTGCTGATTGCATATAGAGGAAACACTGGTATTTAGGGCTGCACAATTAATCGTTAATTTTCATTGTCATCGCAATATGAACATGCGCAATAAACACATCGCAAAGCCTGCCTGAAACGCCATGAATAACAAAAGTGGTTTTATTTACATGCGTCATGCGTTCCCACTCAGCATCTGATCATTTTGTCTTGTGTTGTAAATCCAGCGTACACCTTTCCCTTGCAACAGTGCGCTCCGCCCCTCTGCCAAAGCCCAAACACGCTGTGTGTAGTTTCAGCTAGAGTCAGTGTGTATTTCATTTCTTTATTCAGTGGGCATAGGCTATGTTTGGGGTCTATGTTGGCATTATTAAAGCAGAAAGACATAGGAACTGTATAGCTAATATGCATACTTTAATATTTGTTTATCGCAAGTCGTATCGTCATCGCCATATTGAATAATGTTATCGCACATCGCAGATTTTCCTCATATCGTGCAGGCCTATATTGATCCCTGCTAACATTGAGCCCTGGGAACATTGAGCCCTGGGAACATTGAGCCCTGGGAAAATTGAGCCCTGGGAACATTGAGCACTGGGAACATTGAGCCCTGGGAACATTGAGCCTTGGGGACATTGAGCCCTGGGAACATTGAGCCCTGGGAACATTGAGCACTGGGAACTAGGGATGTCATGAGAACCGATACTTCGGTGCCAAGTCGATACCAACATTCTGAAAACGTGACGGTACTCGCTTTCCTCCAATACCCAAAGTACCGACGGGAACCGAGGAGGCAAATCTGGTTGCTTCATTTGTGTTGTTTTTGGGCTGTAAATCAGCAGTTATCTGGCAACCTTTTTTTTCTTTTAAAGACTCGCAGCCGTGAACACGTGACTACATACCCACACACTACACACAGGAGAACAACATGCAACATGGCGGAGGCACCCGCATCTGCTTCTTCAACAACTGCAGCGACAGCTGCCCCTCCATTAGTTGGCAAGAAAAACACCAAAAGTCTGGTATGGAAGTACTTTGGATTCGAGGCTGATGAGCATGGATTAATAATTGAACTGATAAACCTGTATGCAAACGCTGCCGGCGCAGTTTCCAGACGAAAGGGGGGAACACATCCAACTTAGCGAAGAATCTAAAAGACCGACATCCAGACCTCTACAAAGATTTCAAGGTGAGTGCGTTTCATTTCAACGTAACGTAACTTGACAACGTGTTGTTAACACGTGTTGTCATTGCCCATCTATTAATAACGTTACCTAAGGTAACGTTAAACAACCCTGAAATAATAAGATTTCAAGGTGAGTGCGTTTCATTTCAACGTAACGTAACTTGACAACGTGTTAACGTGTTGTCATTGCCCATCTATTAATAACATTACCTAAGGTAACGTTAAACAACCCTGAAATAATAAGTTATCAAACGTTTTGTTTGAGAAGGAAGGCTGGCATTGCTGTTTAGGTGTGTGTGTGTGTGTGTGTGTGTGTGTGTGTGTGTGTGGTTGTAATAGGCTCCCGTTCACTCTGTCAAAAAAAACGATAAAAAAAACGTTTTAAATGTCACGACCACTCCATGTCAGTAAACTACTGCTTGCACTGTGTGTGTGTGTGTGTGTGTGTGTGTGTGTGTGTGTGTGTGTGTGTGTGTGTGTGTGTGTGTGTTGTGTTTATAGTCATTAAGCTGTACCTACTAAATTAAATATATATTTTCTTTCACAGTATGAGCCAGAGGAGGACTTGGACCAGGAGGACAGGGCCGGGCCAGGGCAAAGCCAGCAACAGCCACAGCAGCAGCAACAGCCAACAATAAACGGAGGCTTTTCTGAAGCTCAAAAAATATGACCATGACTCACATGAAGCAAGGAAATTAGATAGGACAGTTGCTGAATTCATATGCATGGACAAAGTTCCTATCTACACCGTAGAAAAGCATGGATTCCAGAAAATGCTTGAAAAGTTCAACCCCAGATATGAGCTACCATGTAGGAATTACTTCATGTACACAGAGATCCCCAAACTCTACACTGAAACTAGAAACCTCATCACCCAGCATTTTCAAAGAGAAGCAATATTGTTTGTTTTAAATACTGAAGAAATGGTTCTAATAAAGGAGTGTATGTTGAACTACATGGGATTTATCGCTTTGTTTTTATTTTTACCGTGGTATCGAAAAGAATCGAGTATCGTGGAATTTCACTGGTATCGGCATCGACTACTACATTTCTGGTATCGTGACATCCCTACTGGGAACATTGAGCCCTGGGAACATTGAGCACTGGGAACATTGAGCCCTGGGAACATTGAGCCCTGGGAACATTGAGCCTTGGGGACATTGAGCCCTGGGAACATTGAGCCTTGGGGACATTGAGCCTTGGGGACATTGAGCCTTGGGGACATTGAGCCTTGGGGACATTGAGCCTTGGGAACATTGAGCCCTGGGAAAATTGAGCCCTGGGAACATTGAGCACTGGGAACATTGAGCCCTGGGAACATTGAGCCCTGGGAACATTGAGCACTGGGAACATTGAGCACTGGGAACATTGAGCCCTGGGAACATTGAGCCCTGGGAACATTGAGCCCTGGGAACATTGATGAGCCCTGGGAACATTGAGCCCTGGGAACATTGAGCTGACCCCTCTGAAAGCTAATTGTGATGATGTGTCAGCCTTCCTCAGAGTTTTCCCCAGGATGACTAATTCCCTACTTTATTTCCCCAGTCAAACCATTGGCATTGCCATTATGTTGGATTAGCTTCACTCAACAGTCTGTTGTCGTTTGACAAAAAAGTAAATCTTGTGTAAACCGTGCGTGTCTCTGAGACGTTACGGCTAATTAAAGTGGAATGGGGCAGATAACAGCTTTTAAAAACATTTCAGCCATTTAATGAGCTTATTATTTACTATGAAAAGAAATGTGTCTATGCATACACCCCCCCCCCCCCCCTCCCCACCACCACCACCACCGCCGCCACCATCGACCTATCACCAGCAGCAGCCGCCCACTCTAGTTTTATCCCGCTGCGTTGAGAGACTTGGCATCCATAAATTTCAATGACTAAAGAAATATTATCACAACTAATGAAATAATGCTTAGCCCACTCCAACACTCGCAGGGCCCCTCCGGGCACATTGTCGCAAGTCATTCTAGAAAGATGGTAATTAAAAGACAAACTACAGCATGCATGAAATTATCATTTGCAGAGCAGAGGTCCTCCCGCAGAATGCAGATTTAATTAAAAATGCATAGTTATTACAGTTTTATGACGGTGTCAGACTTTTCTTATGGCATTGATGTTTTTCCATTAAGACTTTGAAATGATGTTACACTGTCGCAGTTAAAGAATGGGCTCACTCATGCGTTGGCTTATTGGCTCTGAAGGCTCTCTGTAGCCCTTCAGTACCGAGCCAGCTTATTGGCTCTGAAGGCTCTCTGTAGCCCTTCAGTACCCGAGCCTCTCCTCATTTACATTCAGAGGCTAAGAGGGTGTCAATGATGTTGAGTCAATGAATTATGTCTGTGTGCTGCGTCAGTATAATGATACATTAGACCACTGTGTTTCCCTTCCTCTTGGGCAGGACGGTAGGCTCATTGTCGCTGTTTATGCATGAGATGTAGACTGAATTCACTTTTCTGTTTATGCAGGAGATGTAGACTGAATTCACTTTTCTGTTTATGCAGGAGATGTAGACTGAATTCACTTTTCTGTTTATGCATGAGATGTAGACTGAATTCACTTTTCTGTTTATGCATGAGATGTAGACTGAACACTTTTCTGTTTATGCAGGAGATGTAGACTGAACACTTTTCTATTTATGCAGGAGATGTAGACTGAATTCACTTTTCTGTTTATGCAGGAGATGTAGACTGAACACTTTTCTATTTATGCAGGAGATGTAGACTGAACACTTTTCTGTTTATGCAGGAGATGTAGACTGAACACTTTTCTGTTTATGCAGGAGATGTAGACT
>NC_139632.1:10720601-10805601 GCF_964638095.1 Poromitra crassiceps | reverse complement strand
ACTCATTCTAAGTGTATAGTTTGCCACTCGTGTCCCTCCTGGCCCCCCAGGGACTCATTTCTCCCCCTCCAAAGAGATGCATGGATGCAAACCCGCAGCGGGGCAGGACTCTTACTGCAACCCAAGTGCTTCCATTATATAAAGTCAGTGGCGCTCGCTTCTTTACGTATCGATCATTTTTCACGGGGGGGGGGGGGGGGGGGTTCGTTCTTGTGGGGGGTGGGGAGGGGGGAGGGGTTTGTTCTTGTGGGGAGGGGAGGGGGGGCGGCAGAGGGCCTGCGAAGACGCTTCAGTCGGGGGGGGGGAGAGGGTGCGTGTGCTTTTCTCCCTGCAGGCAGGCATTGACACTTGATAATACAAGATAATACATTCTTTGCTTCTGTGGATTCATTAGGAAAAGACATCTTCTCTATAAATACCCTCATCCTAAAGCAAACATGTTTGTTTTTCATCTGTTTCATTCTACCCATCTTACCCTGCCTGCTGTGCATATGGAAATCAAACCATTGTATATATGCGGAATTTTACATTAAAAAGTGAAATTAGGGCGGCTTGATTTTCGTAAAAAAAAGAAAGGGATAAAAGAAGTGGCTGTGACTGCAACATGTTCTTTGCAGTGTTGGGTGTGTTATGGTGTGGTAATTCCTCTCCCTTTGCGATGCATAAATTACATTTTCACTGTGACAGCACAGGCTGCCCCACACAGCAGCCCATAGCCAGCCCAACAATTAATGTAATATCTGAGAACACAGTTCATTTGTTTGGCTGAAAGGGAATTGAAATCCTAATGAAATGGCTCCCTCATCAAAATGCAGCCACTGAACTATATACCACGGTATGTGTGTACGTCCATGCAGTCTCGATTCTTTTTTCTTTCAATCATAACGGGCTCAGATTACCTCGAGGTGCAGGTGATTATAATTTGGTTTGAAGATGAACTACAGTTCTAATAATACGTTGGAGAGATGTCTCTTTAAGGCAATTAAGCAGCACCGATGATAAACAAGAGGGCTACACATGATGATTAATGCTGTCAACCAGAACAGCGGCTATGCAAATAAGCAATTGTGAAGGGATTACATGAATCCATCATTCTATGCGCCAAAAATCCTTAAACTGTCAACACAATAGATCACTAATCCATGAAGGGCCGGGAGAGGACGAGAGGCAGCGGCTGGCTCGTTTGTGACTATGTAGGATGAGGGTATAGGATCACAGATGTGACTATGCAGAAGTAAGATGAGGGTATAGGATCAGAAATGTGACTATGCAGAAGTAGGATGAAGGGAGGATCAGAGATGTGACTATGCAGAAGTAGGATGAAGGGAGGATCACAGATGTGACTATGCAGAAGTAGGATGAGGAGAGGATCAGAGATGTGACTATGCAAAAGTAGGATGAGAAAAGGATCAGATATGTGACTATGCAGAAGTAGGATGAGGGGAGGATCAGAGATGTGACTATGTAGAAGTAGGATGAGGGGAGGATCAGAGATGTGACTATGCAGAAGTAGGATGAGGGTATAGGATCAGAAATGTGACTATGCAGAAGTAGGATGAAGGGAGGATCAGAGATGTGACTATGCAGAAGTAGGATGAAGGGAGGATCACAGATGTGACTATGCAGAAGTAGGATGAGGAGAGGATCAGAGATGTGACTATGCAGAAGTAGGATGAGAAAAGGATCAGATATGTGACTATGCAGAAGTAGGATGAGGGGAGGATCAGAGATGTGACTATGTAGAAGTAGGATGAGGGGAGGATCAGAGATGTGACTATGCAGAAGTAGGATGAGGGGAGGATCACAGATGTGACTATGCAGAAGTAAGATGAGAGTAGGATCACAGATGTGACTATGCAGAAGTAGGATGAGAAAAGGATCAGAGATGTGACTATGCAGAAGTAGGATGAGAAAAGGATCAGAGATGTGACTATGCAGAAGTAGGATGAGGGGAGGATCAGAGATGTGACTATGCAGAAGTAGGATGAGGGTATAGGGTCACAGATGTGACTATGCAGAAGTAAGATGAGGGGAGGATCAGATATGTGACTATGCAGAAGTAGGATGAGGGTAGGATCACAGATGTGACTATGCAGAAGTAGGATGAGGGGAGGATCACAGATGTGACTATGCAGAAGTAGGATGAGGGGAGGATCAGAGATGTGACTATGCAGAAGTAAGATGAGGGGAGGATCACAGATGTGACTATGCAGAAGTAGGATGAGGGTATAGGATCACAGATGTGACTATGCAGAAGTAGGATGAGGGGAGGATCACAGATGTGACTATGCAGAAGTAGGATGAGGGGAGGATCAGAGATGTGACTATGCAGAAGTAGGATGAGGGGAGTATCACAGATGTGACTATGCAGAAGTAGGATGAGGGGAGGATCACAGATGTGACTATGCAGAAGTAGGATGAGGGGAGAATCAGAGATGTGACTATGCAGAAGTAGGATGAGGGGAGGATCAGAGATGTGACTATGCAGAAGTAGGATGAAGGGAGGATCACAGATGTGACTATGCAGAAGTAGGATGAAGGGAGGATCACAGATGTGACTATGCAGAAGTAGGATGAAGGTAGCATCAGAGATGTGACTATGCAGAAGTAGGATGAAGGTTGGATCACAGATGTGACTATGCAGAAGTAGGATGAAGGTAGGATCAGAGATGTGACTATGCAGAAGTAGGATGAAGGTAGGATCAGAGATGTGACTATGCAGAAGTAGGATGAGGGGAGGATCAGAGATGTGACTATGCAGAAGTAGGATGAAGGTAGGATCACAGATGTGACTATGCAGAAGTAGGATGAAGGTAGGATCAGAGATGTGACTATGCAGGAGTAGGATGAAGGTAGGATCACAGATGTGACTATGCAGAAGTAGGATGAAGGTAGGATCAGAGATGTGACTATGCAGGAGTAAGATGAGGGTAGGATCAGAGATGTGACTATGCAGAAGTAGGATGAGGGGAGGATCACAGATGTGACTATGCAGAAGTAGGATGAGGGGAGGATCACAGATGTGACTATGCAGAAGTAGGATGAGGGGAGGATCACAGATGTGACTATGCAGAAGTAGGATGAAGGGAGGATCACAGATGTGACTATACAGAAGTAGGATGAAGGTAGGATCACAGATGTGACTATGCAGAAGTAGGATGAGGGGAGGATCATCCACATGACAGAGCCCCGAGGTGACAAGGCTGGAGAGGACAGTCCAAGTTAATTCTAACTAACAACAACACCTGTCTAACGATGGCTTTTGATTGTTTTGGAGTTAAAAAACATACGGTAGGCCTATGGCCCAGTTTCATTACAGGACCTACCTGTGAGTACTCTGAGTGCTTTTCTTTTTAGATTTTGGAAATTGATAGGTAGGTAGGTATAGGTAGGTAGGTCGACAGACAGTAGGGCTAATCCATTTTTCTGATAGAAATTGATATTCATTTGAAGGAACTGATATTGATTCATAAATTCCAATATTGATCTTTTAATATAATGCCTTTTCTCATGAATGCTTGAAGCTTTAACTCCGTTAGTCTCATGTGATTTGGTTCTTAGATATCGTAAACATCTGTAATATTTTTAATAATGCACCAGGTAAGAGGGTTCCTTTTACAAGACAGTTATTTGAGAATCTCTTTCATATCCAAGCCAAATTGTTATTGTAACTGAAATATTGATATCCATGCGTATCGTATCGGAGATTGAATCGACTCGGGACCTTGTGTATTGGAATGTGGCGATACCCAGCCCTAACAGACAGACAATGATACACCAAGATAGACAGTATATATATATTTTTTTTTACTCTACTCTACCCTACAGTATGAAGATGAATGAATTTCTCCTTGTTGCAGTGCATGGGTGCTCGAAGCACTTTTAACACGCTCGCCGTTTGTCGCCTGTGCCGTTTAAAGACCAGCACATTAACCTTTTGATCAAGATAAACAGCCAAACAAACACTTGTGCATGCCCCACCGGGATACCAGTTGTAAACACTCGACTGCTCGGAGTGATCTGAGAGCCGCCGGAGCCATTAGCCTCCCAGTCAGATCTATCTTAGGCCATCAGGACACCGACAGACACGTTGTCACAGAGGGCAGAGCCAGATCGAGCCATCGTAATTGCATCCTCTGTGAAGTTAATGACTTCTCAAGGCAAAAGTGGCCGTCATCGTTTGGGATTCTGACAGAGATATGTAAACGACCTTGACATGCAAACACACACACACACACACACACACACACACACACACACACATGTTAATTGGCAGGTGAGACAGCCGTCTTTATGGATGAGCCTTCTTTAGATGTAGGTGCATGCTAAGCTTGCAGAGGTGACCAGCCGCGGCCTCCGTGAGTGAACTTCCAATGTAGATCGGTTTGGCACATTGTACGATGGATGATGTGCTGCGCTACTGTAAGATACCGCAGTCGGTGCATTTGGCATTTCATGGTTTCCTTGCGCTTGTCTTGCTGAGGAGAATAATTCCGTATTATTTTGCCAGAGATCAGCACTGGCTATGAGGGTTCAGAGAGGGGGAGGGGGTTGTCATCCGCTTGCATTGGTCGCCGTCGAGACAGATGCTCAGTTGATCGTATTTCTGTGCTTCCTCATTTCCCTATAGCGATATGATTTGTTTCACGAACAATAGTGTAAAAATGAACAAGACGTTGATTACCGCCGGCTTCCCAGTTCAACTTCCATCTGAAAGAACTACCGGAATGAAGGTCTCTAAAACAAGGCTTGCATCCATCAGTGGGGTCGATGGTAGGCCTAAGCTCTGAAGGAGATGCGGGGCTATTGCAAGTGGGCTGCCAAATCATTACACTTTTTTTTTCAAACAAATTAAAAAATGCCTTGCTGATGGACAGCTCTTTGAAAACTGTAGCACTGAAAATGCCACGTTCCAGATGCTGTGTTAATGAAATAAAAAGTCCTCTGAGAACTCATTATTTGGCCTCAAATCCCTGCATTGGCTGCCAGTAAATCTTAGAATAGACTTTAAAATTCTGCTAATAGTTTACAAATCTCTCAACGGGTCAGGCCCACACTACATCTCTGAAATGCTTCTACACTATGAACCATCCAGATCCCTGAGATCTTCAGGCACTGGTCTACTAATTGTCCCGAGGACCAAATCAAAACATGGTGAAGCCGCGTTCTCCCACTATGCTTCTCATAACTGGAACAAACTCCCTGAACACATTAGATCTGCCCCTACTCTGCCTATTTTTAAATCCAAGCTAAAGACCTTTATGTTTACTCTTGCTTTTAACTGCTACTAAACTACTGCCTCTCTCGGCCTGTAATTTTTTTATTTTTTTTCCTGTACATTTCCAACAAATGGACTGTACATGTAATAATAATACTGAAGAATGCCTTGTAACTTATTTAAAACAGAAATAATGTTTCATGTTTGTTAATTTGAGTATATATTTTAACTAAAACTGTCGGCTGTGTTTTTTATGTTTTTTATATGTGCATTGCTTTGCTGCTTGTTTTTTCGATTATTTTTTTGTAAAGCACCTTGAATTGCCTTTGTGTATGAAAGGTGCCTTCGTCAGGCTGCACCCTGACGAAGGCACTTTCGCCGAAACATGTTGGTGTAACCATTAAAACACAGCAGAGGAGATTTTGAGTGTGCGACTTCTTTTCTTTATGTTACTATGAAAGGTGCTATATAAATAAATTTGACTTGACTTGACTTGACTCTATATTTTGTATGGGGTCAGCGGTGGGCCGCAAAACGTTGTTGAGATTTTCAAGTGGGAAAAGGTTGGGAACCGCTGGACTAACAGCATCCTCCCTGTCACCAGCCATTCATTGTTATTCTAACGTGAACGTTGCTTTCAGGGGCGATCTCAGGTCTCCTTCAAGGGAGCGCAACCACCTCTGCTTACACCGTATCTACACGTATTGCAAAACAACTTGTTACACGTAGACAAAGGGTAGTTATGTGACTTTGTTCACGATGTGTCAAGATGTTAGCATTATGGGGATGTCCTGCAGTTGCTAGAGGTCGTCATTGGAGATGGCTGCGAAAATGTCATCAGTCATTAGGACACAGTCCATGAAACACAATGCCCCATTTCAGCTGGAGAGCTTCGTTCGGGGAGTCACACCGATCGTTCCAGTTGACTGCGTCCGGCGGGAAGACAGTCAATTGTTTGCTCTGAGAAATGATTTGGCAGGAGCGGGATGTTCTTCGGCTTTACACACTTGGAGAGAAATGTCACCTGAACGCCACGCACCTTCTGCCTCGGAGGTGGAATGGGATTCCTTCGTAGACGAGCGACTCTCCTGAAGGACTGGCTTTCCACATGCAGGCCCGGAGAAGATCCAAGTCATGCTTGCTGAATAAATAAAACATTGCAGCACATATGAAAGGCCAAATACAAACTTGGAGACATTTTCATTTTTAAACGGGTCATTTTTTAAGCAAAATAGCCTCATGTACAAGTATTAAATGTCATTTTTATACCCAGCCTGGCCGTCACTCCCTGCTTTGACAAGAAAATAATGTATGTATACTGAACTGTTATGAAAGAACATTTTCTGACATTCTTTGAGAAATAAAACTACATCCTCCTGACCACAGTGTTACAATGAATACAAGGCTATTTTAGCTGTTGTTGTTGTTGTTGTTATGTTATTATTATGTTAGATTTTCCTCGTGGTTAAAATGTACAATTGCCCATATTTCCATCCTTCAGAGGGTTATATGATTAGTGCCATCTCGGCACCTCCAGACCCCGGTGCCTGCCAAGGTCACTTGGCCTGAGCCATAGCTGACAGCTCCCACTCAGCCAGACCAGATGGTCCCCTCTGCGCCCATTACCTTCTGCCGATAGCGCTCTGAAAGTGAGGACATCGCCGGTGACATTCGGGAAGCCGAGCGTCCCCGCGTTTCAGCTGTCAAACTGCGTGGATCTTGAAAAACGAACTCGCCGTGACCGCTTAAAAGGAAAGACGAATTCCCTGGCTGCTGAGGATGGGGCTGTTAGAGCTCCTCTGTACAGGAAGCCAAGTTCCTAATAGGCTGATTGATGCTCCGCTAAATTCTTGACCTGGCTGATATGTCTTTTGTAAGTTAAAGGCTAATTGTGCCGTTTTATGTTTTGCTGCTATTACAAGAGGTTTTAGCAGGCAGGAGAAGTGTTCCGACAAGTCATTTTATGACTGAAAGTGCTCTTGAAAGTGCTTTTCAATGAATATAATGTCTCTATTATATATCTATATCTATATCTATATCTATATATCTATATCTATATATATATATATATTATATATATATACGGTATATATTATATAGATTCTACCTATACTTATACTCCCATCACTCTGCCCTAATTAAAAGATCCGGCTCCTCAGGTCACCCGCACGGGTGCTCTTTACACTTCCTGAAAGTTTCAGCCCGATCGCACGTAAAACGGCATCGCTGTGGCCGGACAAAATTCTTGAAACAAACAGAGAGAGACAGACAGTGTCCACATTGCCAAATGTATATAGATAGATAGATTGTATCATTATTTTACTGTGAGCTATGAATTTAAGACTAATTTAAAGGCGATTTACTTTACATCCTTGTATTTATTCTATTAATTTGTGGTGTAAGGTTATGCGGGGGGGGACGTTGAGGGCAAGCCATTTGGCGGTACCCCAAAAATTCTCCCTCTTTTTCACAGCCCAATGTTGGCAGGTATGCTTTCAGCTGCCAGCCGCCTGCAAGAACTGAACTTTGCTACACCATAAACTAGGGAAACTAATGACATCTATACTGTTTATTAAGAGGTTGAATTGGTGTAAGGTGGGGGTTAGGGTTAAAAACAAATCCAACTTTACATTTTAGACTCATGATTAGTACGGAAATACTCCCTCGCCCCCAACACAATTCCCCAGGGCAGAAATATGGAGAAAAAGGTGGCATTCTAAATGGGCGTTTTCCTCTTGTGACATCACAAGAGGAAAACATTCTACTGGGGCTGACCTCACAAGAGGGACTTCCATGAGATGGAACAACGCCCCCTGCAGTTTACAAAAACAAGTCTAAATGCAGCTATGTGCGATTACCCCACCCCCCGGGCCCATCCCATCCAAATATGTATATTAAGTTATGTTTCTGTTTGATCTTTGTTTGATCTGCCAAGCATCTTGGCTGGCATTCAGCTGGCCAGATGCCAGTTGAGGATTGCTGCATCTGTATGTTATCTAATGCTGCGTTCATGGCATAATCAGAAAATAATTTATTCATTTAAAATCATCCATAAACCATCTGCAGCAGATATTGATAGGTCTTTGTGAGTGGGGTTGATTGTATTACTGTGAATATAACTGATCATTTTTATTCTTATTACATTAAGACTGTTGGCATTGTTGAATTCCCTGCTATGTTTACAGTTTGTTCACCGTAATTCATGATGCCAAGTCACAAATTGCCATTGTAATGAGTAATTACCATTCGCTGACGTGAGTGGTTTTTCCCCGGTCGACAACTCGTATTTACTGTAAATCCCAATATGACGTGAAAACGACATCAACATACGGGCTGTGTGGCTTTGCAGACAAATGCAGCAACACTGTAATTGAACAGGAGAAAAAGGAGGACGCGGTAATGCGGCATTATGAGCAAAACGCATCCAAAGGTCTCCTTTTAGGTCTCTGCTCATTTGATGTGTGAAAAGCTATGCCGTCACGGGCAAGACTAACCCCAGAGTGCACCCCGTTTAAATGATCTGCTGTGTCTCTTCGGTCAAGCAAAGGAGAGAGATGTGAAGAGCTTTGTGAAAAGTCCCCTAATTACTGCCGAGCAATCAGCCCATTTAGCATCCGTCTGTCCCTTTGTCCAACATGTACAGAGAGCTTAAGATGGCTAATTGGGCACGAGGGCTTACCCCCAAACGGCGCTGACTTTTCGAGGAGAACAGTGGCTTTTTAATATAGGGGCGATACAAAGTGCTTTACGTTCCCGCCGTATAATTTCCAGATAACATTGAGACCACTCTTTTTTACTTTTCGGAGAAAAGGTGCTAGCGGAGAGAAAGGGAAGAACCTGAGCCCGAGCTTTGCCAGCTCGCTGTCACCGCGGCGCTTTTGTGAGGAGAAGACTGCCTGCGGCCCGAGATAAAAGCACTGGAGGTGACAATTTGCTAAGGGCTTTTGTGTTTCGTACAATTCAGAGGGATTGTGGGCCTGGCCGTGAAGACGGTGACACGGCTGACAGGGATTTCATCTGGCTGCACACTCGCCACACACTGCAGCCAGGAGACAATCCCCGACGAGATGCGTGGAGGAAAGTCAAACAGCCAAACCGCCCTCTCTCTCCAGAGACAGCTCGTACAGCGTGCGGAATACATTACAAGGACGATTAGAAACAATAGGAGCATAAAGTACCGTACTTAGCCGATTGTGGCAACAGTCTGACCACCAAGTAGAGTGCACCTTTAGACAACTCCAGCATTCATACTTCCAAGCAGACAAAAAGAAGGGGGGGGTCTTCTTCTTTAACTCTGTATCTGCCTCTGCACACCTAGGAAAAACAGATCGAGATCATGTTTAGGAAAGAGATAAGCGGCGTTACTGATTAATCTCACTTTGACTGAACACCTGGCATCTGTCTCCTCACATTAAACACTGGAATGACTTTGTACTGTAGTAGATTAACTGGCAGCTGACCAGCAGCTGTATATCACCTGTGGATGTATTCAGAGAAGATTAAGTGACTAATTTTCCTGTCGAAATGGATTGCCCTCTCAACAAAGAACCTTTCAGTTTTTGGCAAAGTTATAGCGCATTGATTTTTCCCCCCCTTTCCCTTTGTCGTCCTTAAATATACGGAAAAAATCACGCACACAATCTGTACTTTTTGTGCAATTGATGAGTGCCCCAATACGGTATGGTATCATCATCCTGCAGGAACAATGCCATCAGCCTCCACCAGAGGCAGAAGCCGCTCTTTAAAGGGATAGTTCAGATTTTGTTGGTGTGGGTTTGTACGAGCTACTGTACTTGCCACCAGTCAGTGTACTACATGCAGTAGAATGCAGCTGGCGTGGTCTCAGTTTGGAGAAATGGAGACCGGCCGCGTCAGGCAAGAGCCGCGTGCTGAGTGTGAAGGGGGTCACGACCACGACCACGACCACACACACACACACACACACACACACACACACACACACACACACACACACACAAAAAAAAAAAAAAAAAGCTCACCTGGCATACTCCCAAGTCTCCACAAGCCCTGAGATGCCGAGTTGACTTGAAAAGATGTCAGATGTCATGTCTCTCCCTTTCTCCAAACTGGGACCATTACTGCATGTAGGCTACACTGACTGTCAGCAGACTCGGCACTACCTCATGCGACCCCACATAAAAAAAATCCGAACTATCCCTTTAAATTGGCCGATAGCGCTCTCCCCATTATTTTTTACACAATGCATAAAGACACCCCCCCCCCCTCCCATTAGTGTGTGTTGGGTTTCTTTTTAAGCCCTTCTCTCTGTGCCTGCCTCGCATCACTTTTGATGATGCCAACAAAAAGAAGAGAATTCGGCCTGCCGGCAATTTGTGTAGCTTCCTGGCGTGCGTGCTTTGATGATTTAAGGAATGAGAGACAGATAGACACAACAAACAAACAAACAAACAAACAAAAATTACATCCTCATCACCCCTCCCCGCCTCCCCCTCTTCCAGCGCCCCCTACCCCGGCCCACTCACCCCCCCTACACAGCATCCCCCCGACTGGGCCTCATTTCATCACACTGGTTCCTGTGTGTACTGTATGCTCGGTCGGGATGATTCATCGTGGAAGGGGGTTAGAGGAGGTGGTGGTGGGGTGTGGGCGATATCGAGCATCCATCTTAGGTAATGAACTGAGAATCACCTTCTCCTAAATGCATTTCATCATCAATTCTGGTGTCTAAGTGGGGAGAGGCTGTTGCATACGAGTGCAGACAGACAAGTCTCCAAGCACTTCCTCCTGGGAGTGGACTGACAGTGCGGCGAGCAGATGAAATATGGGTATAAATAGGCCTCAACAATGGCTGTCTGAAAACGTGTGGTATTGTGGTGAAAGTTGGCCAAAACAACCACACTTTTTACAAGAAGCCAGTAGAAGATAATGGCTCTGTATGGAACGCACGGAACCTGTCTATCACCTGGCTACCTAAGTAGGTACCTAATTAGGTACAGGGTTTGAATGTAGGTGAGAGAGAAAGAATTGGTTTCAGACGTCCTCAAGGTAGCATTGCATGTCAGGGGCAGCCAGGCGGACTTTTCCCCTGCCATGCTGCATGTAGAAAATTCCCCGAAATGGAGAGTGGCAGTGACAACTTCATGTGTATGTGTGTGTGTGTGAGTGTGAGTGAGAGAGAGAGAGCTGACGTTCGAATATGACTGTCAAAGCTGTCAAATCGAGGCGCACGTATAAGTATATTCAAGCTTTAGCTCGACTTGCCTAGCTAATAGCCTGACATCGCCAGATGCGAAATGCGATCTGCCAGAGCAAAACATGAGCCAGGTTCCCAGGCTACTAGCTAGTGTTCCGATTCCAGTCAGTTCGGATGCTTCGTACCATCGATCAAAATATTTTTTTATCCCATTTTTATCCCCCATTAGTGCTAATTTAATTTATTTATCCTGGTTGCTACTCCACCCTCTGCCGATCTGGGGAGAGCCGAAACTGGCTCCATGCTTCCTCCGAGACATGGGCAGTTAGCCAGCCGCTTCTTTTCACCTGACAGAGGAAGCTTCACCGGTAGGGCATAGCACGTGGGACGTTCACGCTATTCCAACCAGTTCCCTTCCCTCTGAACAGGCGCCCTTAACGACGAGAGGAGGAACCACATTAGCAACCAGGATATTGCATGTTTTGGTGAAGAAAAAATGAAAATGAAAAATGAAGAAAACCCCTGGGAGGCACGAGGAGAACATGCAAACTCCACACAGAAAGGCCCTTTTGACGACCCCACCCGGGCGGTGGGCACTCGAGGACATGCGGACGGGCACGCATTCCTTCAGCGCTCACAGCGTCCCAGGTGGGAATCGAACCCAGGACCTTCGAGCTGTGATGCGACTGTGAGTGCTTACCACTGCACCACCGTTAACCTTGCTTGCAAGATGGATAACCTCACGAGATCAAAAAAGATTCTCTCGACGTAATCCATCTTGTCATGCACAGGCAGTTAAGATGATTGGTCGAACCATGCCAGCTCGACGAATCAGCGGCAGCCTTAGGCGGGCTTAGGCTCGACTGGGCAAGTAGTGGGTACATGGTCTTTGTAGTTCTTTTCATTCGTCAACATGGCTGCCGCCGCGGAAGTGACAGGCAGTCTGAATGAAATTGAATGTAACATTCCCAATTCTATGTATTAAATTCTAAAAAACGACCCTCAACATTTGGGAAGGCTAAGCCACACAACTAGTTCGTTATAATCTAACGTCATGGTTTGAAGGCGACGTTACGACGATGAGGACGGTGAGGACTCAATCAATGAATACCACGAGATCAGGCACCTTCCTCCGGTCGCAAACGTGACGTCAGAGGCAGGGCGATCTGATTGGTTGAAGTTAACACGCACCAGCGGTGATAGACAGATGGGTCATCCAATCACCTGCCAAGTAGCTTGGAAAAAGTGCCCGCCTCCGTCAGCGGGTCGGGTTACTGCATTCCCAGACCGACTGGTTTAGTGAAACGTAATGTGGAGCTAAACCGTCCATCTGGCAGCGTCAGGTTACACCACCGTACCCCCCTAAAAAAAAAAATGACTTTCCTGACACCGTACAAACAACTGACCATACAATAAAATGAAGTAACATTTGATGTTATTGGTGATTTAAAATCAAATAAAAAGAAAGTGATAGACGTGTATCGAACGTTGTGCCACTTTTTCTCTCTAGCGAGAGGCTTTTGGGCGCAGCCATTAAACGGAGGTTTGGGGCTTGTTTCATTCTTCTTCGTTGATTAGCAGGGTTGCAAGGTATTATGGGATATCGTACCCCACCTAAGGAACCATTGCATGCTTCCTCGAAAATTTGCCAGAAATAGCTACAGAGGTTGCAAATAATGTATCCCACCTGTTTCAGACAGCCTAAAACTTTAAAAATTACAACTTCGAGTTCGTACCTAGAAATGCTACCTATGGCCTACTGTAGGTCGATTTGTTGCGTTTCATACACAGTCAATGATTCATTATGATGTGAAATATATTGCATTCAAACAAAAACAATCGAGCTGGCAGTATTGTTGAATACATTTGCATGCATTACCTTTAGTTACTTACCCCTATTACCCCTCCTGGGGCATATGCCATCCCCAAGGGTTCTCCAAGCATCAGTCCTGAGCCAACCTCTCCAGTTGTCCCCAGGTGTGGCCCATCCTCTTGGCATCTACATCCAAGTCTCGGCGCCAGGTGTGTTTCTCGTGGTTGGTTTCTCTTTCTTTTCCCTTGGGGGTTCGACTTGAGGGATTGTCTTGTGATGTTTGAGGCTTCTTTGGGGACCGTGTGTCCTATCCATCTCCACCGTTGGAGAATCTCTTCATCTGCTGGCTGTTGCTTGGTTCGTTGACACAGTTCTTTGTTCCTGATGGCGTTAGGCCAGTGAACCTGGAGGATTCGTCGCAGACAGGTGTTGATGAATGTTTGGATTTTCTTGGTAGTGATGCATTACATACATAATTTATATCTGAATAATATTACATATTTTTCCCCCTCTGATATTGTCCAAAAGCACAAATGTCTTTAAGCTTACCACAGTGAGTTCAAATTAGAATTCAAATGAGTGTGGATTTCATTTTTGAGTTTTAATGTTGTGTGTTTTGATGCAGTAGATACTATAGTACTGCTCATCGGATGCCAGTCAAATGTCTTATGTGACATGCACATTCAATAAATTATTCCCTTCAATGGCAGCAGGGTGCGCTGCTCAAGCGACAAAGGCCAACTGAGTGACTTTATTAGTTCGCTCCATCGGCCAATCGCTAAAATGCAATTGTGGTGTCAAACTGATTTGCTCTGAGCTGGATGGGAGTGTTGCCCCCCCCCCCAAACCCCTTTCCCCATCATGTGTCATTTGATCTGAAGGACAGACTTTCTCCTCCTGTCACTGTGTGGTGCCCTTACAGTATAAAATCACATGTCCATATGCAGGGGTTCAAGCCAGACGGGTCACCTGTCTCCCTGGCCAGCTGGAGGGAGGAGAGAGAGAACACGGCAGGCTGTCAATCAGGCCTGAGAGGACCACAGACAAGAGGAAGGAACCATGAGACAAGATGAGGAGTGCTAACTGGGGGGTGGGGGTGTGTGGTGCTTGACATTTTCTTATTTTGGAGGAATTTTTGACCATTTTGTTTCAATTATCAAGTGGTCAAAAATGGTTAAATCTGGCACCAAATCTGTGTATCAAATGGTACTTTATCAACCCCCCAAAATGGTGTGAAACTTGAGCATGGGGATTGCCGTCAGATAAGTTCCATCATGTTCTAAGCCCTTATACTTAAACTTTCAACATTTTAATAGACACCTAACCACACAATGTCTAGTAGATAATGTGAAAAATCTGACATATAAGTGCTGAGCTGCATCTCAAATTAATATTCACATTCCCAGCTGACAGATGATGTGAACCACTGCTATGTGGCATATTGATAGTATTCTGTTACATCACCATACGGCCAACTTGGTAGGAAAATACCAGGTGACTCATGGCCGGTAGCCGTGAGTCGCGGTAGCCGAGGATCGCGCAACTTGCTACCGGCCCGAGTCACGTCGGTCTGGGGCGAGGCAAACAGCAAGTAGCGGTGGTTACAGTATTTGGCCAAATCCCAGCTCGGGCAAGTTACCAGGAAGAGCCGGTGTCTGTGCTGGACGACCAGACTTGATAAGCTAAAATTTTCCTATTTTACATTTATTTGGATGCTAGAAACATTCAGCTAACATCTTATTCTGGCGATTGGGTTGTGTGAGGTAAAACTACATTATATTTGTACTTCATACCATACGTGCACAATATTCTTTTTCAGGTATCTCTCTTTTCCCCCCAATGTTATTTTTAGCCACTGGAGGTCATCATGAAGTGCACAGAAACCTGCGGCGAGATTTCACCCATGCCAGTCATATATACCTGTGTCAGCCAGGGAGTCATATATACCTGTGTCAGCCAGGGAGTCACATATACCTGTGTCAGCCAGGGAGCATGACGTTATTAGCCAGGGAAGAGGAAGTAAGGGCTGTCATTAACAGCAGGCTGGCTGGCAGAAGTACATCAGGTAAAAGTGACTGTCATTAACAGCAGGCTGGCTGGCAGAAGTACATCAGGTAAAACTGACTGTCATTAACAGCAGACTGGCTGGCAGGTGAAGTACATCAGATAAAACTGACTGTCATTAACAGCAGGCTGGCTGGCAGGCAGGAGAAGTACATCAGATAAAACTGACTGTCATTAACAGCAGGCTGGCTGGCAGGCAGGAGAAGTACATCAGATAAAACTGACTGTCATTAACAGCAGACTGGCTGGCAGGTGAAGTACATCAGATAAAACTGACTGTCATTAACAGCAGGCTGGCTGGCAGGCAGGAGAAGTACATCAGATAAAACTGACTGTCATTAACAGCAGGCTGGCTGGCAGGCAGGAGAAGTACATCAGATAAAACTGACTGTCATTAACAGCAGGCTGGCTGGCAGGAGAAGTACATCAGATAAAACTGACTGTCATTAACAGCAGGCTGGCTGGCAGGAGAAATACATCAGGTAAAACTGACTGTCATTAACAGCAGGCTGGCTGGCAGGAGAAGTACATCAGATAAAACTGACTGTCATTAACAGCAGACTGGCTGGCAGAAGTAAGTACATCAGATAAAAGTGACTGTCATTAACAGCAGGCTGGCTGGCAGAAGTAAGTACATCAGATAAAAGTGACTGTCATTAACAGCAGGCTGGCTGGCAGAAGTAAGTACATCAGATAAAAGTGACTGTCATTAACAGCAGACTGGCTGGCAGGAGAAGTACATCAGATGAAAGTGACTGACTGTCATTAACAGCAGGCTGGCTGGCAGGAGAAGTACATCAGATAAAAGTGACTGTCATTAACAGCAGGCTGGCTGGCAGGAGAAGTACATCAGATAAAAGTGACTGTCATTAACAGCAGGCTGGCTGGCAGGAGAAGTACATCAGATGAAAGTGACTGACTGTCATTAACAGCAGGCTGGCTGGCAGGAGAAGTACATCAGATAAAAGTGACTGTCATTAACAGCAGGCTGGCTGGCAGGAGAAGTACATCAGATAAAAGTGACTGACTGTCATTAACAGCAGGCTGGCTGGCAGGAGAAGTACATCAGATAAAAGTGACTGTCATTAACAGCAGGCTGGCTGGCAGGAGAAGTACATCAGGTAAAAGTGACTGACTGTATCACAACTATCACAGATCACAGTTGGGAGAGTGGAGGAGAGTATTGCAGCAAATAGAGTGACCCAGCTTCAAAAGCATTGGGACACTCATAATATTGAGCTATTATGGCAATATTGCTGGCGCGCCCCCCATGGGCACGGTTGTGTGCCCATGGTCGATATCAAAATGGCCCCTCCAATTTCCTCGCTGCCATCCGTCGCTCACCAACTTGCAAAGCATGCTGGGACACCTGGCGGCAGGACATCGTGAACGACAAGACGAGAGGAGGGGCCAAAAATCAAAATAGACTAATTGAACATGGAGGTATAGCAAGGCAGCCCACCAAGCTGCAGCAGCGGGACAGGGCTTGACCAGGTGAAGGTAAGTAGGTCCTGTAAGGACCCAAACGTATCTAATACAAGTTGATTGCAAGTAAAGGACAGTGTGGAATCCTCTCTTCTCTTGCCTATATGGACTTCCTCTTATACGCACCTGTCCACAAGAAAGGTGCGCATTACTGTAGCTTCTATTGTCATCCTTGTGATTTTTAAAAAATATATAATTTTGAGGCATCCTGGTGGCCCACACAACGTCTTGGGTGCAAGGACATTTGGCACATGTCATCCCCCCCGATTTGAAATAAATAATTTCAAAGAGTTTTCAAACAACATCGACCTTCCTACAGTAACAGCACCAAAACCGATAGATGAGAGTGTGATCGTGATGTGCACTGCTCGTGCGATAATGCTATTTATGATTGATCATTGTGCAAGTCGCCCCCTTTTTCTCCGTGGCTGTGTGGAACTCCAAGACAAGAGAGAGAGAGAGAGAGAGAGCAGCACACTGCATGTCCACACATGAAGAGAGGTGGCCGGTCGTCCATCTGTGGAGATGAGACGGCCAAAAATAAACACGTGGAAATAGAGCTTAATTAGGCCTCCTCTGATAAGGACTCGATATATATTGAGCAAGCCAAGGTCTTCCAATGAATTCTCGGGCGTTCCAAATGAGAAGGCAGAAACTAGGAGCGCATAGTGATATAGTCAATCAAGTGCGATTAATCTCCGTTGTGGGTGAAGGTAGGGGCTGCTTGTAAATTGCCTCACACCCCTGGCATCATTACACAGTCGGATGCCCGCTGCCTTTTAAGAGGTGCGCCCGCGCGCTCCATTTGTGCAGCGGAGCGTGCGGTGTAGCAGCAAGGCCAGGGACAGACCCTCGCTGTGTGGCGCGACACCGTGGCCCCTCGTCAAGGTGGCCTGCAGGGAGGCAATCTGTGTACACAGATTATTGATGCTGCAATCCAAATGTCTCTCCTCGCACGACTTGATTGAATCTCCACGTTTTTAGCATTTAAAAAAATATATATATATATATATATTCAGCGCAGCGCCTGGCGAGTTTTAATTGTGTGTGTTCTGGTCAATGGTGTCTTCCAGAAACCGACTGGGTTTTAAAACTTTTCTTTTTCTTTTTTTACTATTAGATGCTCTTGAGCTTCCAGCAGACCAAATGTATTAGCTAAACCGGAGATAGCCTGTGTTGCTATAACTGCTAGGTAGCTGCTGTAACTTAGCTACATTGCACAGCAACTGCCTTGCTCTATGTGCAGGCAGTAGGGCCTATTTTATTTTGAACATTAGTATTTTTAAAAATGAGTGTCTATTACTTTTATATTGCCATACTTGGTAACGGTGTCATTATATCACAGCCAAGGGGACTGTCGCCCTCTGCTTCCGTGTTGGGCGAACAATGCCACTTACAGTAATAACCATGTACCATGAGTATATACATACACACACACACACACACACACACACACACACACACACACACACACACACACACACACACACACACACACACACACACACACACACACACACACACACACACACGGTACTGTATAGGGCAGGGATACTCAACTTGCTTTGCCTGGGGGCCACTTTTGTGAAATAATAGAAGGCCAGGCGCCAGTTAATAAACAATCAATATACATTTTTCCGTTGTGCACACCGGATAGTTAGTTAGGTTAAGTACATACATAAGTGCCTGGGTAGCGAGCAGATGGCGGTATTTGACAATTTAGCAGCTAAATCATAGATTATTGAAAGATATTCCATATTCCAGACTGAAATGCTATAACAGAAGTGGAGTATTGGCCAGAATTACATGAACATTTGGACACTTATTCAGCGGGTATCTTGCATGTTGCGTATCACTGGTATAGGCTATATATTTTAAAAACGTGTTGGATTTTACAGCACATAGAGCAAGCTATCAGAACCATGGACAGCGCTCTGACTCCTGGTAACAGACGGTCAAAGTTAAGCAGCACCTGAGAGCAGAGGACCTGTCTATTTCACTGTGGTTCTGAAATGACCACCGACTTTAACATGTTTAATGTTGATGAATGTTGAATAAGCATATCATCTTGTTATAGATTGCTACTTGCTACTATTTCACAAAAAAATGACATGACAAAGATGGCTTTGCCTTTTGAGGGCATAGCTGGCACCACTTTAGATCTAATGTGTGTTCTTATTTGAAACTTATTTCTGGGGTGGCATTTTGAGTCATTTGCAAGGGCCCGTTCTCTGCCCAGTTGTGCAAACGCACGCCTGCACTGTCTATATACCTACGCTCCTGACAATGAGCTTATTCTGACTGATATTGATACTGTTGTTGTGGCGCGTCTTGCTATTCTTACAGCAAAGAGTGAGCACTCGACAAAGAATGGCTTTCACACTAATTCCATGCGTCCCATTGTACAGTAGGTTTTACAGTTTAATACTTGTGTTTTGTGTTACAGTAAGCTGCAATGCCGTTGTGCTCAGAAATATGTCAAGCGTTCATATGACACAAACAATGTGTAGTTTTCACTCTAATGAATTCCCCAATGTTATTAGACAGCCCAATGCATTCAGCTTAGCAAACAACCAAAATGTCAGCGTGGTACATTTATACTTATTAGATTCTTACACGGACGAGGAAAATCCTTCCGCTTTTGTAATGTCATGTAAATTAATCTGTTCATCCATAAAATCAGATCAAGGATTATGAGAAACGCTGAATCAAAGACTTTTCATGATACATTAACCTCACACACACACTTATTGCAAATGGCGTTTGTATCATCAGCACAATAACAAAGGCAAAGAGCACTACAGGGGAGAGAGGCAGAGACGAGCAGCGCCAAGCCCTCTTCTTCTTCTCCTGCTCCTCTATGGCTTTATGTCAGCCCGGTCCTCACTCGCCAGAATAAAATGTTGGTATGATACGTTTCTGCAAACCAAACTTAATCTGGGAACCCAGAGTCTATTTCAGGACGTAAATAGACTCTGGGACAGCCGTACCTTTTTTTTAGGCTTCCTGTACAGCGTGAATCATCGGGACTTCCACCTCCGCGCAGCGCCGCTCTGTTGTTGTACCAGCGAATATATAAGAGTTCCGGTCCCGAACGCTAGTGAATATATACTTTTTTTTGTATTTAAAATAAAAGAGACGCAATGTATGTTTTTAAAAGGCACCGCTGCGTGTAAGTGGAAGCCTAAAAAAATGGTACGGCTGTTCCAGAGTCTATTTACGTGTCGAAATAAGAGTCTGGGTTCCCAGATTGAACCAAACCTGAATCTCAACATTTGTGAACCAAACAATCATTACGTGTATATCAAGCGACCTCTAGTGGTTGTGTAAGTAACGACAGTCTTGCTATTGCTAATAGCATGGTGGTATAAGGGCGTTTGCCTTGGACACCAGAGACCGTTCGATTCCCAGCGTTTCCAGATTCTACATTTCAAGTGTAAGTCACATTTAATGTGTTTTTGTTTTGTTATTTAACCCTAATCCGAAACATAGCCCGAACCTTAACCAAGTTGTTTTAGTTGCCTAACTTTCACTTTACTAAATGGTACTTTAAAGGCACATATTTTTGTGACACTTTACTGTACATAGGCTACTGAACATCTATTGTATTCTATTTCATTGTATGGAACAGTCCTATGTCTCTTATAATGTTTGATGTTTATGTTGATATTTTCCCATGCCCGAGTGTGAGCAACTGTAGCATGTCCCAATTTCCCCTCGGGGATCAATACAGCTTTTCTGATTCTGATAACCATAACCCAAGTTGTTTTATTTGCATAACGTTTTCAAATTAAAGCTGGAAACGTGGAGACCTTTTCAAATTAATGGATGTTCTCAAATTGACTTTGGGAATGCTCCGGTGGTTGGAGGACGTGTTGAAACGTTGATACATTTGTCTCAGAAATATTTGCAGAAATATAAAATGGCAACATTTTATTCTGGTGCCAGCCGACTGGGTTGTTTATGGGGTCGTCACAAACACCGATCTCGCCAGAAGAACGTAATGACAAGAGCGACAGTGGCTAATGGAAAAAGCCACTCGCGGTGTCTTCACAATTTTCGAAAAATCATATATCCTTTTCAAGGACATGCAATTACAGGCACAGGACGTAGCTGTATCCTCGTCAGATGAGAAGCGGCGCGCCGGGCGCCGTGCGATGTGACCCCATCCGCAGCAGCAGCAGACAGGTTCAAGCCTCCTGTTAGCTGTCTGACACCTTCACAATCCTCCGGCTACACTCTCATCAGGACCACAGACGGGTTGAGGAGGGGCGACGCGCAGCTCTCCTCCGAGCGCTATCGCATGTGTGACACCAGCCATAATTTCTGCGCCTTTATGGAGGAAACCCCGCGTCGCTCTCTCGCCAACACCCTTACAAAGCAAACGACGAGTCGTAAAGCCTTTCCCTCCTCCTAGTCCGAGAGAGAAAGAGAGAGAAAATGGATCTATGACCGGGAGGACAAGGTGGTGTCAGCGGAGACTTGTTATGAGGCTCAGAGGAGTAGAGACGGCGAGTGAGCAAGTGTTTGGGCGGGTCTTTAGGGGGACCGGCGGTCAGCATAGATCCAGAGAGAAGAATGAAGATGTGTGTGTGTGTGTGTGTGTGTGATGGAGAACAGGAGGAGAGCCAGCAGCCCAGGGAAATGGAGAGGTGAGCGCAGTGGGAGGAAGGGTCAAAAACTCAGAGGAGAAATTGGAAACGTGTGTGTGTCAGCCTCCCCTGGGAAGCTGCAGAGAGATCACTTCAGGGCTTGTTGGAGCGGTTGGGATAAGGGAACTTGTTTGCTGTGTTGTAACCGAGCATCTAAAAGCAGCCCCCGACCCCCCAACCTATCGCTGCAGTGAACATACTATAGATTTGCTCATTAGATTTCTTAACTCGTGAACTTCCAGGCTACTTTGTTTCACGATTCCCGAGTCTGTCACTGTCTTTACTCTGTAGCATTCCAGCTTACGTATAATGCATTTCCCCCCTCCTTGCATGCGCTTAAATCACAGAGCTTAATTCAGTATTCCGTATGTGTTTATTTCTATAGATTTCTTTCTATACACTATTCATGCACTACTCTATTCATACACACATTTGAATCATTTGTTTGGCTAATACTCTATTCTGATTAGGATAGTCTCAAGTTGAGTTTTAAACAAAAAAAGCTCCCAAAACTGCGGAAAAAAACAACAAATGTATCCTGATTCTATTTACATTTGCCGTTACTCTGACCTTCACCGGCACTAAAGGCAGCGCATCCTTCTCTGCGCCAAAACATCTGACGTTTGCCAGAGGACCATCCCACTTCAAAGGTGGATTCCTGTATGTAGACAACAGCCCGGTAATTTCCCTGGGTACAACAGCTGAGCACACTCGCCTGTGTGCGCCACGACAAAAGGAAAGGGTTATCCGGTCCCCTCAGGATACCTCACAAACATCGCTCAGATAAACCTCATTTTGCCCGAGGCTCCTCTTCACCTGCTCGTCGAAACTGGAGCAATAAATTAGCAAATATCTTCGAGTATTCCCAGTTCTCTGAACCGGCGGTAACTAGACATCCACAAGGGGCATAATATCACTTTCCCTTGAGGACCTTGGGAAATATCACTGAGGCCTTCAATTTTATTCCTGACTGTAACAATTACAAATGTCATGGAAGACAAATCACGAGCTCCATCAGGGGGGCCCTGTAGCACTTTTTTATTGGGGGTGACATTGCCAAATATGTTGGCTGTTTATTTATTAATTTCCTCTTTTCTTTGCATAATATTATTTGTGAATATTAATGTCGCTTCATGGTGGGAACTGTTTGCAATACTCAGTGGGCTGGAAGAGGCCGGGAAACAAAGCAGTGAAAAATCATATTTGCAAATATGCGAGATGGGAGTTGTGGGCTTTCGATGTGGTGGATCAGAGGTACAAAACATATAATTTCTATTAGAAATATCCACTCACAGGCAAAGTTGAGGAAACAATAGACCAGAACTGCGCTGCGTCTTCAAGTGTCCAGCGTCAAGGCCACGCCCCTTTTTAGGGGAAACACACCATAGTAAAAGACAGCACAAGAAGCCGAAACCACTTCAAACAATTTAAAACGGTTTAATTTGATAGAGATTATATGTCGAAGAGTTGCTGTGTTGTTATAGTTTCACTAACAATAAAAAAAACTGGTCTGCGATAGATATGTTTTAATAGAGTAGAGGTGACACCATCAATGTGGACGATGCATGTAACCTAGTGGAAACTGGATACAGCGTTCATATAAGGCAAGTACCTTGTGTCGATGTATCTTGCGCATTCTATAGCCGGCCGAGTTGAGATATACTGTCATGTGTCTTTGGGTCATTTATAAACGAAATTAATTCTGTTATTTTTCTATAGATTTTTGAGTGGCTTCATGTTTTGCAAATTACCCGGAGGTGCTGGTCTGGTCTACGGAAGGAAAATCACGAAATAGTTTTGGGTAAATAATCAGCAAGCCGTGCAAAAAAAAAAAAGTGCGACTTCTCCTCGGATATTTGACACCATTTCTGCCAGAGAGCCGTCCAAGAAAAACCTCACACCAATTTTCCAAGAAGAAGAAGCGTCATGAGGGGAGGGCGCCTGTGGGCTGACCTATAGCGCGTCTTTACCCCGAGACTGGAGCTGCTTTTAGAACAGACAGGCAAACCTCAGGTCAGCGGGGATTAATTAGCTTTTTGAAACCCGCCCAGCAGATGTCAAGGTAATCTCAGGATGCGGGCTGCAGAGGTCAGCGCAATATCTCCCGCGCGGAGGAGAAGGAGAGCTGATCTGACCAGCAGGCCGGCCGGGCGTTCTGCCGTGCCGGGCGTTACTCACAAACTTCCAAACCCGTCGTCGTTCTGGCCTCATTATCAGTAAAGCACAGATTTGGGTCACACTGTATTTTATACCCCCCTCCCTCCCCCCACACCACTAAATCAATGTAACGCTCCCACCATGTGTGTTTCATGACATACTGCCTTGCCTAGGAGTAACAGCACAGCAGCTGTCAATCAGAGACATTCACATAATCTCTTTGGGGTAAAGCGACTTTAGCGGAAACATTCAGCGAGGGGGAAATTGTCAATTTTCTCGTGTCCCTTTTCATTTGAGTAAATACAGAGCGACGCACCTCAGCGGCCGGTGCACCTGCCAGCAGCCCAGATATACAGATGTTAACATTCTCCTCTGGACGTATTGGAATATGGATGTAGCGGTGTGTGTGGAGTCTCTTCATGCCGGCTCCTCCTGCAGGAGATGAGAAGAGGGGGAGGGGGATGGGACGCCCAAACGCTGATATAGACGGTTTTAACTTGACAACATAAACATTCTAAATGGCCCTCTAGCTAACGTCCTGTTGCAGTGTTTGCTAGTACAATACAGTACAAATTCCATGATTGGAAGTTGGAAACCCTCGTTAGTGTTCTGCTTGCACCTGTGTTGGTCCTGCCTTTTCCACACAAAATGGCCACCGTGAAAAGGGTCTAGAGCTGACAGGAAAGAAGCTACTGTAGGGTTCAAATTAAGCAATAAGCCCCAAGAGGCCGTGGTTTACAGCGACTTTACAACAGCTAAGAGGTGTTTACGGCCCGTGCCGTAAACACCCCCTAGCTGTTGTAAAATCGCTGTAAAACCTCTCCGTGAAAACCTTCTATGGCTGAGAATAACTGTGTTCCCTTTGTTGCCGGTTGACCCGGCTGTTCTGAATCGGCGACCCGCTCTGCAGTGGCGTTTAATGACTCGGAAAATGCAGCCAGGCACATCTCCATGGGAGGCAGTGGCACGTCCGCCATTATAATCTGCTCTGCGCTGTTTTTTAATAAGCAGGTCCAGCCACTTCTAATGAGACTCTTATCAAATCCAGCAATTAATATTCAGAGTAACCTTGACATGGAGCATTTATTTCAATAACAGCCCCGCCGATGAGAAAAACCGATTAGTTCAAAATGGAACCACATAAAAATACAGTTCTCTCTCTTTGTCATGTTTTTTTTTCCCCCTCTTCCTGTGCAGGTGCGCGCGGTTGTGATTCATACTTTTTAATGGGATGTTATTTTTGAGGTACCAGGGTACCTGAGAAATGCCACCTATATTTCCTCAGGGGCTCTGGGTTAGTGCTGAACGCAGCAATGCTTCCTGGGAGAACCTGCCAGCCTAAAAGCTCCAAATCCCATAAGGAACAGCTGAAGTCATGTCTGGTACAATTATAATGGACTCCCCCCTCCCATTCTGAACTGCGATGTGAACATTTTTGTAAAAGTTTGAGCTACACGATTGAGTTGTATGCGAAAAAGAGTCTAGATTAGCCTACACTCCTCTCTCTCTCTCTCGCACAACACACACACACGTAGACACACTCAAAGCATATACCATGGTATGAACATTTCTTCAAGGATGTATCAAGGTTCTTCAAAGTGAAACTGTTAATTAACCCTTATTGTGATTTCTTTTGAGCCAAAAGCCCTCAAGGAAAACCGTTGTGCATTCCCATAAATAACAAATGAGGGAGTGAGGAAATAATTACTTATGAATATGCCTGTTGTACAGTTAATACAAATAATGTGTGTGTGTGTGTGGGGGGGGGGGGGGGGGGGGGCGATCAAGCCACAACTGGCTCTTTCTGGTTACGTCCTCGAGCTCGGAGCACCAACCAGCCACGACCAAGTGAGCTCCATCCACGCAGCCCGGCGGACCCCCTCGCCTGGCCTGTTCCTTCCTTTCCTGGTTTCCTCATTATGTTCAGGCAAGTTGGCAACTTGGTTACGCTTCGGCAACTAAAACAACTTGGTTAAAGCCCCGCCCCTCTCTCCTGTCAGTGTGTCTGGTTACCTGTCAAACTTCACCATTATTTCATTTACAGGAAGTTAGCCTGACTCACTGGAAGCAGGAAGCAGGCTGCAGGAGCATTTCAGTCAGAGCAAAGGGAAATCCTTGTCCGCTCCCTGCGTGTCGCTCTCAAATGCCTCCGCGGCTGTGAAACAACAATGCTAGCTAGCAACCTACACGCTGAAAATGGCAAGTTTTGACCAAGATTTGGATTGTGCACTAAAGCAGGCCTGCTTGATACTTTCGATGGTTGTAAAGATAACAGAGCCCCCCCGCTGTACCAGAATGAGAGTAAGAGGAGCCAGACTCTTTCCTACGCTGGTACAGAGCGAAATGGAGATAGTCTGGCGAGTGAGACTAACAACAAGTTAACACAATTAAAGAATATAAAAGAATGACTATGTTCCATCATACAGTGGTAGCCACCTTGAATTTAGCCTCAACCAATTGCGTAGAAGGGATGCAACACTAAAACAATAGCATGCACCTCAGCCTAAACCATAGGATGGTTAGGCTGAGGACCAAATCATTGGTAACAAATTAAATTAAATAACAGTATCATTCAACAATGGAGAAATGCATCCTTATACTTTTTCGTTTAAATCGCGAAAATGGCAATGTTTTGCAAATGATTTGGTGGCCCACTTGCAATACCTTCACAGCCCACAGGTTGGGAATGGCTGGACTAATGGGATACGAGGAACGATGATGCACCACGTCCCGGGTTAGTCAGTCCGTCTCACGACTCGAGAGCGGCTGCGAGCGAGCGATGTAATGTAGGACTTCTAGGAGATAAACGGCTCCAGCTCCAGCCAAAAGAGAAGCGACGCATTCCTTTCCTGCATCTCTTCAACATGAACTTATAATTAGTTCTACTTGTGTTCTGGATGGCAGGCCGGCTACAGCTCACGCACACACAAGACAACGCTATTTCTGCCTTCGTTTCCCCGTTAAGATTGGTAACGGCTGACATTTCCCTCGGCGCTGGTGGTGCGCCGCTAAAACAAAGTGAGAGAAGTGTGGAGAGAGGCCTGGGCATGCAAGTCTAGACCTGCCACATGACTATTGTTCAGCGCATGCAGTGTGTCATAAAACGTGTAATTCAAAGTCACGTTAGCGTAAGCTTGTTCGCACCGTAGCGTCGCACTCGCTTTGAGCCCCTCTTTGATAACTGCCCGGCGGGTTTTTGCAAAGAGAAGCTTTTAAAATCGGAATACAGAAGGAAGGAGCTGTGTTTTCTTTCCAATACGTATTTTCTACTTCGGTAATGGCGCAGCGTTTGGCACCACCAAGCCATTTCTCCGTTGCGGACTCGTGAATTCATCGGTAACCTTTCACTCAAAAGCTCCGAAATCAAAGTCACGCAGTGGGAAATTACTGATGTTGAGGCACAATGAAGTGAATGAACAAACCTTAATACAGGCGTAGCTCATGAGCAACGCGACAGCGCTCTTATTGTCATTATATTTTACAGCCAGCAGGGCGCTGCCGTAGCGGCGTTTTGCGTCCCTTGAGGAGCCACTTACCTCCCCTGTTACTTCTTTGTTTTTCTAACTCTTTGCAAGTTGTAAAATGTGTTTTTGTAGTTTTTTATGCAACATCAGAGGGAAGGGTTTACGGTACTTTATAAAAGCCACGACAACAACAACAAAAACAGCTTTCGTCTAGCAGAGAAATAAGTCAAAAGTATTGCAAACGACAAAACGGCAATGACAAGTTGATTAAATTTTAACAACAAAAACAACAAAAAGTCATTATAATTCACAGCACACGCACGGCCTCATGTACGACTCATTTTCTCCTCTTGCCTTGTTTTTTTTGAACGCCTAGTGTTAGTATTTTAAATCATGTTGCTATCTTACTGATAAGGTCATGGTCCCCTCCTACAACGATCTCAGTGCTGCGTTTCATTTGCATGCGCCATCAGCCCCTCTAGCTCGTATTACAGATGCTGTCTCTTTTCTCCAAAAGGAGAAAGCAAGAAGAAAAAAAGCAGCCATCATCTTGTATTGTCTTATTTGGAATATGCTTCTGTTATTGCAGAAGTACAGCAGCGACGTGGTGCCAAACGTTCACACATGAATTCACAGGGAACAGAGGACACACAGCTGCTGAATAATTAATGGCCGTCATTTCACCACACAGACTAATCAAAATGATCACAATTTGCAGCTCTTTATAGTCAATGCAGTTTATGCGTAAAAATGCGCTTCTGTTGTGTAGTAGTGTAAGTGTGGGGCATCTAGTGTATCAGAGAAAGGCCCGGAAAAGTTTTTACTCAACCCTGCGGCTGAATCTCAGGGGCGTCTGGGGAGTGTAGAGATAATAAAGTACTCACTCGCCTACCACCGCAAACACCCAGCAGCGCTGCTTCTGGCATGGTCAGACGTTCTAATCTGACAGACACTTGTGTTGAGGAATGACTCCTGGTCCTCTGGTCAGTCGATGGGGGATGGTTACTAACCATCAGTTACTTAGTAACCAACTGATGGTTACTAAAGTGTTTATTTTTGAGCGAAGTTCAACCTTGACCTTGAAATGTAACAAACAGTAACACACATAAGAGCTACGGAAAGAAAGGAAAATAAAAACATTAATACCATCTTTTTAACTTGAACTGAAATAAATCACTATTTATATTCCAATCGTATAAATATCACTTTTAACCGTTGGCGTTTAACCCTTTTTAGCGTATGACAACCTCTGGTGGAGTGCTACTGGTAAGGTAAGTACATTTGAGCTCTATGAAATGAAATATTTATACAGTATTTTAAGTTGCAAGTGCATATTTAACCTTGGACAAATAACACCAAAGTCACTGTAAAACCCACAAATGCTGCATTTCTTCATAGCGTAGCAAGCAAAGTACCGAATGAATTTCCCCCAGCCACGTTGCCTTGATTACAGTGGTGTGGCGCTAATAGCAGGCTAAACACACTAGCAATAAAACCCAACAGAACTAATAGAACGGCTCCAAAACATGGCTGTAGATTAAACACTACATGAAATGAAAACATGACAAACCTTGTGCCCTTATCAGCCAGGTGCTAAAACAAAATAGCTTCTAATGTTTATGTTATTCCTTCTTTCTTTATAGCATGCGGAGTCCGCATCAAGTGTGTCCGCATTGCGGACACACTTGATGCCGTGAATTCTTCTACTGCACACGTACAGACTTCCCCCCTTTCCCGTTGACTCTTTCAAAATAAACGTCGCAGCCTTTGACCACAAACCTGAAGTAAATGTAACACTGTATTTGCAGATTCGTGCCACAGGGTAGCACAGTTTCTCACGTTAGTTTCTCATGGCCCTATGAAATTACTGCACAAAATACATGTTTACCTTGATATCAAAAATAACTTTCCAATACTTAACCTTATGACAATACTTAGCCTACAAAATGAATAAACACAAAAAAAAACAAATATGAAAAGTTGGACCATTTTAAAGGTAATTTACAAGTGACATGGTGACTACTAACGCATAGGCGGATGAAATGACGGGCCCCTGGGGCTGGACGCATAAAAGGGCCCCCCCTCATAGCGCACATACGCACAATTAAGGCCAGAATAATAACTAAGACACACATGCACCTGCATCTCAACAGGATTTACAGCACAGACACCTGAACACTCAAAGCCAACAGCACAATAACAAGAAATAAATTCACCTGCCTCTCAATAACACAGGATTTACTGTACAGCAGGTACACTCAATTAGAGCCAAAAGCACAATAACCCTCTAATTGTCCATACACTTATGGAACATTTTGTCAAAATGAAGGGTTGGGGTCCTAAGGGATCATTTGGTCCCAGGTCTGGGCAAGATACACGGTGGCCCTGCGAAGAGGCTCTGGGTTATGGGCCCCCTGAGCTCTCAGGCGCCTGGGCCCAGCAGGATAATCTTCACAAACATGAACAACTGTTATGCCTATTCGTCTTTTTCTCTGACGAACCAAAATGGCTGCGATTTTTCGTTAAGCCTACAGAAATACGTCGTCATCCCTGTGGTACTCTATTGGCCAAGTACAAATGGGGAGAAAATGGGGGAAAGATAAGAAAAAAATGTGTCTGAATATAAATGAGCGCATTGACTCTTTGTGTGAGTGAGATGCGGGTGAACACAACCTTGCTTATAAATTCCCACCCATGTGTTTTTAGATCATTACCTTTCAATATTTAGTGATCTCCACTTTCAACATTCTGGTAAACAGACACACACACACACACGCACACGCACACGCACACACACACACACACACACTCAAAATAATGCTGACAGGCATAAAGAGAGCTTGCGCAGGGTTCAACCAGTTTATCATCAGCGAGTGAGCGGCTTTTAAAGAATATAGTGATCAAACCAAGATGGATAGCTTTCATATTAGCCCTTGTCTGAAAAGCCTCTGATATGGGCATACACGTGGCTGTACAGTAGCCTACACACCAGTGCAATCTGTCACGCTGGTCACAGCACACCAGGGAGCAATTAACTTTAATCAGGCTTCAGCTGGGTCAATCATTCCAAAAGCAATCACAATACTGCGGCCGTTTCGCCATTAAATGTCAACTTGATAACTGATCCATATTTGATCAAATCAGTCAGCAGGATAAAACGTTGACGTTTTACGAGTCTGAAAACCAGGGATATGTAGAATATCAACGTAAATTTCATACAAAATGTCAGCAAAATACATTTCTAAAACAATTTGACATGTACAATCTCAATGTAAATTTGAAACAAAAGTAAACGGCGGTTAATTTGAAAACCTCACTGCTTTTCCAATGTCAAACGCAACTAATCAACATTGGTTGTGTTTAGGCACATTTGGCAATTTTGTTTATGTTTAGGTTAGGTTTAAAGAACAAAAATGTTAAATGCGACTCACAGTTGAAAGGTAGAGTTAGGAAACGCTGTGACCATGACTGGGAACTGAACCCGTCGGCCTCCGGTATCAAAGGCAAGTGTTTACGCCTCCATCAACCCCGACCACAACACCTATAAATACTGGCCATCGCGCTCTTTCAATACATTAATATTCATCTATCTAGAGACGTGATATGAAACGTATTTTGTTCAGCGACTGGGCTGTATTTGCTACTGTATAGGCTACATGAGTTTCAACTTGACAACATACAGATGTTACTCATCTAATTTGGCCGTCTTACTGCCACATTTCCATGGCACTGCTGCTGCCGTGGCAGCAGTACTGTGAGGTGGGCCTGCTGTGCTGCCGTAGCAGCAGTGAGGGGGAAATGATCACTGGAAATGTCTCCAATTTTCATTTCAGAAATCTGGTCACCTTAATCTACACTGTCTTCTTTACTTGTAAATACAAACGACAGGCAGACTCATAGAATACCATGATTCACAATGTCATCAACATTTTTGTCATTGTTGTCTCCTTTGTATAGGAGTTCAGCTGTGCTTGTGTGTGTGCATAGCTTTGTACGTGTGTGTGTGTGTGTGTGTGTGTGTGTGTGTGTGTGTGTGTGTGTGTGTGTGTGTGTGTGTGTGTGTGTGTGTGTGTGCGTGTGTGCGTGCGTGCGTGCGTGCGTGCTTGTTTACGTCTGTTCCAGTGAGCCCGGTTCATTGTGAGGGAGCATTTATTCGATAAAGGCTTAGAGAGGGATTTCAGATGGATCTCAGCGCTCTGCCCTTCTCTGTGTGCCCCGTTTGATTTCGGCGGCGAAGACGAGGACGAAGATCAGAAAGACGAAAAAGACATCCAAAAGGACGCGTCAGGATGTCCTCGGTCCTTCGTACGACCCCACGCCCTCGGTCGATTCATTTATGATTCCCTCTGACCCGTTGGCTGCTCAGATTCAAAGGTGATGTCTCTATAATTGCTCCAATTTAGCTCGCCCTTCAGGGCCCCGCCTTAACGCCTTCTGACACGTCACCTTCAGTCGCTTCCTTATTCAACATGATCCCGCCGGCCTCCTCGACAGTGATGTCACCTTGAAATGAAACGTCCACATTATGAACACCTGAACACATTCCAAAATGACCACCCGCTCTCTAAAGCCCCGCACATTCAAAATAACCTTGCTCTTTGCAGAAGACGAGACTTCATTATATAAAAAGGCAAAGCTGGACAAGAGCCAGAGATTTGCCCTATTGAGATAAAAAATAATTGGTCTGTGAATGGATATTTGAAGTATGGGTTCGTGGCGAGACTCGGGCCTCTTCCTGACCGCTAGGCGAATGTGAATGTCTTCTGCCCACGCACACGTCAGAAAATCAATAGACCCCTGTGCATGTTGCATCGAGAGGCGAGCGGCAGTCTTTGCACAGAAATTCCACTCTTCGAGAACGATAGGAGTTCCGCGCGCTCTCTCTCTCGAAGATCAACTCTGATGTTTGTTTACGATGTCTTCCCAGAGCAAACAGCCTGCAATGTTTGTTTGATTTGTCGCGTCAGCATCGATACCCGTCCCGGGTGGAAAGAGAAACGCTGATGGCAGCACGTCTCTCTACCTGTTTGTTTGAGATTGATAGTCAGAAGTGCCACGATCCTCTCACGCTCGCGCCCGTCTCGAGACACTGCAAGCTGACACATTGCAGGAGAACACTCACACACCCTTATCAATATTCAGCCGGCGTCCTAAACGGCTATGAACAGATGGCTCCGCGCGCTGCTTTTACATAAACTCACACAAGAAATGACCGCTCTTGCATACAAAACACCGCACACGCTCAAATAATGGGGGTGTCATTGTGCATAATGGTCACATTTCTGATGGATTTGGGCTCATAATGGATTCTTAATTAATGCTTGTACGTTTTGAAAGGGCGCCGGTTGCCGCCTCGCGAAAGATAAGGCTCCCTATAAGCGCCGGCGCACCTCGCAGGCTTTTTTGGAATCAGCGGACGTGAACGTGATGATGAGGGACGTGGACGTGATGATGAGGGCGATCATGATAACGGCTCTATTTGGATCCCCGCGCGCCCGCGGAGGCGCCCGCCTGCCATACACATCCCTCCGCCGCGTTGTAATATTCCTGAACATTGGCGGAGAGAGCGTCATTTGTCTCAAGTGTCAAAGGCACTTGACATCACCGGCCCTGGGGCTTAGAGACGGCTGACAGGGATCCGTCTCCCAGGCGATTCGGATTCACTGCTGATCTGTCAGAAGTCTCTCCTTTCCTGCCCGGGTAACTTCTCAAAGTTACAGTAACCGCTCGGATGACTTTGGGGGGGAAACTCGAGAGCGGAGGCCAGAGGAGCGACCCGGCGTCCGCCCGCCCGAGGAGAGGGTCCACGTCGATTTGTGCCATGTTGGGGTGAGAAGATGAGCAGATCCTTCGCTCACCTCTGCAGCGTTATGGGGCTTTGGTTCGGCCTGTAAGGTGGAGGGATCAGGAACAGCAGCTCTTCAATTGATTCCTAAAATCCAATACTTCTGCATAGACTCCAGTTAAAAAGCCTAAAAAGTCAGAAACTCTGCAAACTTTCTTTACCACAGAATTTCTATTGATGTGTCTACAACTTCCATGCAATAGGAAAACAAAGACAATGTCTAATTGCATTAAAGTATAGCTTAATTGCCATCAATTCTTGCAGACCATTCTGGCAGAGAAACTCGCAGTGCTGCTATGCCTGATAAATGTCTCGGTAATGATTTATTTCCGCCTGATGCCCGTAACGTCGCTGTTCTGTCAAATTCATTTGCTCCCATAAAGGAGCAATTCCAGCAGATACACTAGAAGGGCTTTTCTGATTTAGTTTTTGACATTTTCGCCTATACGTCTGACATGCAATATATGCAAATTGAACCTCTCTAATAAGCATCTTCTTTGGTACAATTGGTTCAAACCTTTTCCCTCCTCATCCCACAGTCTGTGCGTCTAATTTTGCTCGTGAAAATAGCCTTATTATTTCCTGATAAGGGCATGCCTATTGAGATGTCACCATTCAGTTCTGGCTGAGCAATCACCGCCCCCCATTCAATTTGGATTCAAAATATCACTGGCACTTCTCTCAAGGGAGATTGTTACCTGTCGTATGCATGTTCGCACACACACGCACGCACGCAAGCGTGCGCGCGCACCCACATAGGAGGGCACCTCATCATTGTCAACTCAAATAAGACTCGGATGATGGATGGTTGTGCAGTGTATTCAACGGCAAATAGGAACGCTGAAATCTCTCACCCGGCGCCTCCAATTTGCCGTCCTTTGCTCTGCGTGGGGCTTGACTGTGCAGGCAGGAAGGGGTCCATATGGTGCATAAATACATGGCTCCACATGGTGCTGATCGTTTGCTCGTTGGAAGAGAAGACAATGGGCGGTTTGAGTTAGGGGTCACTGGAACACATACGGACTACCCGGAGAGGGACACTGCACAGGATCAGGGACGTAACTTGTAATGGCGTCTTTGGTCCCCTGGGAGGCGATTGTGGTGTGACTCACGACTCACGAGGTCCTGATTCATTCCTGCACGGCCGCTGGCTGCACCCCCTCTATGGGTGTGTTCTCCCTGAGAGGTTGAAAAATGAATAGTGCAAAAAGCCGAGGAAGTGTTACAGAGCAGCTGCACTGTGAAATTGATATTAATTGAAATTGATTATTCAATCTGGGACACACGGGTCATTAATTTCTAATCTCTCCCTTCAATCAATAATATATCCCTCTCTCTCTCTCTCTCTCTCTAAAGCTGCTTCTATGGCTTTTTTGTTAACTCTTGTTTATGAATAAAAAATGATTGGGATGATAGCATTCCTTAATTAAAGTTGAGGCTCTGCAGCCATCATTACTTAACTGAATTTCATGCTCCTATAGAACAATCATCCATTTAGCGTAAAGAATAGTGAGGGAACTGTCATGGCATCAAAAGTTTTCAGCATACTCCATTATAAGTCTGCCATTAGTATTACTTTTGCTTTACTGATCCTCATCATTGCTTTACTGATCATGTGTGGGCATAGATTTTCCTCTGATCAGTATTGGCTTTTCTCATCAGTGTTAGGGATGGGTGGCGAGGACACATTCCCAATAGGCAATAGGCCGTGCACAGCTGATTGCATTTCTATAGGCTACTTAAAACGTGGCCATCTAAATAGAATTCAATGGAAATGGATGATTTCCACTGATACATCTAATTAATTTTGTGTTTAGATAATGTCAGCGTAGCTAGCATCTGGCTAACCATCATTGTTTTAGGCCTAAACATTTGCACACTAGTTAACATAGAAGCTATAACATTAGTAGTGGCTATAGTAGTTACATGGTTGCTTTGTTAATGTTTTGTTGTTTCTGATTGTTTGTTTCTGATTCTGATTCTGATTCTGATTCTGATTCTGAAATTACTCGTTTAATTTGGTTGGTTTACCGCCGCATTAGCCTACGACGGCGGTACTGCTGCCGGTAAACGTGGGGGTTGCAGTTGATGACTATAGATGCTAGATGGCAGCAGAGTGCTTGAACCCTGATGACAGGATTTTTGGCTATTTAGCCTATATTTCAAAATTATTTGTGTATAGCAAAAAAAGGAATTACCTCCATGATGATCCAGACATGGTTTCCAGGGGATTTGTGATGAAACCGCGAAGCCCCATTATCCATCTCATGTATAATCTTTATTCGGTCCGACAATGCTCATTCAAACACAATGCAAACCATGTTCTTACCTCCCACCCCTTTTCTAAGGACAGGGAAAATTAACACTCCTTCAGGCAGAGTGGTTTGCCACAATACAGTCTGATTGGCTGTTGATGATGTTTGTTGGTTCAACCTTCATTATCCCGACTGTGTGGCACGCATCTTGTCCCCCTGATTGCTGAAGGGTGTCAACACGAGGGGGCAAAAGAAGCAGCAGCATCCAGTGAGCATCAACAGCCATGTCTCGAGTGTCGGCGGGTTCTTAATGATGATTCTCCAGGCACTCCGGGGCACTCTGAATTTGATTTGAAGGCCTCGTGTCATCGGGACGGAAGGTTTTGCAACAAACGACAAGTATTGCTTTTTCCTGAATTTCATTGATCATTTTGCCTAGCCTTGAATCATCTATATCAACATGAGCACTATCAATCTCAGTGAGGCAAAAAATACAGAGATATATAGATCGATAGATAGAGAGATAAACCTTTATTTTTACAGGTCCCTAACAACGCATGAACTATTTGTAATTACATATGAACACCAATGTAATTACACAGTAACTTATTACTAACTAGTGAACACCAATGTAATTACTACATTGGTGCTCACATCTAATTACTACGTAATTATGAACTATATGTAATTAGACATGAACACCATGTAATTACTGTCTAATTACATTGGTGTTCATGTCTTACATACGCACCTCAGTGGTAATTCACAAATAGTTCATACGTTGTTAGGGTACTGTAAACAAAATAGGTTACCGATGTGAATGTGAGATACTGTGCATAAGACAGCAAATGGTATGATTGCATTAGTCCGCGGTATGTGTGATGCAAACTGTATCCTGTCCAATGTGGCTTTGTGTAGGCTAATTGATAGAGGCAAAGTCAATCAATAAATAGCCATAGAGGAGGTAACGTGTTCGAGAGTCGATTTTGTGTCAACAACATGTTTGACAGTGGAGCAGATCACCATGACGCTGTATGATCGTCTCATTTGGACTTGGAATATGTTATTGATTTCAATGCTTTTCCAATTAGACTGAAGTCGCATGAGGTGCGTGTGTGTGTGTGTGTGTGTGTGCGTGCGTGCGTGTGTGTGCGTGTGCGTGCGTGTGCGTGTGTGTGTGGGGAGGGGGGAACATTAGGAGTGGTCATTCATAACTGGTAAGAATAATGTGTTCTCTCAAAATATTATTCAGCTGATTTCACCTTTTACTTATCGAATATTTGCTTGGCATTGAGATTCCTATGTCTTTACATAACAAAATAAATCACATCATAAGCCCAATTTCAATTTGGAGAAGATTAACAATATCTAACCCCAAGGTAGATGTTTGATGAGTGATGCATCGAGTGAATAAGCGATACTTCATTCAAGCATTGCACCACTGACTTTACGCTGCGCTCACCTAACGCAGCAGCAGCAGCGGCAGATACGGACATCGACTGTGTGTGTGTGTGTGTGTGTGTGTGGGGGGGGGGGGGGGGGGGTGGTTGTCATAAAAAATGTGACACAAATCCAAATAAGTCATAGATGACCTTGTGCAGTGCCGTTGCCTCAATCCTCTGATGAGTACATGTCACAGCAAAGGATTGTCTAATACGTGATGCATTGCAAAAGCCTGGCCAGAGGATCCCTGAAGCAATTCTTTTTGTAATTGATGTTGCAGCATAAAATGGCTCTCTGCGGGCCCACCGGCTGATTAGGTTGTTTTTTGTGTGTGCTGCTAGTCTAGCCGCGCGGCTCTCTCACACACAGTCACTCACCAGGTGGAATGACAGTTTCACATCCAATTATCCCATTAAAGCCTGATCGCGTTCTCGCGCGTCCTATCATGTTATCGTATCCGTGTCTGTCGCCCGCCTCTCTCTAAATGAGATGTGTGCGTTGTGTTTGTAGACCAGAAGGCGCTGCGTATAAATATTAAAGAACCGAGTCTTTGATTGACTATCGCTCAGATGGAAAGCGTTGAAAACAAACGCAGACATTCCGTTGGAGTTCATTCCTGAGTATTGTGTGTGTGTGTGTGTGTGTGTGTGTGTGTGTGTGTGTGTGTGTGTGTGTGTGTGTGTGTGTGTGTGTGTGTGTGTGTGTGTGTGTGTGTGTCAGAGACTGTCTCCCTTGTGTCCACCCCCCCTCCCACTTGCGTGCACACATTCGCTGCCATGTGGACTCCGGGGACTGGATGCAAATGCCCTGGTGTATAGTCCTCGATCCATCAGGTTTCGTCAATTCTAATCAGATGCGTGCTCTGTTGAGCCTCTCCGTGCTTATAATAGACAAGGGTAATAGGACTGAAATAGCAATATTTGTGGAAATGTTTGAGGTTGTTGTAATGTCGGCGCCATGAATATGAATGATGTTGATGTCAGCTGGTGATGTGCTCTCCCCTTATTTTCCACTGCTTTGAGATCACAGTTTTCCTATTGTCCTAATTGTCTCTCCTATACAGTGTGTGTACGGTGTTACAAGAAGATATTTGTCCATTCAATACCCATTGTGTTTGTGTCTGTTTCTTACTTTTTGCCACCGTGAAGAGAATTACGAGCTCCTCAGCTGTCCTGACGGGTCCGGATCTTTCATTTAACTGTGTACCGAAAGTATACCGAGCGTGGATATCCGGTGTCGGGATTTGCATTGGACTGACTTTTTTTGCTATAAAAAGTTCATTTATTCAGGTGGGGTCGTCGCATTGTAGTGGGCCTCCAAGTTACCTGTTTAACTTTATATTGCTCACGGAAACAAGCTAACCCGTCAAGATGAGCTGTCTATCTGTCCCTGCAGCCGACACGTTTTTTTCCCCCCCTTTTTTTTTTGCTGACTGTGTGTGTCTGTGTTTGTTTCACTTTGACACCAAATCCTCTGCCATTGTCTTGTCAGTCAACAGACTGCTGCTGCGGGCGGAGCAGACAGCGCGGAAAACAACAGTGTCGGTGGACAAGTGATGTATGCCCAACCACCGTGTAACACCGGCAACCGCGACTACCGTGGCCGGCATAATGGTGGCAGTTTATTCCCTGTGGGATTAATAAAGTATTTTGTATCATATTGTAATGTGAGCGCATACGACACTGGATCCCCACAAGGCTGTCTTCTCAATATCTGTATTCATAACCTCCAGCTGCACCTCCAGCCACCCCTCAATCAAGCTGGGAAAGTGTGCTGATGGCACCACGGTCCTCCTAGGCCTCAGGGAGGCAGTGCGGTGGTAGCTGCTGTCATCTGTCATCTGGGAATCAAAAGGTTCCCGGTTCGAGGCTGGCTCCGACCTGGCAGCCTGTCGAAGTGTCCTTGAGCAATACACTGAACCCCCGACGAGCTGGTTGGCACCTTGCATGGTTGCCACCGCCGTCAGTGTGTCAATATGATCTGTGTGTGAATGGGTGAAGGCATTATTGCAAAGCCCTTTGGCGGTCGTTCGACTGGAAAAGAGCTATATAAAATAAATGCAGTCCATTTACCATCAAGGACGATTTGGCCTACAGGAACACTGTCACAGCTGGCAGCATGGTGTAGACTGACCTACAGGAACACTGTCACAGCTGGCAGCATGGTGTAGACTGACCTACAGGAACACTGTCACAGCTGGCAGCATGGTGGAGACTGACCTACAGGAACACTGTCACAGCTGGCAGCATGGTGGAGACTGACCCTCACATCCCCCAGTACTCATCAACAATGCAGCCGTGAAGGTGGTGGAGCCTGCTAACTTTCTGGGTACCACCATCATCAGCGACCTGGGATGGGAGACACACTCATCTAATGTCATCAAGCGAGCTCACCCAGAGGATGTTCCTCCTCAGACTGCTCCGAAAGAACATCTCAGTTACGCCACCAGTTCTTCAAAGCCACCATCGAGAGTGTCCTCACCATCACCACCACATCCTCTGCCCAGCGCCTCGCCCGCAGCTCGGCTGCTCCGTGGCCTCGCCTGGCCTATTGGCGCAATGTCTCCCTCTCTCTCTCTCTCCCTCAGTCTCTCTCCCCCTCTCTCTCTCTCCCTCAGTCAAATCGGTCTTTCAACCACCATGCTGAGGATTTTGCACTCTGCACCGTTTGATTTGAGAAGGGCACCTTCCTCTGTTTCCCAAGACACATCCTCTCTAGCCCTACAAACAATTGAATAAACAGAATGAGAATGCGATAAAATAAACTGAAGCTTATATGTTTGTCGGGACATTTTGAAAATTATTTTCTTTTAGTCAAAAAGGTCCATGATATGCTATTCATCTTCAATAAATAATTGAATAATTACAGATAAATAATGAAGCACTTTTGCTGCGGTGGTCTGACCCTACGAGATCTGCAACATCAAAATGTTTGTTTATTAGACCATAATTATAAAACAGTTTTATTTGAACTTATAATAAGGTGCAGCTTAGTAGCATACAGTAATTAGTAATAATTTGTAACAGATTGCTCGAACCTATACCCCAACCCCCAACTACCCCAAACGCCCAAAAAGGCTTCCTTTCAATACATCTCCTCTTATTTACTGCACATCTGAGATTGAACATCCAGAGTCGATACAGCATCGCCTCCTAATGAATGGCATTCATCTGGCACGCTGAGTAATGTCATTTTACAATGCCTCGCAGTGGCTCATAAAGTCACGATTGATTTGTGCTTATACGAAAACACATCAGGCGGAAACCATCACATCGCTAATAAATTGATGCTGATCTGGTCGCGAGGACAGAAGAACCAAATGCCAGCGGAATTTTATTTATTTATATATTTATTTATTTTTCCTCCTTGCTGGTGCAATCGATCTCACTGCAGAGCCCTTTGTTCTCCAAAGTAATAAAGCAACTCATTGATTTATTGGCGGACGACGGTTACCTTTTGCCTCCTCCCCCCGTCTTCTCCACCGCCGGGTCCCCGGGGAGGAAAAGTTTTGTCGGCAATGGAAGCTGGATCCCCTTAGCCTGTGTGCCACGGGTCCATACACACACATCCATACCTGACATTCAGATTCTGGCTCTCTGTGAGAAGACAAGGTGATATTGATTCTGGACGAGTGGATTTCTCCGGAATGTGCATTAGCTCCGACTTTGCTGTGTACAAATCTGTTTTTTGATTTTCTGACGTTCTCCAAAAGGCGAAACAGGCCCGCTACTATAATCTTCTCCCATCTATCTATGGGCTAATGATGTTGTGTTGAGTTGCTGTTAGAAGTCTGAGCACATGGGTCTGTAATATGAGCGGGAATGAATGTGTCAAACAGAAGTGGCAGATGTGGGAGCAGTTGCACCAATAGACTGTTTAAAAATTTGGCCATAGCTACCTGGACGAGGTTAGTTAGGGGCTGACTCACCTGGCTCTCATGGACCCCCTTGTGTGAGATCCCATGCATAGCGTCTTTTGTAGGCACCTTGTGCGACTGGTGTCACCACGTTGTGATATTGGAGTGTCGATCTATATGTTATTTTTTTGTATGATGTATGTTTTTTCACCTTTCTTTTCCCGTATCTGAGCTTGTTTTTGTTCATTGATGTTCTGAAAATTACAAAATAAAATATGGGGGGGGGGGGGGGGGGGAATTACATAGCCACTGTGACTTCACCCACTGGTTTGTGGACTCCCGTTTTGAAGCCTTGACTTTGGCATTTGGACCGGCGCCATCTTGTTTGTTTCTCGAGCCAGAAGCAGCGAGCAGAGCCACCTGGTATTGGTCCATGATCATCCCTGTCAAACACGCCCCAGAGCAGAGTCTGCTTTATGGTCTATTTTACTTTAAATTGGACGATCATTTATGGAGAAGACTTGAAACTAGCGATTGAGACCATAATAAACTCATTATAAATTCATTATGTAAACTGTTTACTGAGGTAATAAATCACGTGAGAAGTAGGATCATTTCCCCATAGACATCTATGCACTCTGACTCCTTTTTGCAGCTAGTGGAGTCGCCCACTGCTGGCCATTAGAAAGAATGCAGCCACTTCCACACTGGCTTCATTTTTTCAGCTGCGGAGGTTGCCCCTTGGTTGCACCTGAATTTTAGATTAGATTGCACGTGAAGCGGTCCCAAAAACATAAGTAAGAAAGTAAGCCACTGCTCTTCTGACAGCATTTGAAGATACAGCTTTTATCATAAACAGTAACCTTAGGGAAAATTCACCCTCAACACATCACTCCCCCCCCCATGCTTGTTGGACAGCTTGACCATGATTTATGGACCATGAAACAGCTCCAGCTTGTCCCAGGACAACATCTTACATTAAGAACCTTACCTCTGATCATTTTCATATATATTGATTTTGAACTGTCAAAGATCGTCAGAACAAACATTGGTGAATTCTGCCCTTGGGTGGATTTTACAATTCAAGTCCAAACTGAATAAGAAACCATTGTACTGTAGGTGAGATGATCTTTGGTGCATCATAAATATAATTTAATCAGTTAGGGGTTTTCTTGTCTCTGATGGCTTTGATTGACAGGTTACTAACGGTCAAAGCTTCTCTCATCAAAGCTCTTCCACTTCTTGCCACCTAGGACCTACTCACAGTGTCATACTATGCTCGAGTTACATCCTCCATGACATCATCAGTGATGTATTTGTGACATCATTGGCCACGCCTTATTTAGACGGTCTGTGTCTTGTTTTGAATTGCGACAAGAGAGACAGGCGTTACATCATTTTTGTCTGTCCTGCATTAAAATGAAAGAAACTAGCCTGTTTTGAAAATGTAAGGAGTAGAAAATACAGATATATCGGTTAAAATGTCGGGAGTAAAAGTAAAAAGTTGTCCGAAAAAGAAATACTCAGTAAAGTACAGATACCTGAAAATCCTACTTAAGTACAGTAACAAAGTATTTGTACAGTACTTAGTTACTATTTACAAGCGTGTGGTAATGAATTATGGCTACCTGCCTCTGCAGGACAGGTTTGCAGAAGTGAGTCTGGTAATTGCCCAATGAGCGGAGTGCTGTTAAACATCATAATTACGGGTATCTACCTGGGGATACATTTTTATTTTGCCTGGGGAGGAACACATACTTTAGGGCAGGCAGAATGATTTAGTCCTCCATTTCCACGTTTCTCTGAAAAATACCACCTGCGTCCCCAATTACTCACGCTGTGTTGCTGTGTGTCATGTTTAATTTGTCTTTGGGTTAAGATGGAGTAAGTCTGTTGGTGTTTCGCCCAACAAAACTCCCCAAAAACCCATAACACAAAAACACTACCGTCATGACTGGGCGGCTCATGTTTTGTGATCTCTTCTGCCACCTGTGCACATTGAACGTTGGACTATTATCTGAGGCCACCTGGTGGGAGAGAACTTTTGGACGTTTTCTCAAAGTTGAAACAAAGTCACCACAGATTCACAAACTGCATTGTCCTTCATTTTGTTCAGATGCTACACTCTGAAGTGCTCGTTAACGCCGCGTAATTGACATTGCTGTATCCAAGAAATGGCACGCTGACATTTTGGTAATACATTCAGCCCCTGACACATCTCATCAGACACTAGTACTCACCCATCGTACAGCCTCGATCGTCGGAATGTCGCTTCTGACATGCGCTGGATTTGATGACAGGAGCAGACAAATTGAGGTGATGACTGTTCACCTTCACAGGTGCCCCGTTGTCTGCCCTTCTCGACCGCAGTGTCACTAAACCATGGCATGTTAACAGATTAGAGGTGGCATCCTCTACCTGACATCAATACGCACGTTTGCACCCTCTTTCCACGTGCTTTGTCTAGCTTTTGGACATCAATAATGCATTTACCGCATTAATTTAGAAGCATTAGTGTAATTACCATAAACGACCGTTATTGAGAAGATTGGCAGCCTATAATACACTGCTTTTTCACGGACAACATCCTCTTTGCAACAGGATGAAACAGTGTTGAACTAGTCTTAATTGTGAGAAATGAGGACTAACACAACTGGAATGAAATCTAGGCTACCGTACCAATTAGATAGACCTGATAGTCGCATTGTTCATTATGGTATTTATGGGCATTATTTTAGATTCGGATCTTTAATTCATTGACCAAAACGTCTTTCTTTATTTGGGTATCATAGCTAAAGGTAAGACGTTTTTTAACACAAGACAGAGGACCTTGTCCATACCTTTACATATAGCCAGCTGGATTAACTGTAGGCCTAATAAACGCTCTTTATACCGGCCTCCCAAAAACAGCAAATGCGAAACTACAGACCATACAAAATGCTGCTGCCACGGTCTTAATTGGGAGAACACATTAGACCTGTTTTATGTGAGGTACGCTGGCTCCCTGTCCTTTTAGAATCAATTTTAAAGTCCTTCTCTTGGTTTTTATGGTTCTCTTGGTTTTTCTAAATGGTTTGGCTCCTTCCTACATCACAAATTGTTTTTTTATTCCATGCCCTCCCCATGTTCCTTAAAGGATGACTTTACCGATTATCAACCCACTTTGTATCATAATCTCGGTAATACTGTATAAGCACATGGGCAGTGTTTACCGTCTCTCTCTGTTTACCTCATGGAGAAAAATCCTCCCTTTCTCTGCCTGCAGAAACTCCGCCCCCGCCAGCTGCAAGTCATTAAGGCTCGTTAAGGCTCTCTGGATGTGCACATACTTAAACAATTAAAATAAACAACAACAGCCGCCCTCGGAGCAGATTCTGCGTCTCGAGCAGAACCTCCGCAGTTCCGTTGTGACACGTTGTGGCGTAAAACGCGTCACAACAGAGCATTTTGCCAGAGGAGGAAATGGGAACTCTCTGGAAAAAGTACACACACACACACACACACACACACACACACACACACACACACACACACACACATATCAGTGGCGGCTCCTGAGCTCGAAATCATGTGAGGATGACTGAAACATTTGTGGCCGTTTTTTTCCCCCACCCCCAATAAGATCATGGCTTTCGCATATCTCCCTGACTGTCCATCCAATCGACTTCGAGCTGCAGAACGGGCACTGCACTAGTAGGAAATTGAAAAAAAAAAGATGAATGATTATTTATATTGTTTAGACCAAATTAATTTACCAACTCTAATTTGTGATATTAATGTATTTCAAAACGAGAAGAAAATCCAATATTAAAAGAATAATGAAACATATACCAACAGCTGGAGTCTGTTATAACATGATGTTTTAATATCAATTTATCTACAAAACCTTGACTGACACCACTGTATTCTGGTCTTTTATGGAAAGTGCACTGTCACTGAAGCAAAGGAACATATAAAAATTACAAACAAACATACTGTACCATGTTTATCGTAAAATGTCCATTCATTTGGCCTTGGTACTTACAGTATAAATGAGCAGGGCCATATTGAAACAGGATGGTTCATCTTGATGTAGCTATCTGAAGTTTCTACCGTCGATTTCTTTTATTATAGATTATGTTCTTGTGAAACAGTTGTGCATTTTGTCATTTTGCTGATTCCACCCGATTCGTTCTGATAATTGCACTGTTAGTCGTTGCCACAAAAAAATAAAACCGACATGATGACATCAGTACATTCTGCAGCTGCTCTTCTTCCAATTACAGTACCCATACAGTTTGGCAATAAGGTAATCCATAGAGGCAGGAGACAACTGTAAGCCGGTGCACCACGATGGGCACAATTCATATGTCTGATAGTTATCCTCGCAGCCATTTACATTCCATTGCTCCGCTCGAGCAGCTGTTAACTGCACAGCTTAGTGGTCTCGTAATCCAGGGAGTTGGGCAGACGGGAGCTGTAGGCCTGCAGGGAGGCGTGGATGCGGACCACGTCGTTGGCAGTGAGTTTGAGCCGGTGCCGGAGGAGACAGGCAAACAGGTCCAACCTCTGTTGACCCGGAGGGGACAGCCGGTTCACCCGGTCCCGTATCTCCAAGAGCTGGAGCATGGCCGTGTCTTGGGAACCCTGGGTGTACGGGTAGTCCAGTTGCAGGATCAGGTCGCGGATCGCCTCCGGGTCAAAGTGCATGCTGTAGCCGAACACCTGGATGCTGTTGATCTTCATGTAGCCCAGGTTCCGAGCGGGATCTGTCATCTCCAGAGGCTCGTAATAAACGCTGTCGTTCGCGCCGTCCTGAGTCTTTATCCTGCTCCGGAGATAAACGTGGATGGTCTCAAAGAACGTCTTCCACTTGTTGCCCAGCGTCAAAGTCCAGTTGTAGCACTCGAGCGGCAGGTCCAGCTTGTTGGACTGCCAGTCTGGGAAGTTGTTCTCATTGACGGGGATGTACCAGCTCTCTGAATGGCTCCCTCCGAAGGGGTTGATGTAGAGGGTGAGGACAGGCTCCAGCGTGCTGTTCTTGGTCAGGCAGATTTGGAGGGACACGCCGAGCAGCATGTGGACCATGTTGGACTTGTACTTGTTGCTCTTCAGCGTCAGCAGCATCCTCTTCCTCCACGACGGGTCAAACCAACTGTTGAGTCGCATGTCGTTGCTGATGAAGATGGCGTGGACCTAACAAGACATATACAGTGTAGAGACACAGACATACATAAAACAGTGTGTACACAGTTACACCCATGCAGAAAAGCAATCTTACACATTTATGACACAACTTTGTGGAATACTCAACTCTGATTGGCCAATGAACACAGTCTGTTGATGGCTGTTTCACATAACGGACCGCTTTCTCACATCGCATCATACTGTAGCACTCCACAGTAAAGAAGTATGGTCAATTTTGTTGATTTCTAATCAAATTAACTAGCGACACCTTGTGGCAAAAATGCATTACTCCTTGATTACCGAAGACAGTCCTGCTGGACTAGTTTTGTGGCAGAAACTTGTAAATTATTTACGCTTATAATTCAATTTCATATGTGATTAATGACCCTGGCCAGTAGCCATCTACTAAGTGGGACAATGTGCAGAAATTCTAATCTCATGTTGCGTTAATGACCGGCTTGCTGTACATTATCCCATACAAATTCACTACACAATCCATAATGGTCCTGTATTAGATTAATTATTCAGTATTCTAATAAACAAAACAAGAACTTCATCAGATCATCATGAGTACAACAAAATATGGGAACAGCATGAAGAAGCGACACACTTCCTCAGTCGCCAGCAGTACAAGACTTTGTAATGCTGAGTTAGCTCCCTGTGCGTGAATGCATCCCCCCCAGGCTATTGCTGCGAAAGATAGCTCATCTCTGGGTGTGGCTGACATGATTAAACAAAGGGTGAAAGAAAAATTACCTCTAGCCTGCGGTCAGCTCTCTGCAGTAGGTAGCGTAGCTCCAAATCCTGGAGGTCCATCTCGAAACCCAGGTAGTTCTCCGTCGAGTCTGCCACCATGGGCCTGCAGGCTCCCTGCGTGAGGGCGAACCCTGGGTTGCAGCTCCCGCAGCGAGTGTGGTTGTCTGGGGCGCACGCGGCGCAGGCCGTCCCTTCCCCGACAGAGCAGGGCGGAGGCAGCTGACAGGGGCTGTGTTCGTATCGACAGCTGCAGCTGTGGAGCTCCTCGGAGAAGGTGCCGAGCTGGTTGTTCTCCGAGCAATACAGGAGAGACTGGAAATGGCTCAGCCAGTAGGACCGAGGCCTGCATTGGGGAGAGGAGAGATGAGTGGGAAGGACGAGAGAGAAAGAGAGAGAGATAGAGAGAGGTTATTGAACAGCGCTCACTGCAGTGCGCACAGCTGGCTCCTACAGGCTATACAATCAGTATCCACTTGATGGCTGGCTCCTCGACAAGGCAGGTCATGTGTAAAATAAGCATAAATATAAAACATGCAGACAGGGTCGGGAGGTTCGCTGCTCGACTAAACATTAGAATGGATGTATGAGTTAAGCGACGTTGAATGTGGTTGGCTCGTCGGTGCCAGACGCATCGCTTCCAGCATCTTAAAGGAACACTCCGCCCATTTTCAACCAGCTTTGTATCATTAGAACATCAGTAGTATATCAGAAAACTGTAAACGGTTTTGAAGTCTGTCATTTAATTTGACAGTTATTGAGTGTTAAAGTGTGGACCAGTGACATCACTGGTCCACACTAACTCAAATTAATAACTCATTAACTCAAATCAACTCTCAATAACTGTCAAACTATTCATCATTCATCTAGTTTGACAGTTATTGAGAGTTGATTTGAGTTAATGAGTTATTAATTTGAGTTAGTGTGGACCAGTGATGTTACTGGTCCACACTTTAACACTCAATAACTGTCAAATTAAATGATAGACTTCAAAACAGTTTACAGTTTTCTGATATACTACTGATGTTCTAATGATACAAAGCTGGTTGAAAATGGGCAGAGTGTTCCTTTAAGACCACCGACCCGCCCACCACACTGTCTGCTCTAATGGTGCCTCATTTGAACGCCTCAGCGTACATAAACATTAATGCTGACCAGGTGCATCGCTTCATGGCCACAGTCAAATGCTACTTCCAGGAGGATCTATGCACCACCATCTCAAGATGATTCCACAAACACCACTCTGACTTGAATACAGTGGCCTGCACAGTCTCTATACTGTAGCTCCCCAGCAAATATTATCATCGGGGGGGAAAGGTCTATAGATATGATTGTATCTTAGGTTTCAGGTACATTATGATTAGTAGTATGAATAGTATGAATAAATAAAGGACTGAGAGGTTGATATGCTGTTCACTTCCTTTCTTTACTGTACCTTTGCAGCAACATACTGTATTCACCTTATGTAGCCACGCCCATTTGACCCGGTTGTGTGGCCGTATCAAAACTTCCGGGCTAAAAATAAAATAAAATAAAATGGCTGGCTTCTCCAATATCATCTAACTCTGAATTAACTAATAATTTAGCCAATTGTATGTACCAAATAAAAGCAAACGGCAATGTCTAAGAACGCAACGCCATGTAACTGGCTCGTTAAGTGTCGCATTCCAGGGAATTACGTTAACGTCTGCGGGTCTTATTGACGTTAGCGGCTCGAGCGCAACTCGGAGGAGAGAAAACTATCTTAAGCTTTCTTTGTTGGAGTCCAGGTATGTTTTACAAGAAAGTGCTCGTCATTGTCGACGATAACGTTATCTGACCTGGCTAACATTGGATACTCGCTTGCTTGCTGTGTACCGGCTCAAAGTAGTAGGCTACATTCTTTATTTTATCCCCTGCACTGTCCGCTCCAAAAACAACTCTCTTATTTTGCGCCGTGACCGCCGGAAGTGTTAAAAGGACCCGGAAGAATTTGGCCCACTGTAAGGTCTGAACATAAGGTGATGCTAATATCGATAATATTCGGGAAATATCGCAATATTCGATAGTATGGAAAATCGGCCCAAGCCTATACAGTATATGTGCCGCCAACAAATCAGCAGGAAAGCATTGGCGCTAGTGAGTCAGCATGGACCAAGATCCCGGTGGAGCATTTTGGCACCTTGAATCCAGGCCTCAGAGAAGTTGAGCTGTTCTGGAGGCAAAAAAGCTTTCCTGAAAAGGCCAATGAGTATAGACGGTTTCAACATCCTACATTTCCCCCAGCTTACTTCCTGTTGCAGTGTTTGCTAGTACAATAACTTGACAGGAAATGAGCTAGGTTCCAAACTGTTACACAATTCAGTGAAAACCGTCTTTAGCTTTACACCATTAGGCGTGTGTGGAGGAAGTGTGTGTGTGTGTGTGTGTGTGTGTGCGTGTGTGTGCGTGTGTGCGTGCGTGCGTGCGTGCGTGCGTGCATGCGTGTGTGGTAAAGGGAGAGAGAGACATGGAGACACAGAGAGAGTTGTCTTTGATCAGTTTCTGACATAAATATTAGAAGTGTGCTGCAGCCATAGGGTAACTGCCATTCAGACATGCGTATGATTCCCTCATGATGTACTGTAGGCTGGAGTTTGATTCCTGTCTGTAGCACTTGATTAGCTGTGATCACTTTGTGCCTCTTATCCTCTTTGCTAGCTGAGGAGACAAAATGCACTTCAATGCATTTCCTTTCAGAGGAAAGAAGAAAGTGTTTTCTTTGATCAGGTTTATATTGTGGTAAACTGTATGCTAATCTGGAAATGTTTGTTGGATTACATTTAGACATCCGTTTTCTCAATGCCAATCCTCGGGTCTGGTTGCCTGAACGTTAGAGAAGCGAGCAAAGTGAGCTTTATTTTTTATTTTTTATTTTTTTTATATCAAATCTACCAGTGGAAAATCTGATCATGGGAAATTAACAAAAAAAAAAACTATTCCCTTCAGGAGAGCATTCCAGTTGCCAAGACTTTAGTTGTGTATGTGCAAATGTCTTCTCTACCAACCACTGCTATACATCTCAATGTGTTCTCAGGCAACTTGCATGGCTGTATTCAAGTGACTACAGTGTTGTTGCAGTATGTGAAAAACGGACTGAGGTTAATTGTGTTAATTGATGTTAATTGCGCTGTCTTTGCAATCAGACAAAGGTGAGAGCCCTCTTTAAGTGAAGGACTCACGAGCTCGGCGTACGTGAGATGAATACTGCATGTCAGTTGCGTATACGGAAGCTCTTTCCTCAGCTGCTCAAAGGAGATGTAACGGAAGGAGATGAGCGAGAAGGTGCAGCAGTATGCCGAAAGAAGTTTGCGCACAAAGTGTGTTCAGCTCTTATAGTATCACTATTCGCCTCACAAAAGTCGAGCTCGCTGCGGCTTCCACTGGATTATTCGCTCATAATTGTCAGCGGGGAGAAAAAAAGTTGCCCCGGGAAGCAAAAATCAATCATATATCTCTCATGTGTCTCCAGTGCCATAAACAGGATGTTAAAAGGAGGGGTGGAGGGGCTTTCAAGAGCCTCCGCTTCACTCCCAGGCAAACTGACAAACATCCCATTCTCAATCTCTCTCCACTGAATATGGAGATTTCTACGCAAGCCAGGGAAAAAACAACAACAGAGAATGCTTCACATTTGATGCGGCAGTAATAACATAGATAAACACTGCCTGGATGAGGGTGATGACTCTCCCACTCCTTTTCCTGGCGAGTGGGTGGGAATATCAGCTGCATAGATCAGTGATTAATGTGTGTTTTGGCAATGTGGCGGAGAGAGAGAACGAGACAGATTGAGGAGGGAGGGAGGGAGGGACGGAGAGAGAGAGAGAGAGGTAGAATGTACATTGAACAGGATGCACTGTAGGGCGAAATCCTCTAGCTGCTACCGGTTGCGGCTTTCGGGTAAAAAAATAAAAAAAATAAAAAAAAATAAAAAAAAATCATTGCAAACTTGCAGCTCCTCAAAGGAGCATACATCAAAAAGAACCCGGGGAAGGAAAAACAATCAGCTATACTCTACGAGAACAATTGACGAAGCTTTCGGAAGCGCTTTCCTCTGCCGAGACGCATTGATTTCTTAAAGCTTTGTCAACGGCTGCGGCACTCACCGTTCTCGAGGCAGCCGGATACGCGGTTGTCTGTGGCACCGTTTGCTGAGGCTGAAGAGCTTGAAGACGACTCTCTGGGCCCGCCTGAAGAGGACGCGCATGCTGTTCTCCAGCTGCTCGTATCGCCACTGGAACAGGCTGTCCAGCGACCACAGGTGTTGGATGGTGGACACGTTCAGGAAAAAGTTCTGGGGCAGCCGCGAGAAGAAGGTCTTGAACTCATCTAAGTGGGGACGGAAAAATACAAAAACAGCATTTTTCACATCGATGAATCTTTGCCACGTTAATTCTGAAACATTGTAATTATTGTACTAAACAAACAAGACCATCGCTGGTCTTGTGTGCCCTTTTATGTTGTGTGCGTGCGAGCAGGTCAGATTTGGCGGGAAATCTGCTCTATTGATTTAGAGCACGAAGAGACTTTATGGCACAAAACAGGAAGAGGGCGCTGTTCTTCCAGAGCAAATAGAGAGCCAAAGTCACACCCTCTTCCAGTTTAGGCATACGAACCAAGGGATTCCGCCATTCTTTTTTCCATAGACATTTCGTAAAATCCTTGTAAAAAAGGTTTTAATTGGTTAAACCAAACGATTCAGCTATAACCAAGTCAAAGTTATATGGTCTCTCATGATTCTAAATATTCGAAGGATTTAATGTCTATGGGAAAAAAGAATGGCGGATGAAATGCCTTGGTTCGTATGCCTATGCTCTCTATGGAGCATGATGGAATGGAAGAGGCTTCATGAAGTATTTTGCATGAGACTTTGTTCACTTCATTTGTAACTGCATGCTTCATCATACATCATCATCATCAATTAATTAATTTGATATGAGATTCATTCCTCCAAAGGATATTGTATGGCAATTAATCAAGAGTTCGTCAAGAGCATGTGGAGTTGGGAATCTTGTTGGTATAGATCTGATATAATGATGATATATGATATGATATACATCTGATATAATATGAGTGTGTGTTCTTCTTGATCTTTCTTTTGGCTCATTTACAACCCCATCCCTCGAATCTAAACTCCCATAGGCTGTTGTCTCAGATTTCAGTCTAGGTGAGTCACTCTACTGGAGCCTGACTGGATGTGGTCTGACAAATGAGACATGTTTACAAAAATCACTTCAGGCCAAACAGCAAGAGTCGTCAGTCTTCTGCCTGCTCGACCACCCAATGCACTAGGCCAGATTCACATCAGGCTTAGGATCATTGTAGGAACGCCTGCCTGGTCGGCTCTTCAATTCAATTCAATTCAGAAAACCGTATTACTCCCACTAGGGAATACGAGCTAGGGGTGTATCAATGTGCGTTATACGGAACTTAGGTACAAGGCTTTAGGTTCAATACGCAATCTTTCACTGCTGAACACTGCAAGTCTTCTACAAGGATATCATGGTAAACTGAACTGAGATAAAAAACATGTAAGGAAAAACAACAACAATCATGTAAATTTAAATAAAAACGAATACCGGTAAGTAAAATAAATTAAGATAAATAAATAATCAATTAAATGTCCCTGATTTTTTTTGCCATTTCTAATTTATTGCTGTATCCGTCCAAAACATACCGAACCATGACACCACTGTGTCATATTGAACTGATCCATGAATTTTGTGGACCGTTAACACCGCTATTACGAGCAGAAACACAGCAGCATCCAACAACATACAAACAAATACACCAAGAAGCTTGAATGTGCAATGAAATCTATAAATAATGTTGATACAGTATAGTAAACTTGATTAACACAATAAAAAGGTCAGCTAAAAAAACATTCCCAACATAACATATGAAGCAGTTAAAAGGCGGATTGCAGAGAGGATAAGTGATTTTGAATGGCGGTTAGTTTCACAAGTAGGTAAAACATAATGACGCCCTGAGAACATGTCCAGAAGAAGCCAAAAATACTTGCTGCTTTCTGGAGGATCTGTTGGTCGCAGAAAGAATACAGGTCTCTTTCTTTATTTCACTCCGGTGATCTTAGAACAGATGTTAACGTTTAGCCATGCTGTTCGGGATGTTTCTGTCTTTTACTGTGGTGCTGTGAAACCAGCAGATACAAGAAGACTCAGGAGACTCTCAATAAAAGACTGATAAAAACGACACAGGATGACAGACCTGACAGAAGAGGAATTTAGTTTGCGGAGAAGGTTGCCCCCGCTTTACACTAGTCTCAGTGTTCACAACGGCCTCAGTGTTGACATCAAATTGAAGGTAGTCGGTAGGTAGAACTTTTGTTGTGAGTGCGCTCGCATTCGCTGAGTTTGGACGCATTTTATATTGTTGCCCATGTCAGTTTTGGAGGGAAATCTACCAATTGCTTTACAGCACAAAGGAATTACAGGAAGGAACGAGGCCTCCTACTAAGAACAATTAACGACAGCTACCAATGCTACTGTAGGCCTACTACTACTACTACTACTACTACTACTAATAATAATAATAATAACAGTATTATTATTACTATCATCATCATCACTATCACCATCATCATAATTTATGTGAAGGAGAAGCTCCTTTATGTTTCTTTAACACTGACTTATTTAACCTTTGTACACTAAACTGCTGTGTTTTGTAGACGTTTTTAGCTGTGTTTTAAAGCCTTTTACTGTAAAAGGTATGGCCAACTCACATTCTTCATAAACACCATCACTATTGTTTGAGAACATTATCATCACTCTCATCATCATAATGGAACAGATGCCTGCAATACGCCCTCGTGGAACTCACACATCACTTACAGATTCATTTTTTTCCCTTTTCCACCTGGCCACCAACTATCTTGTTTCTCTTAACTATTTAAACTAAATTTTTAATCTTTTTACTTTTTCAACTTTATTTTTCTTTGTTGGCAATTTTATCTCTGTATTTTAACTCTATAAAATGTTTAGCCCTGCATCTATTGCATCTCAGTCGGCCCCGAAGGGGGGATGCCTGGTTGCATCGGCCCTCACAAGGTTCCTCCTCTGCTTTTTTCTCCCAAAGGAGAGAGGGGTTTAAGACCCTGGTGGTCCAGTCCCTGGGGCAGATTTTCTTGCGCACTTCTAGGGTTAATGGCTGAGGGATGCTGGTAGGTTAGAATAGTTTAGGTTAGGCTGTAGATTATCTAGAATGTTTTTAAATGTTATATAGTTCAGGCTACGATTAGATTAAATTAGAGTAGGTCAGGACAGGGCAGACTAGGCTGTAGATTAGTTTGATTCCTTGTTTGCTAGTTAGTTCTGGTTAAGGTTAGAGTAGTCAGAATGGCCGCGCAGTTGTTGTTCGTTTGGTTTGGCCGCTCTGCTGCCGGTTCTGGTGTGCCGCTGTTGCCTCGGCTGTGGTGTGCCACTGTTGCATCGGTGGCAGTTTGGCGCTGGTTGTGGAGTGGCCGGGTTAAATGAGCAACAGCTGCATGCCCTATAGGGCTGGGCGATAATGCAGTACTATTGTTTGCTGACTTTCAGTGGTATCTCGTAAAAACTCTCGTAACGGACAAGCCCGTCTTTTATTGTCACACGAACACCACAATACATGCATGCGGCCACAACACACTCATGCTGACGGTGGCCGGTGAAAAGTGTCCTCTGCATTTAACCCATCCAGGCATGTCCTTTCCTCCGAGGGGCAGGCCAGGAGCAGTGGTCGCTTTCTCGTACAGCGCCCGGGGACCAACTTCGGATGTTGTCGTCACTGGTCGGATGACGATGACGATCTGATCTTCTGCATGTTTTTAGTGGGGGGGTTATATACGGAGGAACCCCCTGGGGGGTACGGGGAGAACATACAGAACAGAACTCCACACAGAGAGAAAGGCCCTTACGACGACATAACCCACCTGGGCAGTAGGCACTGAAGATATGGGGGGGAACACAACCACAGCGCCCACAGTGTCCCAGGCGAGAATCGAACTCAGGACCTTCTAACCGTGAGGCGACAGCGTTACCGACTGCGCCACCGTACCCCGGCCGTATCATTATATAGAGAGAGATTAGCCTTAACTAGACAAATTCTCTGTAAAGCCCTCTGAGACATATAGGCTATACAAATAAACTTAATTTGACTTAACAGATACATTGTATTTAATCTGAACGCAACAGACAGAACATCTGTATGATGAGCTTAGCCTGTTGTCTAGCCTGAGACAACAGTTTGACAGGGAAATGCATTGAGCTGTTGGGACTGTTCAGTGTGTCACCATTAGACTCAAGGCTATAACCATAGCGTTGGTCGGAGTTGCCATTGTTAATCTCCATAGAGTATGTGTCGGTGGTCCTTCTGCTGATGAGGCAAAGTGCTGGAACTGTTTAATATCCCTCACTGAAGGACACGTTATGACACTTGGGCATTTTCGCATTCTGGGCACGCTCATGCCCTCGCCTCTCACCCAGCTATTAAAACATACACTTTGAAAGTAATTGCACTTAGAGATATTTCAGACAAATTTAAGGAGCGGGGGAGAAAAAAAAGGCATCCATTTTGATCTCACCTGAGTAATAATCGGCGAGGCAGGGTGACCGAGCACAGCAATAATAACCAAACATTATGCTAAGTGCTTTCAGTCAACGTCTGCGTCTCCGATGATGTGAAAAGCCGGACTGGCAATAAATGGGTTTTTATAGCTGATTAATCTGCTCCAGCCATATTGTAAACTACCTGAGCCGAAAGCTGTTGATTTTTTTAATCCGGTCCTGTCACACTGTTAATTTGCTATATGCAGATAGCGCGCGCCAGGGCCCAGGATTCATGACCAGCTATTACAGTTTACAGGCCTTCGCCGATAAATCTCTGAGCAGGGAGGAGCCCACCACACTTAGAATCCTCGCTCGGATTTAACCGTGCAGAATAATATGGTGAAACACTTCAATTCGTTCTCACTCCCTCTCAGGTGAATGATTTATCTTCTGAAACCGTTGATGATTTGGGATTCTGCAATCGGAGAACTTTTTCCTCACCCGATTCCTCGAACTCTTTGTAGAGCATCGCCCAAGTCTCTGTGATCCTCTGCAGGCTGTCCTCCATGGCTTGGATGTCCATATAGGGGCAGTTGCACTCTGGGAACTTGGGGTCACAGTTGCACCAGCAGTCATTTTCCCGGCAGACAAATTCTCCCTCTCCGTTGCAGGCGATGTAGCTGAGAGCGGCCTGAACAAAACTTTCTCTCAGATAGTCGGGAAGGATAACCTGCAAGCCTGTAAAAAACCCAGCTAGGTTTAGTGCCATAATCAAACTGGGAACTTATGGAGAGATAGTGGAGGCAGAGGTAGTATTATAGCGCTGGCCGAGCTTATAATTTACTCGATAAAATCTATTAAACTTTTCGGCTATAGCCTTGAGTAGCATGTCAACCCGTCGTTGGCACTGATCCCATATCCACAAAAGAAGGTTTGTTTTATGCAAAGAACCTCATTTCATGACATGCAATTGCAATAATAAAAAGACAAGACGCACCTTGCAGCTGGACTTTATTCTCAGGGCTCTGAACCAGCACAGAGCTGACGGAGTCAAGGTTGTCATAGTTACTGCATCCGAGAGGACCCGTTCGCGTCTCTGTCACCTGGGCAACAAACAAATAAAAACAGTCATTTTAAAAATGTTCCCTTTTAGTGCAAGCTCGTATAAGTGCAAGGTTAGGTTTATTTCTTAGTTTTCACAAAAAACATCTAAAGGCTGCTCCTAGAATTCCACACAAAAGCGGTTTGAGAGGATTCCAATAAGATTCCACTTCTTTGTAAAAAAACAAATCAGTGACTTTTCTCTAGTCTACAAACAGAATATGTTGCTACTCAATCCTTTGTGAAAAAGTAGCAATGTGGGGGAAACAAATAGAAAAAGCATGATTAAGCACATTCCGAGACTTCCAAACGCTCCTCGGCGCTCATTTCTGGTGGAAGAGCGCTGCTAATTAACAACGTTTCAACCAAATGATACACTGCCCCCTCCCTGCGTTCTTTAATTATTTGCATAGTTCACTTCAGTCCTCCTTGAGAACATCTTAAGAGAAAGATGGCTATTGGCTCGCCTCGCCTCCGAAGGAGCAAAAGCATGAAAAGAGGCATCAAACAACGGTACAGCAGGCCTAACAGCAGGCCTCCTTTTCCGGCTAGTCACTGACTGAAGACCTTTCCATTGACCTTTGCGGCAAAGCATCCTTCTTCACCTCATTTGCAATCAGAGATCTCATTTGGACTTTTCTCTCGCCGCGACATGCTGCAGAGCACCTAACCCATTCTCATTTTTCTCCCTTTGTGCTTGCGGGACACCATATTTTGTCCAGCAATTTGTCCTGGTCAGGCTTGTCAGAGGACAGTCGGTGTGAAGTGACAGATGGACGAGGCGAGACAATGAGGGTCAGTCGATCAGTAACACCATCATGGAGGGCTTGAAGGGGGAGCTCATATGAGGCCGCGGGCGAAGCGAGAACTCTGCGCGGGGGGGCCTCCTTCATCGAGCTCCTAATCCAGAGGAGAGGGGATTTGCGGAGGGGAAAATATATACGGTCTTTGAACGAGAAAGAGGGAAATCATTTGAGTTCTTCTATACTATCATATTGGCATCATCAATCCCTTGGATTCCCCGGCGCGGGATTTTACCGCCGATATGAACGCGTGGAAATGAGATACAACCGTGGCTTTGGGAGCACTTGAATATTGAATCTATATAAAAAATATTATTTGATATGCCATATGATATTCCATATGGTAAACACTGACTGATGAGCGGAGCATTCAATTTCCGCTTTGTAGAGCAGCTGCTATTCATTGTAGATACACTCTGGTGTATTAAAAAATACTTTAATGGGACGTTATTGGCCACCTGTACCTCGGTGCACGGCTGTTAGAGGGACCGAGGCAAAGGCTAAAATTGGATGTTGAAGATTTGTTTCTTCTGATCGTTTTCCCCTCGGTATCTTTTCTATTGTAGTTTTTTTTGCTCCGTCTCCATCATCGTGATGTGAACTTTGAACTACAGGCGCTAGAGGGCGGGGCAGGGGTATTTCCACTTCCTGTATTCAAACGCAAGTTAAAAAACTGAGTGGGAGAAAGTGTTGAGGAGGTGAGTTAGATCCCAGTCACACGGAGGGAAGCGGTGATTCTAAAAGCCGGGGTCTTCAGCATTGCAAACTAGCCTCGGGCGCAGATACAGTACTCAACCAAATGATTTGACCCCTATAGTTATTATAGTCCAAGTGGTTGGAATAGCCTGCAGGCGAGACTTGAGATGTGCTCTAACTCTCTAACATCTTTTAAAAGCACACTTACCAATTTTCTCTAAAGCCTATTACGACCCCTGTGTGCATGATCGTTTGTGGGTACGTCCACATTCTCTCTGTATGGCATAATGTGTATATTATTATTTTATTTATGTATTTATTTATGTATGTATTTATGTTTTCATTTTCTATGTTGCTTTTAGTGTGTATGTTAAGTTTGACCTACGCCATACAAAATAAAGTTTGGCTGGACTGAACCACAAGTGGGTGGTGTATGGGAAACACTCTGTCTGCTCTGTGATAACAGACAGCGATCGATTGAGTCGTCGGGCTGGAATCATAAAAATGCATTAGTCTGCTAATGAGAACAAAATACAATAGAGAGGCTCTTTCCCTGAGATGAAAATAAAAATATGAAGCCGGAGAATCCGGGCTAGATCCCCTGCAGTTTGCCTCGTTCAAGGCTGTCGCTTTGTTCATCATTCTGCGTATAGACGCGCTGGCAGCTACGGCCAGAGTCAGGTGGGGATATATCGCCATCGATTTATTCTGGGAAATTGTCAAATCATAACAAAAATGATCCCTGCCGCTCTCAAACAGCTTGAGTCATTACTCATTGTACAAACAAAACCCGCTCCCATCACGGACTCGGCGGCGCACTGTGACTTCTCGAAGAGAGCCCAGATTTCCACAGCAATTCCCCCAGCACCACCGCGACAGGAACAGACCTTTCCTCCAAAATGAGCTGCAGTTTCCCCCTCTGCATGCGGGAAGGGAGGGGAGGAAGGGGGGGGGGACTTGTTAAATTTAAAATTCTTCGTTGTGTCTGTTCCGCCGAGTGCGCGGGTCAGCGCCCTGTGGAAATGATGCGCGCGGGGCCGCCGAGGAATCTGTCGCTCCTGTGACTCGCTCTCTCCCTGGTGATGGAGGTGAAGCGCTCCTCTTCCCAGTTCCCACCTGTCAGTTACGCCAGATGACCGCCTCTGGAGCATGAAAGCCCAACTCTCTCTCTCTCTCTCTCTCTCTCTCTCTCTCTCTCTCTAAAAAAAACGAATTCCCAAGAAATGAAACGGACAAAGCATGTGTAGCTCAGATGCGCCCACCTTAGTCGAACTGTCCCTGAACACCATGTAGTCAGAGGACGAAGCTTTTTGATACAAGCTTATTGATCTGATTTATGCTAGACTCAATTCTCAGTCTCTATCCATTTCGCTCAACTAACAGACTGAGAACTTTCCCCCCCAGATTGCATTGTTAAAACTGGGCGGAAAGAATTAGAGAGTAAAAAAAACAATTCATCGCAGAACCAATCCAAAGTCTTTAGGCAGAAGGGGCGGTGACATGCAGAAGCAGGGTGGGGATTTCGTCATTGTAGGGGCAAGGTTATTTGGCCTTCGGCGTCGCAAAACCATTTTTTTAGAGTACAAGGCCACATGCCAGGGCACAAAGGCCATTGCTCTATTGACATCGTGAAGGGAGATTTTTCTGAGATGTGTGTATAAAAATCAAATTTTGTTTATTATTTGTTTATTTAAAAAGGATCCCCATTAGCTGCCGCCAAGACGACTGCTCGTCTTCCTGGGGTTCACATTACATGACACGCAGCAATTAAAATACAAAAAGTACACAAAGTAAAAGAACAGAAGAAATAATGAGCCAGAAGAAAGAATACGCCAATTAAACATAATTTGCATACAGCAGAGCAGACTACATTAAACGGAGACTGCGGATGCTTTTAAAGGAACTGACAGTAGCAGGATGGTAGCAGGGCACTGCCAAGGTGGCCTTAGGGATCTCAGGGCATCACGGCCAGAGGGAGCCGGGGCAACGGAGGCCATGGCCTCCATGTCATTTGTAATTCCCAGCCTGTGCAGAAGTCATGTGCATGTAAACAGATCAAACGGAATCAAATAATGTAACGTTGCTCGGGACGTTTTAAAAAGCTCTCTCCGTGTTACGCAGTGATTCGCTGTATCTCCAGTTTGTTTCACTATGGATGATAATGGGGGAGAGCGTTATTTCCGGTAACGTGACAAAGGGGCATAGGACTATGCCCACCTTAGTCGACGAAATGTAACCCTCTCTGAACGCCATGTAGGTGAAGGACGAAGCTTTGAAGTACAGGGAGTCTGATTCATGCTCTGTTACAACAGAGTAAGGTGAACAGATTTTCAGTCCCCGTTTTTGGTGACCTGTCCCCGGTTGGAGCTGTCCCCGAAAATGTCCCCGATTTTCTACTCCTCCTCTGTAAAGTTTCCCATCCTGAAACGTTATAACCACAAACTAGAGACCCAGGGCATTCAGGGGATGTATGGCTTTCCTATAGGTATATTGACAATAAGGGTGTTTCTGAGCAATTTCCAGAGCAGAACTGTTCATCAACCAATCACATTTTTTTTTTATTCTTACAGAAATCTAAAAAACAATTGATAGCAAATCACAGTATGACTTTTTCTATGGTGTTCCTCAAGGTCTTGGTATCTTAATGTGGTATTTTGGAGGGATATCAGTTGGCCTGCACCATAGTTTATTACAGTAGCCATGGTCGAAATACATGAAACCGGAATTGTCCCCATTTTTTATTTGATAGATAACACTATTGGATATTTTAATGATATATTAACTGCAGAACTGGAAATGTCCCCAATTATCTTTTCAGAAATGTGGTCACCTTACAACAGAGCGACACCACACTTCACACAATGACTGCCATTTTCTTCTAAGGGAAGAGGAGGGAGGGGGGGGGGAGGTCACAGTGTCCTCAGTCCCCCTATTAACCCGCGCTATCTGAAGGTGACCACCGGAGGCAGAAAGCTGTCACGAGCTGTGTTTCACAAGATTCATTTATCTTCCATTTATCTTCCGCCGCCATATGTGTGCACACCTTGAAGCTTCCGTCAGAGTCAACGACGTGCGTACGGCTGCTGCCCTGCGGATCCTATCTCTGCGGATCCTATCTCATCACGAGTGGGGCTGATAGCGAATCTTCGTCATTACTATCGTTGTCATCATCAACACCAAAAACAATGAGGAAAATAACAACCGGCAGCAGATAGTAAGATGTGAGAACTGCAAGTATTAAGACAATATTAACACATCTGATCTCACTTTCAGCTGCTGGATTTAATGACCATGGTGTTTTGCTTTTATTCAGGGAATGAAGGGAGTATGTACAGCTACAATAAGCTGTTATAGTATGTTTGGCGGCTTCAGTCAGAGGTAACTGCGCCCATGCAGAAATCACCTGACACATCTCAAACTACTTCCTACATGGTGCTACTCTAGTCTATCAAAATGTCTTAGCTCTCATCGATTGTGTTGCATGGTTGTTTTCTGTACTGTTGACAAAATGTGATATTGTAAGTCGCTTTGGACAAAAGCGTCTGCTGCTAAATGACATAATGTAATGTAACATATACCAAAAGCTACGTAATGGATGAGAGATGCAAAAGATTTAAAGCAAAAGTCCACTTAGTTTTAACACAGGAGTTATTTGGCTTGACCGCCATGAAAACCAGAATATGAACTAGTCACCAAGATCGGATGCAGCCGGGCAACTTTGTAGCTTTCAGATTTTTACTTCCCATTTATTTGAATATTAGAATTTATTTATTTATTTATTTATTTATTTATTTATTTATTTATTTATTTATTTGTTTGTTTGTTTGTTTGTTTGTTTGTTTGTTTATTTATTTATCTATCTATCTATTTATCTATTTATCTATTTATCTATTTATCTGCACATATTTAAAAAAAGAAACAGATCAAATGAAAACAACGAGCTAATGTGCAGGTAGAGACAGGGAAACCTCAGTGGGCTTATACGGGGAATGAGGCTTTCAGGTTGACAACATATAAAGACGGGAGGCTATTGTGAGAGACTGCTCGCATGCCAACACATTGTCTCCGGTGTTCACAGCAATGGCAGGCTGGATGCCATAAATCTGCTACAATGTAGCAACCTCCAAGAAAAAGGATAATTGAGAGTTTTGCCGGGTGTAAGCTAAAAGAGAACATTTCCATAATGGGTATGAGAGAGTAGGAGAGTTCTATTTTGGACGTACGCCAGCTCTGTACAAAAGGGCCAGGAGATGGAGAAGAGAGAGAAGATGGCTGAACAGGATAGAGACGTCAAACCGAGACAAGACGAGCCCTCCGGGCCTGTTCACCATCTCCGCTTATCTTATTGCTGTAGCGATTTGGACTTTGATGCCCCTATAATTGATGATTCTGTATTAATGCCTCTTTTATGCTAATCCATTTAGTAATTGGCTTTAACTTCCAGCCATGTTCAGCTAAGGTTTCAGCTAAGTAAAAGGACACAAGTTTTCCACTCATTAAAATGTGTTCGTCGGTTCTTGTCTGAGCGAATTAGCCGTGATCTGCCATGGAACAAAATGGATGATTATTTCATTATGCAAATTGATAGTGGGCGGGAATCCTTGACAACCAATGCATTAGTCTGTGAATGTGCCCTTCGCCCCCCTCAAATGTCAACAATAGAGACACGACAGCGTTACCTTGATGGCAGTGCAGGCGATCTGGATGTGGTGCAGAGGGAGCAGGTTTGTTACCTTGATGGCAGTGGAGGCGATCTGGATGTGGTGCAGCTTGCGCAGGGTGCTCTCCCTGTCGATGAAGTAGGAGGCGGCCAGCTGGTGCAGAGCTTCCAGAGTCACCGTGGAGGAGTTGCCCGAGTAATCACTCACCTCCGCTTTCTTACTCAGTTTCCTTTTGTCCACAAAGATGGTTAGGGCCTCTTCTCCTGCACAGACGCAGACAGAACCAATCAGCGAATGTGTTTTTTTGTTTGATTTTTAATAAACTTTTTTTCATATCACACATATTCTACCCGCTGATCTGGGCTGAGTTGTAGACTAGTCTAGCACATGCTTCCTCCAATACATGTACAGTCGCCAGCCGCTTCTTCTCGCCCGACCCACCAGAGGAGGTTCAGTTCAGCGACCAGGACAAATACACTTAATCCGGCTACCCACCCGCAGACATGGCCAATTGTGCCTGTATGGACGCCCTACCAAGCCAGAGGTAACACGGGGGCTCGAACCTGCAACTTTCATGTTGGTATGTAGGGAGTGTAGCACTGCACTATCCGGAAGCCCCAATATATATATATATATATATATATATATATATATATATATATATATATACACCATATACACACTATGCTGAACAGACAAAGAACAGAGAGTTACTGCTGCTGCTGGAAATGGAAAACGCACCTCTTCCTGTGCAGCAGAGGATTTTTTTCCACGACAGAATTACTGACAGCCCATTTACACCTGGTATTAAATGTGTCCGGATACAGACTGCATTTTAATAGAAGGTGTAAGTAAATTGGGTCCGAGTGTTTAGAACAGCAAACGTAGAAGCTTTCACGAATTGGATACAGGTTGTATGTATCACTATTCCATTATTTCAATCGATGATAGACATTTTTTTCTTTGCATATCCCTCAGAGACACACATCCAGGTCTGTGTTGGTGGAGCGGTGGAAACACAGAGGCGCCTCTGCAGCAGGTAGGGTTACAGTATCGTGCTCAAGAACATCTCAAGGATACATTTAGGATCAGCTATGCCTTTCCACTTACAGAATGATCTCTTCAATCATCAGCCCACCTTGTAACAGTACCCGGCAATCAATATACTTCCCCTATGCCAGGCCACAGTACAGTATGCTCTCTTTACAAAGACAGCATACTTCATTCTGCTCAATGTAATGCAGTGTTAATATTTCAATTTCGTTTTCACTTCCTCAGGCGGTGAAGGGCACCCTTTTTAATATCGCAATCTATTTATTCATTTCATGAAGTCCATATGTTTCTGAACACAGAGGCAATCCATTTATAGACCCAGTGGCATATCTCTGGCAAGAGCCCAAGGCAAACTCCTCATTCTCCTCTCTTCATACCACTAAGAACTGGCGGCGTGCCAGAGCGCGGGGGCTGCCACGGCCCGGGCAGCTGGTGGGGTTGCATTATGTGGAGCCGCTCACGACGGCAAACTTTGACAAGTGCCAGGCGTCGGGTCTAAACTACACTAAGCCAGGCGTCAGGTCTAAACTACACTGAGCCAGGCGTCAGGTCTAAACTACACTAAGCCAGGCGTCAGGTCTAAACTACACTGAGCCAGGCGTCAGGTCTAGACTCAACTAAGCCAGGCATCAGGTCTAAACTACACTAAGCCAGGTGTCAGGTCTAAACTAAACTAAGCCAGGCGTCAGGTCTAAACTATACTAAGCCAGGCATCGGATCTAAACTAAACTAAGCCAGGCATCAGGTCTAAACTTCACTAAGCCAGACATCAGGTCTAAACTACACTAAGCCTGGCGTCAGGTCTAAACTACACTAAGCCAGGCGTCAGGTCTAAACTCAACTAAGCCACCAGGCGTCAGGTCTAAACTCAACTAAGCCAGGTGTCAGGTCTAAACTCAACTAAGCCAGGCGTCAGGTCTAAACTCAACTAAGCCAGGTGTCAGGTCTAAACTCCACTAAGCCAGGCATCAGGTCTAAACTCAACTAAGCCAGGCGTCAGGTCTAAACTCCACTAAGCCAGGCATGAGGTCTAAACTACACTAAGCCAGGTGTCAGGTCTAAACTACACTAAACCAGGTGTCAGGTCTAAACTAAACTAAGCCAGGCGTCAGGTCTAAACTACACTAAGCCAGGCGTCAGGTCTAAACTCCACTAAGCCAGGCATGAGGTCTAAACTCAACTAAGCCAGGCGTCAGGTCTAAACTCAACTAAGCCAGGCGTCAGGTCTAAACTCAACTAAGCCAGGTGTCAGGTCTAAACTCCACTAAGCCAGGCATCAGGTCTAAACTCAACTAAGCCAGGCGTCAGGTCTAAACTCCACTAAGCCAGGCATGAGGTCTAAACTACACTAAGCCAGGTGTCAGGTCTAAACTACACTAAACCAGGTGTCAGGTCTAAACTACACTAAGCCAGGCGTCAGGTCTAAACTCCACTAAGCCAGGCATGAGGTCTAAACTACACTAAGCCAGGCGTCAGGTCTAAACTAAACTAAACCAGGTGTCAGGTCTAAACTACACTAAGCCAGGCATCAGGTCTAAACTCAACTAAGCCAGGCGTCAGGTCTAAACTCAACTAAGCCAGGTGTCAGGTCTAAACTCCACTAAGCCAGGCATCAGGTCTAAACTCAACTAAGCCAGGTGTCAGGTCTAAACTCCACTAAGCCAGGCGTCAGGTCTAAACTCAACTAAGCCAGGCGTCAGGTCTAAACTCAACTAAGCCAGGTGTCAGGTCTAAACTCCACTAAGCCAGGCATCAGGTCTAAACTCAACTAAGCCAGGCGTCAGGTCTAAACTCCACTAAGCCAGGCATGAGGTCTAAACTACACTAAGCCAGGTGTCAGGTCTAAACTACACTAAACCAGGTGTCAGGTCTAAACTACACTAAGCCAGGCGTCAGGTCTAAATTACACTAAACCAGGTGTCAGGTCTAAACTACACTAAGCCAGGCGTCAGGTCTAAACTAAACTAAACCAGGTGTCAGGTCTAAACTACACTAGGCCAGGTGTCAGGTCTAAACTACACTAAGCCAGGCATCAGGTCTAAACTACACTAAACCAGGCCTCAGGTCTAAACTACACTAAGCCAGGCGTCAGGTCTAAACTACACTAAACCAGGCCTCAGGTCTAAACTACACTAAGCCAGGCGTCAGGTCTAAACTAATTGACAAGTGTTATTCTATAACAGGAAACCTGCTTTGGCAGACCTGCGCCTTCTCCGCCTTCTTAATGAGTTTGGACGTCATTGTCGTAGTCGTTGTTTGTTTGTTTTCACTCCAAGGACCATTTAGGGTTGTCCATCCATCACGCTGCGGAGAAACCTCACAAACCTGGTGACCGTGATTGGGAGCGGTGCGTTTGCGCTACACAGGCTTTTACATATAATCTCATACATCTTTGAAGAGTGATTTCTGTGCTGCCAGCGGCGTATTACTCCGCCAAGCTTCTGTGATGTGTTATTCAGTTACTCGCTGTGACACATTGTACCATGTCCATCTGTTTTCAGTAGCAGGCAATGCCTGAGAGAGCACATTCTAACAGACTTTATCAACAGAAAATCCATACTTGACTGTAGCCTATATCGTCTGTGTTTTGAGTTTTTGAGAGAATTCACTCCCTTATGCATAATTACCGCCCATGAAGTAGCTGGCAGCACTGCGAGCATGTCCATTTATTCCAAGGGGAACAATTAGCAAACGCGTAAGGGTTCATGCATACCGTTATAAAGACACCTAAATCTGTGATTCTCAACCTTTTTCAAAGACACTAATTTAGTCCACATTAGAGACACGGACCCCCCATTTGATGAGTGTTTATCCCTCGGACCTAATATGGCAGCATATTTATGATCAGATATGATTCCATGATAGCCTGGTATCTATCTATATATCTATCTATCTATATAATGTATAGGCTATATAACTATCTATAGCCTGGTATCTATCTATATATCTATCTATCTATATAATGTATAGGCTATATGACTATCTATAGCCTGGTATCTATCTATATATCTATCTATCTATCTATCTATATAGGCTATATGACTATCTATAGCATGGTATCTATCTATATATCTATCTATCTATCTATCTATATAGGCTATATGACTATCTATAGCATGGTATCTATCTATATATCTATCTATCTATCTATATAGGCTATATGACTATCTATAGCCTGGTATCTATTAGGGATGGGCATTTCTAGCAAAAACACTATTCGAAATTCGCTGGCCAAATTCGAATTTAATTCGAAATTCGAAAAAAAAAAAAAAAAAGTAAAAAAAAAAAAAAAAAAAAATTGTGAGTGAAATGTTGCATTGTCTCCCCTGATTCTAAGTCTACGGCTTTATTAATTAATATAAAAAGCTTCTGCTGTGGATTTTTAGCTCAAACAAGCATTGCACCACTGAAGTAAAGAACATGTTACATGACATTGACATTTTCGAAAATAAAAAACAGTTTTGACAATCATGAGTGGTTCATTAAATATTTAGTAGGCTCAGGTCTGAGTGCCAAAGGGGTGCCAAAGTCACCCCCTCTCCCTCTTCATGGGATTTCATCCGCCATTCATTTTTCCATAAACCTTGCTTAAAATGCTTATAAAAATTGTTTTACTTGCTCAAACCAAGCGATTTGACTATACTTAGAATCCAGTGTTGGGCAAGTTACTTTCAAAATGTAATATACTACATATTACTAGTTACTTTCATTTGAAAGTAATAAGTTACTTTACAATATTACTTTCTGTGTAGAGTAACTCGTTACTTATTACACTACTTTTGCATTACTTTGACCGAAACAAAAGCAGCAGCAGAATGACATCGCCGCCCCGGAACCATCCCGAAAAATAATTTCAACCCCCTTGAAGTCGATGTAAACAATCCAAAATTCTAAATGTTATTATTTTCCTTTGTTATTGTCATCTATAGTGGTTATTTGTATAAAAACACACAGTTTGATTAGGAAATGATTGTATCTTTTTTAAATATGTGCTTTGATTTAATAAAATGTAACTCAATTTGTAACTTGAGTTACTTGACAAAGTAACTGGTATAATATTACTTAAATCCTATAAGTAATAAGTTATATTACTGAGTTACTGCTAAAAGTAATATATTACATGTAATATGTTACTTTTGTAATGAGTTACCCCCAACACTGATAGAATCAGGGGAGACAATGCAACATTTCACTTTTTTTTTTTTTTTTTTTTTTTTTTCGAATTTCGAATTTCGAATTTCAATAATAAAAGTCGACCTTGATAATAACAACGATTATTCGAAAATTCGAAATTCGATGCCCATCCCTAGTATCTATCTATCTATCTATCTATCTATCTATCTATCTATCTATCTATCTATCTATCTATCTATCTATCTATCTATATAGGCTATATGACTATCTATAGCCTGGTATCCAGCCCCTATGAATCGTATTTCTCAGCACTCTTTGAATTTGCGGAGGAATTCATTGGTCTTGTCGGGAGCCTCTTCTCTGGCAGTTATTTCGGACACATACTGTCCGAGATGCCTGATTGGCTGTCTGTACGGTGTCCTTGAGAGCCTTGAAAGGCGCCCATAAATAAAATGCATTATTATTATAGAGCGCAGCAACACACGTGTGTATACATGATAACAACCAACGTGTTGTCAGGTCCATGGTTTTTCTGCAGAATTGGGCTACTTTCGAAGTGTTGCCGGGGGTTGAATTCCGTTGGGCTAGTTTTGTCACACAGACCTGGCAACCCTGACCAACATGGCGGCAGCACCAGGCACCGCCGGTTGGATGAAAGCAAGCTAGATTTAATGATTTTGTCACTCCTTAAAGAAAATGATGGCATTGAGGAATTCAAACAAGAACAATCCATGTGTTTAAACGCCTTTTTAAGAGGTGCTTCCCACCGGCTTTGGTAAGAGCTTAATTTACCTGCCTGCTCCTCTGGTGCCAAATCCTCCTGTTATTGTCATTTGCATGTTCGTCAGTTAAGGATCGGTTGCCTTGGAATTGTCATTTACGACATCCATCGCACTCAAAAATGGTATGTACAACATACAGCTGTCCTCACTGGGAAGTTATAGCTTTATTGCTATGAGGCGCGTCGGCATCGCCCTGCTTTGCTACTGCAATTGGTCAAAGAGTTCGATGATTAACAACTAAGAGCAACCAATCAGTTGGGGCGAATGAATAATGTCACCGAATCAGTGGTGGATAGGCTTGCTCCCAGACTCTTATGAATCTGCATATCAATTCCAGAGCGCTAAAAACTGTGATTCCTAGTTGGGCTGGATATCAGGCTAATGACTATCTGTATTGTAGGTAGAGAGATAACAGAAACTATGATCAAAACACGCTTTCTTTTACATTGTCTAATTGTGTTAACAATGAATTGTGTCACTTCATCAGCTAACTGTGGACTCCTCTGGACCGCACATTGAGAACCACTGAGCTAAATAATGTAATGAATCTATATAACGTGTGTTTCGTTCTTTTACCTCCCAGCGTAGCGGACAGCAGGAAGTGAGTGCCATACTTCCGGATCAGGTTGTCGCTGATCATCTGGGTGGTGGGTCTGCGGCCCAGGACTCGGATGTTCCGGACGAACTCAGGAGTCAGCGGCAACGGAGACTCCAAGAAATCTCTCCGCTCCACTGCCAGGTTGTTCACCTTCCATCTGCCAAACTCCCTGGAAAGGAGCGAAAGAGGGAGAAAGAGAGAGAAAACACGGAAAGTGCCGTTGAGCGTGGATGTTTAATAGGGTCCTTTTTATGATTGTGTCTCTGCTAAAGGAAGATGAGGTGAGTCTGTCGGGGCAGACAGCACATTGCATAGCAGCGTCATTAGTCTAAAGCTCTGGCGGTGGAAGGAAAAGAGTGGAGAGATAGAGGGAGAGAGACAGAGAGAGGGAGAGAATGGGGGAATGTAATTCCCTTTGTCATCTTCTGCTTTGGTGATGTGTGGAATGTGTGGTCAAGCCAATAAAGCAGCCACTGAATTGAAATTGAATTGCGGGAGAGAGAAGGGGAAAAAGAGAGAGATTGAGGAAAGAGAGAAAAATCCGTAGAGAAGAGATAGAAGACAACCAGACATTTGGAACCACTAGGCATTCTCGCTCGATTTCTAGGCTTGCCCTGCTGCGCGGGCTCACCCATCCTGCAGCTCGCCGAGCTGGCACTGCAGCTTGCATAATGCAGCTTGGCCGCTGCATGGCCTTGCCCGCAGCTCGGCTGCTGTGTGGCCTTGCCGCCTCTCCCTCAGTCTCTCTCCCTCTCCCTCAGTCCCTCAGTGAGCCTCAGACTGATGACATCATCACTGATGACATCACTGATGACACCATCATTGAACTATAGCCTCAGCCTTAGGGAAATCAGCCTTAGGGTAATTAGGGCAATTCATCTGCCCTAATTTAAAAATCTGGCTCTGTCAGGTCACCCGCAATGGTGCTCTTTACACTTACTGAAAGTTTCAGCCCGATCGCACATAAAACGGCATAGCTGTGGCCAGCCAAAATTCTTGAAACAAACAAACAAACAGACAGACAGACAGACAGACAGACAGACAGACAGACAGACAGACAGACAGACAGACAGACAGACAGACAAACAGAGTTCACATTGCCAAATGTATATAGATAGATAGATAGATAGATAGATAGATAGATAGATAGATAGATAGATAGATAGATAGATAGATAGATAGATAGATAGATAGATAGATAGATAGATGTAGCTGTCCCGGGCTACAAACAACTTCCCCTCAATAACGCCACCGTGACACAGATATAGCCTATATATACACTGAAAGGCAAAATACACAAACAGCACAATAAAAATCCCCATGACTGACACATCCAATGTCTTCAATAATGAGAGAGGAAACAAAACGGGAAGCAAAAAGTGATGAAAAATATTGAAAGCAGGCTTCTTCAATCAGCCTTTGTTGCCTTATCATGTTCCCCTGGTCTCCACGCCGACAACAAATATATGTCTGACGTCAACACTGAGCACAACTTATACTTTGTTTAGATCAATCCCCCCGTGCTTCATTGATTATAATATCTCTGATCACATGATCAGATTTAATTGCATCTGACGGCTCAAAGATGATAATGCTATGAGACGGGCCAAACTGTACATGTTCTACCAGGCAGCATCGCCTAGCTGCAGGCAACAGGGAATTGGAAGCAGACATAAGGAATTTCACAAAGCTTTGTGCACTATAAAAGGCTGCCTATCTCCCTCTTCCAGCCTTTCTGTCCAGTGTGACTGTCTGTCTTCATGTAGAAAAGCTACATGTAACACAAAAGACGTGTGAAGAAAGAACAGAGATTATGTCGAAGGCGGGGTTTTAATGCTGAACTGGAGCGAAACCCAGGGAACCAGCGGATTCAATGCATAGAGGGTGAGCCTGTGTGCTTTTATACTCAGGGAACTCCACTTTAAACTCAGGGAACCAGATTCAATATTATTCACCTTATGTAGCCACACCCATTTGACCGGGTCGTGTGGTTGTATGACGACTTCCGGCAAAAAAAAAAGAGAAAAGAAAAATGGCTGGCTGCTCCAATATCATCTAACTCTGAATTAACGATAACGTTATCTGACCTGGCTAACAGTGGATACTCGCTTGCTTGCTGTGTACCGAGCTCAAAGCAGTAGGCTACATTCTTTGTTTTACCCCCTGCACTGTCCGCTACAAAAACAACTCTCTTCTTCATGACGTTCTTTTCATATTTGGCGCCGTGACCGCCGGAAGTGTTAACACGACCCGGAAGAATTTGGCCCACCCCCGCGTCTGAACATAAGGTGAATAGAGGGCAACTGGGCAAGCCTGTGTGCCTTTATAGTCAGGGAACTCAACTTTAAACTCAGGGAACTCAACTTTAAACTCAGGGAACTCAACTTTAAACTCAGGGAACTCAACTTTAAACTCAGGGAACCAGTGGATTCAATGAATAGAGTGTGAGTGAGCCTGTGTGCAGAAAGAAAGCATGCCAAGGGCATAGCTCATGGAAATGATATCACTTTTGGCAGTGTTTTAAATCATTAGTGTTAGAAAGCAGATTCTACTGATGGGGCACACTTTCACTTACAATTCCACACGCACACAGGCACGCACGCACGCGCGCATGCACACGCACACACACACACACACACACACACACACACACACACACGCACGCGCACACACACACACACACACACACACACACACACACACACACACACACACACACACACACACACACACGCACACACACATCAGAACTTCATCAGCCCGAATGGAATGCTGTCTTATGTGTGTTTTCTGGCCTGACAGTTGACAAATGTTACCCTTACACCCAATGTACACCAGATGCGTCACGGCTGCGTTGTGGATCCGGTAAAACTGCCCGATCAGACTCTCAGCCATGTTAATTGATGGGCGATACATGATGCGGTACAGAAAAATTACACACCTGTTTTTGTCGGATCCCGCGTACATCTGACAGATTACATGAGTGTGGGTCTGTTCCATTGAGTTATGGTCTGTTCGCAGCCGTTCCAGAGCCGTCCCGCATCTGTTCCTTAGCTGGTGGACATTAGCCCTTAGGCTACCAGTATAGCTTCGCATAGCATCGTTCTATCATGCATCCAACTCCAAGCCTATACTCGTGATTATATTCAAAGCCTGTGAAATAATCTTCAATATATAAAATGATCACACTTATTTTAAAGTGCTCACCCAATTTGTACCTCTTGCCCGTTATCACACTGTGTTGCATGCTTGCCTCGGAACTAGAAGTATGTCCGAAATTAATTTGCAAACTACGAAAAACTTTTTTTTCTTTTTTGATGTGAGACACTAATCGCTGCGTGTTGAAGCTTTGAAAGACATTTTCATGAACTCAATTGCCATAGGGAGCAACAGCAAAGATAAAACTAAACCAGCCACTTCTGTAGCTTGTCGGAAGCTGAGCTACACTTCTCTGAAATCTGATAGCTCCTGAGAGGCCTACAGGATATGTGCAAGGGAAAAAGAAAATTTGACTAGGCAGAAAATAGTCGCACAACTGTATTAATAAAGGACAGTGAAACAAGCAAAAATTTTGGAAGGCAATGTAAAACACACACACACACACACACACACACACACACACACACACACACACAAAGACACAAGTTGCGAACACTATTGCCAACACTAGTTACAGTACGAAGCCATTTAGCCCTGACCTCTCAAAGAAAAGAAAAATCCAACTCAACTCAGAAAATGCTGCCACGTACTTGCCCCTAGCATGGACTACAACTTGCACTTTGACCTCTAACTCTCGCAAAGAGGATTAAAAAAACTACAACAATGGCTAAAGCTCGTATATGACTAAAGCAGCAGGAGCAAAAGCACAAGGTCAGTACAGCTTGCTTACACCTCAAATATGAAGCAGGATTCAGCTCAGCTATTCCCAGTCTGCGGCACTGCTTTAGGCTTAGCAAAGCATGTGCAAACGCCACAGCTAATATTTCAAGACAAACAGGTGCTGCACCTTTCAAAAGACAGCCTTGCAAAGAGACATGGCTTTACTTACAGTTTGGATAATTTCCCGCCCCATTTTCTCCCCAATTATACTTGGACAATTTCTCCCCATGCTATCCCCGGGCCGTAGACTAGCACCATGCTTCCTCCGTTTCCTCAGTTTGACGTAGCACGTGGGAGGATCACGCTATTCCCACCAGTTCCCTTCCACCCTGACCAGGCGCCCCGACCGACCAGAGGAGGCGCTAGTGCAGCGACCAGGACACATACCCCTAATCTGGCTTCCCACCCTCAGGCACAGCCAATCGTGCCTGTACTGTATGGACGCCCGACGAAGCCAGAGGTAACACGTGGATACGAACCTGCAACCCTCGTGTTGGTAGGCAGGGAATCTACCGCTACACTACCCGGATGATCTATATTTTGGGTATAATCACATAGGCTAACAGTAGCCTATAGGAGATTGATGTGTAGATGGAACATATAGTTTTTGTAACTGTCTTGTTCTATCACAATATACAGATAAACATTAGACAAACTTTCCATAGCTTCATAATTCACATAACACTCTACTGTAGCTATCACATGCTGTCAGCCCTTAAAGTAGGAGTTTTCAGGGCTTCTCTCCATCAGCCTTGAAAAGAGACAAGGCTTTGCTTACAGTATGGATAGCATTCTTGAACATCTATATTTTGGGTATATTCACATACAGTAGGCTGCTGCAGACTATAGGAGATGGACGTGTGGATGGAACATAATTGTACAGTAGTCATTGTAACTGTCTTATTCTATCATAATATACAGACAAACATTAGATATTAACATAACCCTATAGTTTCAGAATTCACACAACACTCTACTAGCTGTCACATGCTGTCAGTCGTGTAAAAATAGGAGTTTTCAGGGCTTCTCTCTCGAATTCATTATAACCTTCACCAAGTAGGCTACATCAGTCTGGATCAGTAGACACAGTGGAAGGCAGACAAGAAAACTTGTGCTGCTAAAATTCACATTTTCTGCATCTTGAAGCTAACATAACTTCTCCTGAATTCTCATGAGACCTTTTTGCATTTTGTTGTTATTTCTGAGAAACAAATTCCCAACCATTAAAATACACGTGTTTTTAAACCACTATGCTGGCTAAGTATGACTGAAAGCTATAGTTATAGATAATAATAATAATAATAATAATAATAATAATAATAATAATAATAATAATAATAATAATAATAATATAGATACAATAGATAATAATAATGTATATGATATTGTGATGATATGTGATGTAATGTACTGTATATATATATATATATATATATATATATATATATATACCAATACAAAGACAAAGACACTTCCCGCGGGGCCGTCTGGCTTTTAGAGAGCACTCTTTCATTGAAGGACCATTCCACTCCAAGCTAAGAGAACCACCCTTATTATATGTACATCAAAAGCACGCTGGGGCCATATAAAAATGAATATGACCAACTGGAGTAAACATTTGGATGAGCATGAACAGCTTTTGTCATATTTCATTGTGTGGTCAGGACAAGAAAAACATTTGCCGTGTGTTCTCCAAGGTAGGATCAGTCAAATGTTGCACTTTCCTCTGGCTGAAGAAACAGCTTGCCTGCTGTAATCAGAGCAGCTTGGACAACCTTGGTGTCAGATGATGGATGGAGAGAGTGTGGCCTTCTGAAAGGGTATATATCACATTAAAGCAGGAGTAATGAGGAAAGCCCCCAACACACAGATGTTTGAATGATCAGCCCAACCGCCAGAATAACATGTCAGCATTGTATATTTCTGGATTCTACGGAAATGTAAAATATGAACATTTCTGAATGAAAATATTTTGCATATCACGTTTACAATCTCTACGTAAATTTGGAATAAAATGGCGGTTATAGAAAACCTTGCTGCCTTTCCCATGTTAAACGCAAGTAACAACTTTGGTTATGTTTAGGCAAGAAAAACATCTTGGTTAGGTTTAGGTAACAAAGCAACTTGGTTAGGTTTACGCTAGTCTCACAGTAGCCAGCCCAGGGTTGTATTACTGAGCGGGCCTACCGGGCCCAGGCCCAGGGGCCCAAGAGCTCAGGACTTCCATAACCCAGAGCCTCTTCACAGGGCCACCGCGTATCTTGGCCGGGCCTGGGATGAAATGATCCCTGTTAGACCCGCCAACGTAATAACAACATCCCACAAACGTAATAAATCACAAACGTAATACAAATCTGCAGCTTTTAATGATGATTTAATAATCCCACTAACGCAATAGGTTTCCCACAAACGTAATAGCAGTTGCCTACCACAAACGTAATACGTAATTTCCCACAAACGTAATAACTGTTACGTTTGCAGGGATTTGTTACATTTGCAGGAAGGTGAAAATCTTCAGTTTTCAAAATTGTATAACTTCCACAAATGTAATAAATCACTATATAATGAAAATCTGTATCTTATACAAGTTGCTATCTCTAAATGTAACAGCAATTATGACATTTTCTTCTTGTCCTTTAAGATTCTTGTCTATTTATACTGATCAAGTGTTGTTGAAATGAAACTGCGTTATATGAATTCTAAGTGTAAATTATAGCTGCTGCACAGCAGTGTTGGGGCTAGGCATTTTGAGGAGGAAGAGTAAGAGAAAGAGGAAGAAATGAAAGGAGGAGGGAGAAGAACAGGACAAATGATAAATACATGATGGTCCATCAGCAGAAGTGCCTGGACCATAATTATAATTAAAACATATTTGAAATGTGTCTAGAAATTAGACATAAACCAAGTCAGTTTTTAGGTTTTATCATTTCAGAAACCAAAAAAGAATCTGATGAAAGTCTGTGTACCAAAACATTATTCTTCTGCCTATTAAACGTTTTAATTGCAAGTGAAGCAGTACTGTGCGGGAGTCCTTCGTTTCACTTCACTCGGCTCTTGACCTTCTCCTATGCACCTGTCGTTTTTAGGTGTGCAAAAGCTCTGCTCCATCATTTCAGAAACTGGAATTAAAGTTAAAGTGACTTTTTTTTTAAGGATGACCTTAAAAGAAATGTAACTTAAAAGAAGTTTTTTAGGAAACCTTTTTAGAAAAAGTTTTTGAATGGATTTTCAAGCGTATCAGCCGATTTCTGCAAATTTTCCACAACACAGGGCATAATGTCCACTCTTGAAATGTTGCATGAGAAAAACAATCCACTCTATACTTGTTGACATTTCTATTACCTGGTAGACAGGTGCACAGCACACTTAGAGAGCACTTAGACCATTGAAACAGGTCTGTTGAACATTTCAGCTCGTAGGATGCAGTTTGTCATAACAGGAAGTCCAAATACAGTTCATCCTATTCCTGTTCATAGGGCATAATGGGCTGCATCGAATAGAGGGATGAGACATGATGCTTCTTAGATATGCTTTTAAAACTCCTTCCTCCTCCTCAAGCAACATTTGGGAACCATCTCTCTCAGACGCTACACAGAAAATCATAAAGAAAAGTAGAAAAGTGCACTCAGTAGAGTCAAGTGCACTTCACCGCTATGCCTATATGGCCAAACTGAAACCCAACAACAAGCAGCTGGTAGATGTACGTGTTTGTCCTGCTCTCTCCTCTCCTCAACCCCCTCCCTCCCCCTGCTCTCTCCCATCTCTCCAACTATTCCAACGAGTTCCCCTCCCTCCGAATAGGTGCCCCTAACAACCAGAGGAGGTGCCACTTCAGCGACCAGGATATTGCATGTTTTGGTGTGTTTTGGTGTAGGCTTCTACGTGTCTCAGTCAGGAGGCAAACTGGCGCTCTCCTGCTTGTAAGACAGAAACACTACAACACTACCAGTCCCACCCCTAGGGGCGGCTGTAACTCAGGAGGTAGACCGGGTCGTCCACTAAACGCTCTGGATAAAAGAGGTCGGTGGTTCGATTCCCCGCTCCTCCAGTCTGCATGTCGAAGTGTCCTTGGGCAAGACACTGAACCCCAAATTTCTCCCGTTGGTGTGCCAGCACCCTGCGTGGTAACCTGCCGCCATCGGTGTGTGAATGGGTGAATGTACCTACTGACTGTAAAGCCCTTTGGATAAAATCGCTATATAAATGCAGGCCATTTACCATTTACCCCTACTCCCTTAGGCACGTGTGATGTACTTCGACATCAACAACAACAACAACACATCATTAGACTCTATGGCATGTATAGCGTTAATTATTCACGTCTCTAGAAACATGATATGCGACGCATTTTCATTCAGAAATGTTCATATTTTACATTTCCGTGGATTCTGGAAACGTACAATGCCGTCATTTTAGTCAGCGAAGGGTGAATCCCCCTGAATTCAAACTGCTGAACACAGAAATGATAAACGGGCGGTTGGGAAACGTTCCCAATACATATTCATATACTGACGCATAATCAAGAGACAGTTCTACTGTATCAGCAGATGTAGCAATGTGTAAACATAATGATGTTAAATGGATATGTGCTGCCCGTTGACCTTTCTGCTGACACTGTAGTATTTAGACAAAGCCCTTGACTAATCTCTTGCTCAAATATATGTGCTGTAGCTATTAATCTTTAGCTCATTTCATGCCACGCAAATAAATGACCTCTTCAAATGGGACACTGTGTCTCTCGAGTCCCACTGCGCAATGTGAACGCACTAGTTCAAAGCCATGGCACGTACAGAGAGAGAGAGAGAGAGAGAGAGAGAGACAGAGAGAGAGAGAGAGAGAGAGAGAGAGACACAGAGAGAGAGAGAGAGAGAGAGACAGAGAGAGAGCAAGAGAGAGCGAGAGAGAGAGGGGGGAAGGGGGGCAGAGAACAGGTACAGAAAGAGTATTTGCAAATCCCCGCTGTCGTTGGTTTCTTCAGTTATCGTTGACTGTGATAAGCTAGCCCCGTCTTATCTTAAACCCCCGATAGGCCAAATGGTTCGTCCTAGAGGGAGAGGAGGAAATTAAATGGGTTTCACCATGGAGCTGATTTTAGGGGCTGCGGCCCTCTCCACAGCCGGCAAAGCCATTATTATTATCAATTTTCTTTGCTCTCTGGCTTGGTACATCAGTTTCATGAGTTCAACTTTTTAGATGCTATCGGGGGGGGGGGGGGGGGTAGCCAAATTATAATAGACCTCCTTCTTTCTTATTGGGCACATCATAGTCTGAGGCGGGGGAAATAAATACATACATAAAAACTTGTATCCACATTTGCTCACTGGCATCTGGCCTAATGCTTCAGCACAATTTCATAATTTTTCATTAGCCCAGTCACATCTCCAGTTGAAATGATAATTAGAATGGAATGTTTTCCCCCCGTGGCCCTAAACACAATCATTTGCATCATCTGAATGCAATTATGCTCCGAACACAGCCAACTACATGTCAACACTGCCTTTGCCCTGGTGCCGATGGCAGCCTTCCCCTGGCAATGTTTACAATGGACAGGTGGCTAAGGCGGCACACATTGTGTTTGCATTGGGTACGCTAGCTCTCCAGCCAATATCCCCAAAACACACAAACCCACTGCATCCACCAAAACACACGCGCTTGCCTTTCCTTCAGAGGACTTGTTAAAAATTCTTTCCAATTCAATCAGCAAGACGGGGGAGAAATTGAAGAGCGGGATGAGGTGGTGCAAATTCATTAGCTCGTCATCGCTGTGCTAGCGCACACCACTGTAACTAGAAGCAGCGCCTCTGGTAATTCATCTTCTCCTGTCATTGAACATTTATTAGGATTTAGCAGAGATCCAAACTGCAGAGGAGGAGAACCGGACGATGAAAATAATATTGTCACTTTCAATCACCCCTGCCCTCTTTCCCCCGCAAATTATGTGCTTTTCACCCCCACAAAAAAATTGACTGTCAAAAAAATATAATTTAAAACAATTGCAGTGTGGGCAGATTTTCCTGCAAAATATGTGCACACTGCAATTGCATGGCCGCGCCACGCTGACACTGATTTGACCGAATGGTGTGAGTGCCTCACAGAATGCAAATGGCTATAATGAAACCAGCTACTGTATCCAGCACAGACACCGGTGAGAAAATGACATCTTACCAAGTTGCTCATGCTTGCGTCTTTTTGCCTGTTTTTTACATCACATCCATACTTTTTAATGGTCTTGCAGATTATTATTATTATTTTAAATCAAGACAAGCAGTTTATTTTTTGTGTATCGATAGTAAAAGGCTGCTGCAGTGACATTAATGTTCATACAATGAGCTGTTCCAAATGATGTTACCTATAGGGATGGGAAGATATGATTTCTAGCGATAGTCAATCCACCTATTGTCACATTTGTACAAAATATTGAATTTCGATATATCATCCGATCTCTTACCTATCGTAGATAGTAGCAGTGAGAGTACTCATTGAACTATATGACAGTGTTATGTCAGTCTTATTGCACACCCCTTCAAATAAAGTGTTACCGGGAATGTTTATACTGTTTCATCTCTAAGTAGAAGCGATAAAAATAAAAACCAAGCAGCTGAGTTCACGACCAAACAATGCTAATTGAATTAGCATTGTCTCACTTGCGACTTGCGAAACGAAGAGCCTGATCAGGTGCCATCATGCCACTAGTCGTCTTTAATGTTCTGAAGGAAAGGGCTGAGCAAAAGCTGCTTAAAAATCCAAAAATCAAAGGAGAGAAAGACGATTCATTGCTGCTACCAGCCTGTTTACTAGAAGCAGGAAGTTGGAGGTACTGAGACCTCTGAGGGGACTTGAGAGTGGAGAGCAGACAGAGAACATCAGTGCTTTAGGAAGCAGCGCTCTGGGAGTCTGCTCTCGAACATCAGCCTCCTCTGAGCACCTGCCCGGGGGCTCCCCTGTGGCTGAACAAAGTTACTACAGCTCATTGTACTTAAGTGGCTCCTATATCAAAGTAGTAGTAGTAAGCAGGCTTCTCTGATCAAGTCCAACTCAAAGGGTGGCCACTTCCTACTTGTTGGGAAAAAAGTACAGTATGGTTGATGATGGACTGATTGTTTTTTTTACGCCGTATTTCGTTAGACATATAATGATATTTACTGAAGCTAATTTCACTAAAACCAGTTTGATATAAATGACTGGTGTTATGATTATGCAGATATGATAATACACTATTATTATTACTACAGACATCGGTCCATTTTGTGGTCTTTTCATCCACTTTACCTGGCCGCTGTGGAACTCCATTATGGTCTGGTCAAATGAATGCATTATGTACAAATCAGCTCTGTTCTTTATTGAGCAGTTAATCATGCATGAAACAAAGTCATTGTTGTTATTGTGAAAATAGACATTTTCACAGCTTAGCTGCAATTTTAATCTCCCATAATCCTCTTTACATGCAAATGAATTTTAAGAACATCAAACCTGACTTCTGTTTCTTTACTAACGGACTGCCGCAATATAGTGATGCAGTCTACTAGAGCTGTATGCAGTTAAATCTTTGCGAGACAACACATACTTTGGCATTTCATAAAAAAAGGTATGTTGTTGTATAAACTGTGCCTCTATGTAATGTATGTATATGCAATTTGCCATATAAGCTATGCTTGCTAATAGATCAGTAGGGAACCAATAAACTGATACTCAGGTTTATGTTATTGCTAAACAAGCACCATGGGACTGGATAGTCAGACTCTGGACTTGTTGAATCAGCAGAGGCCACAGGTAATGAAAAACCGTTACAGTTATAGGCTATGAATGATAATGTTCTCTGGTATTGAAAATCCGTAGCATTTTCTCCCTAGAGGGGCATGAAAAGATCAACTCTAACTCAACTTAAGATTAGCATTTTCCAGCAAAATGGGTTTAATATCTCCCATTGTTTATACAGCAAGCGCACAGTAAAAATAACCACTGAGGCTAGAGGTTAGAGTGAAAAGAATAATAATTAAAAAAAAATCATTGTGACACTGCACTGTGGCCCCAGCTAAACTTCCATAGAGTTATATACAGTTATAGACACCGTGTTGTGTATATTTTATCCTTTTTCAAGTTATATATATTTTTAAAATGAAGAAAATAACCACTGAAATGACTTAGAATTATTCAGTGAACAACGCGTTTCGCGGGTAGCGTCATCAGGTTCACTCATAATGCCATGAGGACTAGCCTGGGTAAACCCAGCCTCCACGTGACCTGCTCTCAGACCTGCTCTCTGTAGTGACTGAGAGCAGGTCTGAAAGCAGGTCACGTGGAGGCTGGGTTTACCCAGGCTACATGAGGACCACAGTTGTGTTAAATACATCAGGATCATAATTGGTCACAGTCGTCTTAGACAAATTACAAAAACATTTCAAAAGTACCACAGAATAATTATATGTTTTTAACAATATAACAAAGAGCATGGCAAAGTTAATTTTACACAATTGGCAATTCTTTTTTCTTCTTTTTTAAGATTTTCAGAAAGTACAAAAACATATATAAAAAAAAAACACATTATCTATTATCTAGTTATTCCCCAGTTATTCCCAGTGAAGTTTACAGTTTAATTGCATTGATGTAATTTTGGACAATAAAGTTGATTGTTAAACTGTAAAATATCCTGCCTACATTACCTCAAGTCACGTCAAGTCATCTTTGTCAGGTGTTTGATATTTGAGGGATCATTGAAAAAAGTTTTATATAATGTATATATAATATAAGAATATCGCCCTCAGGTAAGAGACTTCAGTCTCTCAGGTGCAGGACCTCCCGCCTCAGGAATAGCACTTATCCTGAGGCTGTCCGCCTCCTGAATTCTGATCCTCTTTTCACTCGCACTTTAAACCCTGAGGCTGCCCGCCACTGAACTTTGACCCTTCTCACTCGCACTTTACAAGCAGCTTGAAGCTGCTTTTTATACAACAATTGTGCACTTTATTCAGTCCCTCTCATACTATGTTGAATATATTTTTGTTATGTTTGTTTTATGTCTGTTTTTAAGAGCTGCACTGAAACAAATTCCAATCAACTATGTTGACATGGCAATAAAGTATTGAATCTTGAATCTTGAATCATATATCAATATCGGAATTTTTTTACTTTCTAATATCGGTGTCGGCATCGGCCCCAAAAATCCAGTACCAGTCGGGCTCTAGTATTAATAATGTGTCTTCCAGATGATTTTGTGGAACTGAACATAATTCAACTGAAATCAATTCACAGTAAGAGCGGACTATACGCTCTAGGTTCGTTTTTGCTTTAATACCACCACAAGGCTGCATTATGGTGATCTAGAGGGCCTCAAACACAAGCTTGCAGCTGACAGAAGCTTCTCAGGGGAGCCCGTGATAATGCAGAGTAATACGTATTAAGAGCTCTCTAATCACTTGGCCACATGATAAGACTATTAATCTTGCTGCCCGTGCATTTCAGCTCCAATGGACCACTCCCTTTGCCACAGGAAATAATATTCAAGAGCTCTAACACGCCGGCCGATCACCACAGCTATAAAGCATCACCAATCCATGGGGTGTCAGGAACGCTGTCTGTCCATTTCCAGTAGGGCTGTGAATCTTCACTGGCCTCACGATTCGATTCGATTACGATTCAGAGGGCTACGATTCGATTCGATTACGATTATCGATGCATCTCGATGCATCTCGATGCATCGTAAATCGATGCATCCCTTTTTTCCGCAATACATGATTTATTTTTTCTCACTTTCTTTTTTCTCACTGTGTGGCTACTTTTAAAATAAAAGTGCATTTGGAATTGCATTGTATTATGATCCATAATTAAAATAAACAACTGCATGTACTTCCATTATATTTTATTTGATTATTAAAAAAAAAAAAAAAAACGATTTTTGTGAATCGATGCAGAATCGTGCACGTCCGCATTGCGATGCATCTTATAATCGATTATTTTTGACACCCCTAATTTCCAGACGCCTTGACAACATCCCCCGAAATGACGAGGGATATGATTTATGACACAAACCCTGCTAATTCAGCCACAAGCCGATACCTCAGTCTGTTGCCGTGGTGACAAATCATCATCCCCACCCCCCCCCCTCCTTCTCCCTCCTGCGCTCATCAATATTTTTCACTTGACCGCCTGATCAGGTGGCACACTCTGCATTCTGCCTCAGGGCTTTGGTGAAAGAGAGGAGGCCATCCTGTAAGATGTAATGTACAGCGAGCTGATAGCAATATTCCTGCATGTACTGTAATACATCACAACTCATAAATCAGAGCTGTCCACCCATGTGCCAGATATCATGTGATGATTGGCTCCAGGCAAACCTTTTCTGCATGACAACACACACACACACAGCCCAAATCATGCACATCCACGAGCAGAACTGTGTGGATTTGACAAGACCATATTGTCAATTTGAAACTGGGTTCTCTGCACATCTCCCAGTAAAATGAATCCGGTGCGTCTTAGCCTGGTAAACCATACTGATCACATGACCTTAGCCTGGTAAACCATACTGATCACATGACCTTAGCCTGGTAAACCATACTGATCACATGACCTTAGCCTGGTAAACCATACTGATCATGTCAACTCACATTCTGTTTCGTTGTGCGGATCAGTTTGGCCTCAAGCCCGCCCCCAGTGATTCCTGGAAATTACCAGAGCAATCTAGTAAGAGAGTGGCGTCAGCGGAGGTCCAAAATGCAGATCCAGGAACAGGGCTCGCGCTACGTTTGAATGCATGAAATAAAGCTGATAATATACAATTTGATTACCCTTTCAAAGCACATACCGGTCCATTCTGCTGCAGCTCGACAGCGCTCCTTAATCGAGAACCTTACTTCCCAAAAGTTCATTTTTGCCAAAAGTTCCTTTTGCAATGTAAAAAAACTGGTCCATTGGAGTGAATGGAGATGTTGCGACTCTTCTATATACAGACTCCTGAAGCAACAAGCTATAACGTTAACGTTAGTCGAGTAAAGACAGCTATGAAGTGCAGCTATTGCAGAAATAGACTCAATAACAATAATTAAACAAGAACAAGAGTATGCACCAGCGGAGTCTCTCAGCTGGAAAGACATTTTCACCGTTCTCCTGAGTGGATTTGGGATTTGGCGATGCTGATTGGCTGAAGGAGTCAAGGCAAGTCCAAACTGATACGGGTCTTCATCTGACCCATATGTTCAATTGCCTACAATAAACATTGAGATATGTTGCTGTGGTACAGTTTGTTCATTCTTTCAGTTTCACCTTACATGCAACACATGGCCATATAAATTAGATTAGATAAATGGGTGCATATATGTTGTGCTAAGACGATTTACCAGGGAAAAGCAAACATACTGGAACTAGAACCCCTTTATAGCCGTATTAAAACCCTTCATAGTAGTATTAAACTCACTCTAACTTTACAGTGCTGGTCAAATACACTCATCACATGCTTTACTAGAATATACTGTCCTTAGAATGATCTTGTCATCCACTCTATAGTCTGCTCCTTAAGCAACGTTTTACAGCAGATGGTTTCCAGTATCCACTCTATAGTCTGCTCCAACGTTTTACAGCAGATGGTTTCCAGTTTGCACGTTAACTCGGCCCTGACATGAACGTAGTTCACTCCTTTAGTTTCTCAACTCAATCAATTTATCCACCTCGCCTGATTCAGCTGCCGTGCAATTTACTCTGTGCAATATCATTTCCGCTCAAGTGTTTATAATATGGGTCAGGTAAGGACTTGTGCAAATTCTATATGGCCTTCAGGTTACAATCTATACTGCTGAAACCCACGCACAGACCAGAAACATGGTTAGCATTACTGATGAAGAATATCTTGCAGCCTAAATCAATATTTTCCTCTCGCTACATATCTCACAATCGGTGTTGCTTGATAGGTTTCAGTACCTACAGCTAATGCGCTGAATTAATGAAGACATGTAGCAGTTCTGTTCAATATGCCACAATGGTCCCATATCACCTAAAGTGATGCTTCAAAAGCCACCGGATCTTATAGGCAGAGTTTGTATCTGGATTGTTGCATTGAGTTTTTGAATTGTCTTGTCTTTAACAAGACAGCAAACATTTTAGACTGCAGCGATGTTAAAAACCATCAATAGACTGTAGCACTGAAATCAGCGTCAAGTGGAAACATCAATAGTCTCCTATGGCAGTCATGTGCATCGTTTTGTGCTGTCAGGATCTAAATATCTTTCTGCTATCAGTTCAACACTGTTTCCAAATGTGAATTCATGCCGTGTCTTTTCCCTTTTTTATCGTGAAAATGTGTGCTTGTTTTTAGGTTGACCAATCAGAGTTAGCCGTCATTCAGTCTCACACCTGTCTTTTTCAGAGGGCCAATCATCTGACAGGCGTATGTATAC